>NC_138775.1:79706841-80236841 GCF_965119305.1 Pelophylax lessonae | reverse complement strand
ATATTTTTGATAAAGAAACCATCGGGGGATTTTCGTCTTATACTGAATCTGAAACCATTAAACAGGTCAGTTCTGTACAAAAAGTTTCGAATGGACTCAATTCTTACAGTCAGAACCCTGTTAACAAAAGGATGCTTCATGGCATCAATCGACTTAAGGGATGCTTACCTACATATCCCTATTGCCCCTCACTCACAGAGATTCCTAAGGTTGGCAGTAAATCTGGGAAAGGAAATGCTCCATATCCAATTCAAAGCACTCCCTTTCGGGCTATCATCCTCCCCTCGTATTTTTACGAAGGTAATGGCAGAGTGTCTAGCTCCCCTCCGCCTTCAGGGAATCTCTGTGGTGCCTTACCTGGACGACCTGCTTTTCTTTGCCCCGTCAAAGGAAAAACTTCAAGAGGACCTGCACAAGGCAAGAGGTCATCTAGAAGCTCTGGGATGGATAGTGAACATCAAGAAATCGAATCTCACACCGGCTCAGCGGGTTCAGTTCCTAGGGTTTCAGTTATGCTCTGTGGAACAAAGAATCTTCCTACCAGAAGACAAACAGGTCAAAATACAGAATTTGGTAGCAAGGCTACAAACAAATCAGTGGTGGTCGATCAGAGAGATCATGTCAGTCCTTGGAAACCTGACTGCATCAATTCCAGCTGTCCAATGGGCAAGGCTGCATTTTCGACCACTCCAATATTTCCTCCTCAGAATCTGGGATCACAATCCAGAGACTTTGGACTTAAAGGTAAAAATCCCCACCAAGGTCAAGAGGTCCCTTTGGTGGTGGAGAAATCGGACAACCTTGTCTCAGGGTTTGGCCTGGTCCTTCCCGGCAGACCAGAGGTTAACAACGGATGCCAGCAGGTGGGGGTGGGGAGCCCACTGGAACCAAAACCTGGCACAGGGGGTTTGGTCTCAGACCGAGACAAGAAAATCCTCAAATTGGAAGGAATTAAAGGCAGTCGGCCTAGCCCTAACTGCCTTCTCTCAAAATCTTCAGGGGACTCATGTTCAAGTCCTTTCAGACAACGCCACTACAGTGGCATATCTAAACAAGCAAGGGGGCACAAGAAGCAAAACCCTACAGCTTTTGGCAACGGAAATTCTGCAATGGGCGGAAAGGCAGTTACTTTCCTTGTCAGCAATCCACCTAAAAGGTACACTAAACAGTGTGGCGGATTATTTAAGCAGGCAGAAGATCCGAGAAGCAGAATGGAGCTTGAACCCAGAAGTCTTCATGTTGATAACCAAGACTTGGGGAAAGCCAGAGGTGGATCTGTTTGCAACGAAAGAAAACGCAAAACTTCCACTTTACTTCTCACTCCACAGAAGCGACAACTCTCTGGGAGTAGATTCCCTGGCACATCCCTGGAGGTTCAGGTTGGGGTATGCCTTCCCCCCCTTCCAGCTCATTCCGTTGGTATTGAGAAAAATCCAAATGGAAAGAGCCTCAGTGATCCTGATCACACCCTATTGGCCCAAAAGGGTTTGGTTTTCGACTGTCCTTCAACTGTCAGTCAAACCTGCTTTTCAGCTCCCTCTTCGTCAAGACCTACTGCTTCAAGGTCCAGTCTATCATCCAGAAGTGGAAAAGCTAAAGCTCACCGCCTGGTATCTGAGGAGCAACTGCTGAAAAGGAAAGGATTTTCAGACGCATTAATTGCTACTCTACTTTCCAGTAGGAAAAAAGTCACAAGGAATATATATGCAAAAGTTTGGAAGACATATAATACCTGGTGTGAATCGAAAGATCAAAAATTGAACAGCACTACTTCAATTTTGGAGTTCCTACAGGAGGGCGCAGGAAAAGGTTTGGCAGTAAGTACCCTCAAGGTACAAGTTACAGCCCTGGGGGTATTCTTGGAAAGGCCCATTTCTTCAGAATCTTTAATCATCAGATTTTTCAGGGCCCTTACCCGCTCCAGACCAGTGCCTGTCAGAAGCTTCCCCAAATGGGACTTGTCGGTGGTCCTTCAGGCCTTCACAAAGGAACCTTTTGAACCACTAGAAACGGTTACACTAAAAAACCTTACCCTCAAGACGGTCTTCTTGGTGGCAATAACATCAGCAAGAAGAATCAGTGAATTACATGCTTTATCAGCTATCGAACCTTTCTTGTCCATATATCCAGACAGGATAATTCTCAAGACAGATCCAGGGTTTCTCCCAGAAGTAACTTCAACGAGAAACCGCTCACAAGAAATTGTGTTACCTACCTTCTGCCCTAATCCATCAGGAGATAAGGAAGAAGGCTTTCACTACCTAGATGTAAGAAGGGTTCTTATACACTACTTGGAGGTTACTAAAGAGTTTAGATCATCAAACTCTCTTTTTGTTCTTTTCTCTGGCAACAAAAAAGGTCGCCAGGCATCAAAAGGATCAATAGCCAGATGGCTCAGATCCGCTATTTCAGAGGCTTACTCCCAAATGAAATTGTCTCCCCCACAGGGGATCAGAGCTCACTCTACTAGAGCGTTAGCCACTACATGGGCAGAGAAAGCTGGTGCCACTCCAGATCAGATCTGCAAAGCGGCTACGTGGTCAAGCTACTTTACATTTGCAAGACACTATAGGTTGGACCTTTTGGCAGCTGAAGATCAGGCTTTTGGCAGAAAGGTCCTGCAAGCTGTGGTCCCTCCCTAAATTGAGTAAGTCTCGATAATCCTCTCTAAGGTGCTGTCCTGAAAGACGTTTTAGGGAAAATTCAAGTTAGACTTACCGGTAACTTGTTTTCCAATAGTCTTTCAGGACAGCAGGAGGATCCCGCCCTATTGTATAAAATGTATTGCTGTGATTAACCATATCTGTTTATGTGTTCCAGCATGGGCCGGAGGTACTCTTCTACAAACTGATGAATGGTGGGAGAAGCCTCCTTTTAAAATCTGGTGGATGGGGTGTTTCCTGATGAGGAGAGGGAGGAGCCATCTCTCTAAGGTGCTGTCCTGAAAGACTATTGGAAAACAAGTTACCGGTAAGTCTAACTTGAATTATCCTTATTATCCGTATTATCTGATTGTACAATCTTCTTTAGGTCTTGTGATGAGTATGTAGTGCATGGGCATGCTTGAATAGTTAGACTACATATATTAACTGATCCTCACATTACATTGTTCTGGTAAAACTATGGGAGATTGTTCAATCAGATTGTAACAGGTATGAGCTGGCATATACACCAGTACTAATTATTTAATTAATTTATTGATGGGCAATTAAGAATCTTTTTGAATTGTGAACTTTTCAAAACAGTTTGTATATTTGAAGCATGGAGTTGTGATTTTTGTTTCTCAGTTTGTCTTTATCTTGTTTTTCTTATTGTCATGGTATGTAAAGTACATTTTCAAAGCCCACCTTTATCTTTCTGATATTGTGAAATATTCTGCTTGGTAATTGTAATTTTTTTTCCTTTTTAACAAACATGTCACTTACCATACTTATGGGGGCACTTATGCGGGCTCAATCCTGAGTCGTGTGCTGTGTGTCTGTAGACACACACAGCGAGGCTTGACCCGGCCCCCCCTGCATGTCCATAGACACAGAGTGTGGCTCGACCCCCCCACCTGCTGCTGTCTGCTCGCTGCTCATATTTGACAGCAATCGGAGCCAAGGGCTACTGCCTCCATATCTAGTAAGGATAGCGTGAGCAGAGCGAGACTCTGCTCTTGGGCACAGCACTGGATCAAGATCGGTCTCAGATAAATATAAGGGAATCTGTACACAGAATGTTTTTTTACCTTTTAATGCAGAGAATGTATTAAGTGGGGAAAAAAAAAGTGTACATTTACAATCACTTTAAAATGGTACTGAAATGATGTGAAGTAATACAGTTTATTTCAGGCTTTTCCCAAATTTCGTGGATGTAGTACTATGCAAGTGCTAAGCAGCTACATAGCCTTCTATTGGCTTACCTAAAATAAGTCCAAGAGCTGATGTATGGGCAGCCATAGAAGTCTATGCTATGCTTCACACCTGTGCAATTGTGCACTTAGCCAGCTTTGGGGACAGCCTTGTAAACAAATGCAGAGTACATTGGGTCTGCTAGTATACAGGTGTCTGTTCAAAGGTCCGCAATTTGAATCAAGAAAAGTGGAGGGAAGGGTCCTGGGGGTCTTTTGATTAAATATTTAATACAATTCCAGTGCCTAATAGAAAGAATGGGAAACAGAGGCTGTCTCAGGAGGAGGGGGAGAGGGAAGGGGATAATCGGACTTTCACGGTACCTTGATTCAGAAATATTCACACATGTTAAAAAGTACAACATTTTATTTAATACAACATATTTTGGTTAAAAGAAAACGGACCAATTGCCCAACAGCAATTCATTAAACATCAACACAGGTAGATACTTATTTATCAAGACAGAGTGCAGAAGTTCATGGTTAGGCGTATATTCCTCGGTTCCAGTGCCAGTGCCACTCTAATAAAGGACACTTATCTCTTTTGCTCAAACATGCTCTTGAACTGTCAACTGTGCTCATTAAATTTAAAGGGTTAGTTCACCTTAATCAAAATGCGCACACGCACAACATGCTGTTTCCTAAGAGTAGAACAGTATAGTGTGCTAAATCTACCTTCTAGCAAGGGCTCCCTTACAGTTAAAAGAATGTAGGCCAAAACTGCATATAAATGACACCTTCTGAAAATCTTCTACAGCCTGTGGAAGATTTTAAAAAGCTTTTCTTTAATATTTTAGCCTATGTTCTTTGAATGAAAATGGGGACTTGGCTGGAAGATATGTTTAGCATACTATGCTTTTATACTCGTATAGCACCGCATTGTGTTCTTTCTGGTAACAGTCACCTTACCCTTAAGAGCCGGTTCACACTGGGGCGACTCAAAGTCGCCCCAACTTGGAAGCCGCCCCGTGCAGCTCGACTTCATCGCGGCTTGCAAACGACTTCTCTAATAGAAGTCAATGCAAGCCGCTCCGAAGTCACCCCCAAGTAGTGCAGGAACCTTTTTTCTAAGTCGGAGCGACTTGAGTCGCTCTGATTAGAACGGTTCCATTGCACAGAATGGAGCTCGACTTGTCAAACGACAAAGTCGCCTGACAAGTCGTGGCAGTGTGAACCGGGACTTACATGAATTTGGAGAATTTCAGAGCTTTGTTTGCAAATCTCTGAAGTAAACAAAATGAGACTGTCATTGGTCCAGATGTAGAGTCTGTGCAGGCATAAGATGATACACAAAACCACAACATTTTTGAAATGTGTTGGAAAGGGTTAGTAGAGCTCTAATGCATGCTTTTGTTGCTTAAAACTGGGTGACTAGTAAAGTTACAAAATTATTTATCATTTGAGTAATAAAATATTTGCCTTTTAACATACCTGGATTAACTTGGGAATGGTCATGAAATGCCTAACTTTTTGTTAATGAAGGCATTCTATGACATGTCAATGGAATTTTCATGCTTGCAACTGAACTTTTTTGCATCTTTCACTATCAGATCAGTATTTTTTCCTTAATAAAATAATCTGCATGATGATCCCTTTCATTGACCTTAGAATCCAATTTGTATAGTTGATTCTTTCTGACCTGACATCATTTAAGTTCTCGCGATTTAGGATGGTAAAATGCAATTAGGGATTGCACCAACTTGTAAACTGGTGTGGTGCTGCAACACTCAGCTAGGTTGTGGTAAATTTAAAAAGGGTTTCTCCAGAGAAGATTACTTGTGCTTCCAAATAATAATTTCTTTGGTATTAATCCAGTATTCGGAGACTGAACTCTGAATGAAGTTGCCTCTGAAAACTGGTGCAAGAATCCTCCTTTTACAAGTGGACATGCTGCAGCTGACAGAGTAGAGCCCTTCCTTGTTTTGTGGTTGTTTTTGTCAACCGGCATCTGGGACACCTAAACACAGAATGGTAAGGGCTTGTTCAGACGGGGGCGGCCAGAAAAAAAACCAACAGTTTTAACAATTTTACCACCCACCTAAATGACATGCAGCCATTTGCCTTGTCTGTGGCAGAGCATGTGGTTGAGATTTGGTGGGTTTGGCCTTTTCAGGGTTAATATGTGCGGTGAGGAGGTTACATATCCTCTCCCGGCTGCTTGTCAACTACCCCCTGAAAAGTGATCCATCCTTGCTGCCCTCCTGAAGAAGACCTTAGAGAAAAGAGTTTTATGAGCTGTACCATAACAATTGGACAGCGTGCAACAGACATGAGATGGTATACAGCAAGTGTGTTTAATATATCAGTGTTAGCCGTTCAGCTTGTTTTCAGCACTGTTTAAATAAAAAGTGAATTAATGACAGTCTATGATTTGTATTCCAGGATGCTGTAAGAATTCACAGCGAGTCAGGTAAATAAATGCAGTTTTACTTCAAAACTATTTTACTGTTCTGTGTTATAATAGGATCTGTGCTCTAATCTTCACCTATCTTGTTGTCAGGGAGTCCCAATAATTTGAGTCCCACTGGATGGTCTCAGTCTAAAACTCCAGCTCCAACTCACAGAGAGAAGTCTGCAATGTCCAGCAGCCAGGAGAAAAACAAGATTGTAAGTGTCATACTGAACTTGAAATACAACCTATCAGCCAATTTTATACAGGGATGAATACATGTTTTGAATGAATTACTGGAGTACTTGGAAGTGGTGCTCTTGCAGGGTAGAGATGGGAGTAGACTGATTGCAATCTACACCACTCTACAGGTGAGAACTGCCATTGAGCTGGGGCTCTCAGTAAAACTCGGTAATGGAAATAACATTGCTCACAGACAAGTCAGAAAAGTGATCCCCTTTTGCTTGAATCTGTAAGAAGTGCCATTCAGAACAGTCGTGGATTTGTGAAAAGTCCACACGTGGCATTTAAGGCTGTGGCACTATGTCTGCATGTATTTATTCTGTGCAAGCAGTAAAAAGCAATCACTGACCTCTGTATCTGTCAGCATTGTGGAGAAATGAACCTTAAAGTTTACAACAAATCACTAAAATTTAAGCTCTTGTCGCGTTTTTTTTCTACTAATGGCAAAACTTTTTAAATCCTACCGTGCTTAAAGTTAGGCTTCAATTTAAATGTTAATTTGACTACAAGACTCAGAATTCTTCTTCTCATATCATCGTAATGATGGATAAGCTTACACGGAGCATGATTGGGAAGCTCATGTTAAATTATGATGGCAGAACTTTTTTGTGGTTCAGCCTGGCTTCTATCAGTATAGAAGCAGAGCTGAACTATACATATATATATAAAAGATGCTTGCACACAAACGCGATACCCCAAGCGCTCACTGAGGATTATTACAATAAATGTATAATATACAATGCTGCTACTTAAATAAATAACATGTCAAGCGGAATAAATGTGAATAACATAAAAGCAAAAAATATTCCAGTAGTGCAAGGATGGTGATAACCCCTCACCATCTATCAATCTGCAATCATGACTGTTAATACACAATACAGTCTAAGTGCAGTCAGTACATGTTCCACCAAGTCTAAGTGCAGAAGCAATGCAAACCGCGTGGTCCGCGGCGTGGAGTCTGGACACGAGACCCGAAGGGTGAACACCTCCCTATGATGATATATGCGGATGACATGCTATTAACATGTGAGTGCAATATCTGTTTTTTTACGTGTTTAATAAAGTGGTGTAAGCGTTATTGCACTAGTGGAGTTTGTTTTTTCTCCTACATGCTGCTGAGTTCGGCTGATCACCCATTACTATGTCTACCCTGGATCTCTAAGTGGATGTATTTTACATTTGGCTCGTTTGCTCAGTTACGAGAGTGACTGAGCCATTGGAGTCGGTGAGTTTGCATTGCTTCTCCCCCCTTTGAGCACGGTGGTGGCGGTTCATGGTGATCCAGTATTACATCTGCACGTGTTATTAATCATCCCAGGAGTGTGTAACAACTGTGGACTATTGGAACTACTTCTGCTGTCTTGGTGGAACTTGTACTGACTGCACTTAGACTGTATTGTGTATTAGCAGTCATGTTTGCAGATTGATAGATGGTGAGGGGTTATCACCATCCTTGCGCTACTGGAATATTTTTTGCTTTTATGTTATTCACATTTATTCCGCTTGACACTGAACTATACATAGTTGTACATCCCTTTGCAGTGTAAGTTAGGACCTGTGCCAGCATGCTGTGAGCTTGCTTCAGTTTACCATCTGTTTGAGACTGTTCAGAGATCATTTAGAATTCCTTGACGGGTGCAGTTGAGATGCATTTTACCTGTTTCATGCAGGTTTTGCCTTCTCAGACTTAAATGACTAAAATGTAAAATTCACTTGATTCTAACAAAAGTCCTTCAACTCAGGCCCTTAATCTCTTTTCGATTTGCAAATGCATGTACTGTATGCAGCTGCAAGTAAAGTGGGCTTTAAATGCCCAACTGCTGCACATATGCATCCACGGTGGTCTGGGGTTGTGTGCTGAAAGCTGCTCAATGTGCTTTCAGTACACTAACCGAGCTGTCGCCAACAGCTCTTGGTCATGGCTTTTAATCGGTAACCAGTGGGACAAGCTCCCAATCATGTGATAACTTTGAGAAGAGCAGTCACATGATCGGGAGGCTGCTCTGCCACAGCATTAAAGGCCATTTAAAGGTCCGCCAGCAGCTGTCAGAAAACGTTAAGGCCGTGCAACGAGTGATCGTCATGCATGGGCACCTTTTTGATGTATTTGCTTTTTGTTTAGTAATTCTTCATTTTGCAGCGCTCACGGGGACAGAGAGATTCCAGCTACTATTGGGAGATCGAAGCCAGTGAGGTGATGCTATCTTCAAGAATAGGATCAGGATCATTTGGAACAGTGTATAAAGGAAAATGGCATGGTAAGTACCAAACCTAACTGTATGTTGTATGCATGTCTGCTGCCTTTTTATTGCCACTTTTTTTTTATTTCTGTGTAAAATCCTCTGCATATAACAAAACCAAAGCAAATGTCACAAGTGAAGTTGATGCCCAGAATTACGTAGAACCTCCTCAAGTACTTTTGCAAACTTTGAATATATCCATGTATTTTTTTCTACTTCATCATCTTGTCAGCTTGTTTCAAATTTACATGAGCAATAAATTGCAGCTCAGAGAAGAGGCAGCTTCAAGCTAGCACTGTCTGTGGTTGATGCCCTATCGTTATTTTGAACGTTGCAGTTTTTGCACTAAGAATCACTTCAATAGGGTTATAAATGCATACGTAGCTATTCCATGTAAACCTATTCACACTACAATAATAAATGCACATAATTTATATAAAAAATACCATTGTTTTTGTTCAAGGGTTATAGTACACAAAATGGTAAGCCTAGTGTAATGCTAAACTGATACATTTAAAAAGGTCCAAATTAATGCAGCCCTGTATCTACTTACTCCTTAGTAAATACTTTTTTTTTTTTTTTTTGCATGGAAGCAATGAAAATACCTGAATTTGACTTGGCACCTGTCTTTTGTAGTGACTGTACAGTTGTGCTCAAATAGGAAAAGTGTGAAGCAGCACAAGGAGCCAGTCAGCTGTACTGCAGGGCTCATGTGCAAGGAGCACACTGATAAGAAAAGGGGAAAAAAAAAGGGTTGTCAGAGTTGAGCTCACCAGTCTGCTGCTTCTCCAGCTGTGCCTTTGTGGCAGGGCTGTGTAAATCTCAGGTCTGAATAAACAGAAGTGCAAATACTTTAGCAAGTACAAAATCTCTCATGTACGTATTTTATCTGTGTAATTATCCTGCATGGAGGTTACCTTTTGACATATAAAAATTAAAAGGGGGCTTGAGGTAAATTGCATTTGTTTTATAGAACACAAAAGTATTCAAATGTTGTGCAGACCTTGTTCTGCATGTAAAAGTAGGAAAGGAAGCTCTAGGCTTGGTTCACACATCATTGGTGAGGTAAAACGTGTATTAACGTGTTTTATGCTAAAACAGCGCATTCATTTGAATGAAATGGCTAATGCACCAAAAGGCACCCAGCAAAAAAAAAAAAAAAAAAGATGCATGTGCTATTTTTTTTTTATAAATGATTGGATTTTAATCCCATGCAAAAACTATAAAAATTATATATAAGAATAAATAAAAGAAAAATAGAGCTGCTGCCTACCCGTCTCCTTCCCCTAAAGGAAGTAGGTAGTAAAATGAAAAATCGAAGGGTAACGGCGCTGCTCTAAACAGATAGTAGGTATCTCTACAACTTTGCTACAATAAGTACACAATTTTTAAAAAAATGTGATCTAAAAATTCTTGGATGGAGCCTAAAATATTTCCTAGTAAAGTGTCCGTGTGCTCCAAAGTGCTATGTGTGTGAAATTATATTTTGAACTATAAAAAGTGACTGTGTGCTTAGATATAATTATATGAATTAGCAGTGTTTTGAACCACACCTCTATTTAAGAGTACGCTGAATATGCCGTTCCAATATGCAATATTATAAATACATAAGTGCAAAGATAGTTGATGTAAGATGAAATACAAATATGCATAAAATCAGTAAATCACCATCAAATAAAAGTGACAAGTGCTCTTAATTTCCATCAAGGACATATATATGTATATGTATATGTATATGTATATATATGTATATGTATATATATATATATATATATGTGTGTATATATATATATATATATATATATATATATATATATATATATATATATATATGTGTATATATAATGAAAAGGAAAAAAAATGACAAGTGCTCTTCACGCAGTTACAAAACTTATATCCGTGTTTACAGTGATTAGCCAATCCCAAACATCAGTTGTAAGTTGCCAACAAGTATTATTAATAGTTCTCCTATGTTGGTTATACAAAGTAACAAGTGCTCTTCAAAACATATTCTGTGCTCAGTGCTCCCCCGATGGTCCCACACTAACCAAAAAACAGTCCCCTCTAGGGGGGGTTACAGGATTTGGAACAATATGGTTGTTAGGTCACCTGTGGCCAGGTGACAACTTCACCCTGTTGGAGGCAGGGGCGCAGCGCAAGGTAGTGAACCCGATAGCAGACTGCTGCGGATGGACCGCAATGTGAGCCCAAGATAACCCAGGGCGTGGAGTCTAAGACCCAGCAGGTGTTCACCAGAGCCTCTAGTGGTGAGGATGGACTTGGCTGCATCTGGGCCCAGGTAGCGGCCCCTGGGGTCCTCCAGGTCACGCTCCGTAGGGAGAGAAGGGAAGCAGCCACTCAGGACACACGGAATGGTGATGGGTAAGCCGAGGTGGGGGTAACAGGCAGGCAAAAGGGTAACCAAGGGACAGGCCAAAGGTCAGGGTAACAGGCAAACAGGAATAGTCAGAGACAAGCCAAAGTCGGTACAAAGAAAAGTAGATCAAGCACACGGGAAACAGGAAACAAACACTGTTGAACAGCAAAGCAGACCTGCAGTGCACTGGTTAATATAGACTTCCTGTGATGACCTGGGTGGGGCAGGAATAGGAAGTAGAGGTGATAAAAAGGAACCAGAAGTGCAGTCTGACCTCTAATACAGACATGAAGGGACAGGTAAGCTTTCCAAACACTATTGCAAGTCCATGACAATGGTGACTGGGTCTCTCGCTCAGGATTCGTACTCATCAGGTTTGGTTACCAAGGAAAGACAATACCAATGCCCATAGTGTACCAGTAAAATATAGTTAAAAAAAAACAAATAAGTTTTTTTCGGAATCCAATATGGCCACCACGCCATGTGACTCAGGGTTGCTAGGTTACGGCAAGGTATAAATAAGCTGAAGGTGCAGCAAGATGGCGCCGATCCTGATAATGTCATTCTGACGAAACGCGTAGGGCGGAGCTTAGAGCATCATTGCGTCACTTCCAGCAACTTGTCGTAGAATGCAAGGAACCCGGATATCCAGTATTTTGAACACCGGATGTTGAACACGGCTGTTTAACTTGTGGATATGTTTTTGTAAATAAACTATATTTTACTGGTACACTATGGGCATTGGTATTGTCTTTCCATGGTAACCAAACCTGAAGAGTACGGATCCTGAGGGAGAGACCCGGACACCATATTATTCCAAGGCCTGAGACCCCCTAGAGGGGACGGCTTTTGTATAACCAACATAGGAGACTTATTAATACTGGTTGGCAACTTACAACTGATGTTTGGGACTATAAGTTTTGTAACACCGTGAAGCGCACTTGTCACTTTTTTTTCCATTGTCTGTCTGTCTGTCTATCTATCCTTGATGGAAACTAAGAGCACTTGTCACTTTCATTTAACGGTAATTTAGTAATTTTATGCATATTTGTATTTCATCTTACATCAACTATCTTTGCACTTATGTATTTATAATATTGCATAAGTTTCAGTGACTTCAAAGTAGTTCCTGCACTACTTTGGGCCGACTATGATGCGACTTGGGGTCCATAGACCTCAAGGTTACACAGGCATTGCTTCAAGTCGCGTCAAAGTGGCCTGACTTTCAGAGGGCACAAGTGTGAAAGGGGCCTAAAGGAATGCAGGCCCAGCAGCTTTCCTCATTAGTGCCCTGCAGGTGCAGCAACTGATTGATATTTATGAAACCATCCCCATTAGACTCACTGAGCATGGGGACACAGAGGAACAAACAGGGATTTCTTCAGCATAACAAAAGGTAGGAATCTGCAACAAAGTTTGTTAAAATCCTTGCAATGTACATAGATCACCCAGAGGGGAATGTTTTTTCAACAAAAGTGAAGTTACTCTTTAAGCTTGTATGTATACTAGAGATGGACTGACCTTTTCAAGCCATAGACTACAGATATACCATATGTTGTTATGTTTACTACAGTTAACATTTTAATATAGGAAACCAAATAAGAATACCTTGTTTAAAGACTTTAAAGATTAACTCCACTTTTGCTGAGAAAAAAAATTCCTTCTCAGTGATCTACCTACATTGCAGAGGTTTTAGGAAACTTTGTTGCAGATTCCTACCATTTTTATTCGGATGAAAAAGGTGTTTTTGTCTATGTCCATGTGCATTAATAATGTGAATGGGAGTGATTTTATGATTCTCAATCAGCTGCTGCACTTGCAGGGTTCTAATAAGGAAAGTGGAAGGGTTTGCATCCCTTTAAACGTTATTTCCTTTTCAGAATATCTTACCAAAAATGACAAGACATATTTGGTGCAGAAGATGCTTAAAATCTGACTTCAGATTTTAGTGCAGACTTCTGGGAAAATCGGTGAGCCATTCACACAAGCACAAACTGTGTACAGAACACCTCCAGGTTGCCATATTGTATTTCATTTTACAGAAAATTACAGCACTGCAGATTGAAAAGGAAAGGCCATTTTTTAGCTTTCATTTACAATATGACTTGTGTCACAATTTTATACATATTTTTTTGTTTGTTTGCCATTTTTTCCCTACAAAAGTGAAGTTACCCTTTTAAATGGCACTAGGATGTTGTTCAGATGATATTTTAACCACTTACCCACCAGGCCTATTTTTGACACACTGTGTTTACAAGCTAAAAAACAGTTTTCTCTTACGTCCTCTGACAGTCGCCGCCCACTCATACAGTCTTCACTACTGGGTATTGGTCTTATCCACAGAAGTAAGCTAGGCAGAAGATTTTGTTAGAAACATTCACAAAAACTTTGCATAGACACACCTACAGGGGGCTGTCCCTCTGGTCCAATACCCCCCTGCTAGCAGCATTCCCAATTCGGTTTGTCTTGCCTAGTTAGGAGTAGGCAGGCTTCCCTTGTCTGGAGCTGCAGTCTCAGCCTTTTCTTCTTCTTCTTAATTTTTATTTATGCAAAGTGATTTTTCTTTACACTAATGGGCTCTTTCACACATTATGTCCGTCAAACAGACTCAGTTTTTCTCAGCGGGGGATCGAGCCGCCGATCCCCCGCTGAGCAGAAGGATGACAGCTGTGTCTCCGCGCTGTGTGCGGAGACACAGCTGTCAGTTCCCCATGCATCTCTATGGGGGAAATCGGATAGGAACGGACCGTCGGTCCGTTCTCATCCGATCCGCTGGACGGATGGAAAATAGGGTTTCCATCTGTCCAGATTTGACGGGTCAGATGTCAGCGGACATGTCTCCGCTGCCATCCGATGCCCCATAGGAATGCATGGGGGGACCGTTCAGATCCGCCAAAAAAACGGACAGGCAGATCTGAATGGTCCGCCTGTGTGAAAGGAGCCTAAAGCTTTTTATTTGTTCCTGCGCTTAGTCAGACTTTGGAAGACTACAGCGTTTGCGGAGCTGGGAATCGCACTGGGTGTCCTAGAGCCTTACGGAATCCCAGCCTGCAATCGAGCGTTAGCAGGCTAAGTGTACGCCCAGGCCTCGCAAACGACCTGTCCCTGTCCTCAGAGACCAAGCCTGCGAAATGGCTACTTCGCTGGGATGTCTCAATTGCGGTACGCCACGTGTTGCTAGCGTCCTGTTCGGCTGATGGCACCCCCACCCAGAATGGGAGGCTTCCTGTCACAGAGCGGTACCCACGTTTTCGCTGGACTGTGATTACCATGCTACCCCCCCTGTCTATGGCACTTTCTGTCTGGGGGTTATGTGGGGCCTCTGTTATGGGGACAGCAGTCTATGTGGAGTCTGTGATATCCCCCTCATGTCTGTTAGTATGTTTCCCGTGTGTCCCTTCACGGTCCTTGCGGGGGCGCTATAGCAGTTCTGCCGCGGTGTGGGGGGGTTGCGAGGGTCCCTGAGTCCCTTGTGATGCTTGTGCAACATTTTGGGGGTGCAGACATGTTTGTGGGGGCCGCGTCGGTGTAAAACCGCGGGCTGCCATTTCAGGTGTGGGCAGGCTGTTTGGCCTCATTGTGAGGGCAGCAGCCATTTTCTGTAATGCTTTGGCGCCCTTTCGGGCGCTATCTTTAGTGTGGGCAATGTGTTTCCTCATGTGCTCGGCGGCCATTTTCTCGGAGCCTCCCCCATAGACTTACATTGGCAACCATTTTCTTGTGGCTCAGACCTATGTTCGGCCTCTAGTGGCGTGACATCATTTCCTCTTTCTAAGCACACAGATCGAGCTGGCAGCGTGGGTACAGTATAGACATACTTCTGGGGGCTTTTTTGCTATTTTTTCTGGTTTATATCTCTGCTGGCAGTTATCTTTCAGTGCTTAGTAGCACAGGCTAGTCACTCATTGCGGTGGGAACCGCCACTATCGCCGATTTAAAGGGCCAGCGCTATTTAATCTCTAAATGTTTCTGATGGAGTCCCAAGATGGCAAATTCCCCCCAGCTCTGGTGGAGGGTTCAGGTACTCCTGAATCCTCTGCAATAGTCTCACTTACTGCTGCACTTACGACTTTAGCGTCCAACGTGGATCTGTTGATGTCTGAGCGGGCTTCAAAGAAAAGGCCCAGGCTTTCTCAATCTTCTGATTCGGAGCTAGATATGGTTGCCACGGACAGTGTACCCCCTGAGGGGTCTCAGTCCTCTGTCGGATGGGGGGGAGGAGGGGGGAGGTGGAGGATTCCCCCTCCGGGTCGGCCAGAGAATGCGCTGCAATGTCTGCACTCATTAGCTCTGTTAAAGACTCGCTACATTTAGAAGATGAGCCCCACCTGCCAGGTAAGTGGTCTTCCTTTGGGACCCGCAAAACCCAGAAGTCGGTTCAGGTGTTTCCCTGTCCCGCTGAGTTTCACGAAACAGTGAACGAACAATGGCGCAATTTAAAGCGCAATTTTGTGGTGCCTAAGTGGTTTCAGTACCGTTATCCCTTTGCGTCTCCGGTGGATTTGCGCTGGACTGTGGCCCTAAGGTGGACCACACGGTGTCCAGGTTAAATAAAGCTACTCTGATGCCCGCTGAGGATTCTCCGGTGTTTAAGGACCCGGCGGATAGGCGGGTGGAGTCTCTTACCCGCCACTCCTATCTGGTGGCAGGTTCCTTGATGAAACCCGTGTTCTCCTCAGTAATGGTCTCTCAGGCTGTGGTGGAGTGGACTAAGGTGCTAAGACGCACCCTTGTGGCTGATTCCGCCCCTCCTGCTACTCTGGAGATGGTGGACCAAATTATTCAGGCTGTTTTTTATACCTGTGTGACGTGGCCTTGGATGAGGCCCCTTTAGTCTCACGCTTATCTGCAGTCGCAGTGACGATCCGTTGCATCGTGTGGTTGAAAAGCTGGTCGGCCGACCAGTCTTCCAAGAAGACGGTGTCTGACATCCCTTATGCAGGGAATTTCTGGGGACTCCCTGGACGAATTGGGGAAGGGGGTCACTGGGGGTAAAAGCACACTGCTGCCCCAGGTGTCCAGGGGCAAGTCTTTCCGCGGTAAGCGGGGCCCTCCCTTTAAACCTAACCAGGGGTCCTTTTGTGCCTTCAAGGCACAAGACAAGGGCAAATCCTTCAAGGCCTCTGATGGCCAGAAGAAGCCTTGGGCGGGCAAGTCAAAATCCGCCCACACTGGCACGGCGGCCCAGTCCGCCTCGACCTGAAGGGGCGCCCTCACCCGTTTCAGGGGTGGGGGGACGTCTGCGCTGTTTTCCCGAACCTTGGCTGGCCAGAATGGGTTCAGGAACTCATTCAGTCAGGGTACAAGATCGAATTTCGATCACGCCCAGCAGACAGATTCTTTCCCTCAAATCTTCATTTAACCCCAGATCGTTTCCAAGATCTCAAACTGGCAGTTCGGGATCTCCTCGCCCAGGGGGGTGATCGTCCCGGTGCCACATCGGGACAAGTTTCGGGGTTTTTACTCGAATCTGTTCACGGTGCCAAGAAAGGAGGGCAAGGTGCGTCCAATTCTGGACCTAACGTTTCTGAACCGCTTCGTGCGGGTTCAAAAGTTCTGCATTGAATCCCTCAGATCGGTGGTGGCCTCCCTGAGTCCAGGAGATTTTCTGGCTTCCATCGACCTCAAGGATGCGTTTTTACACATCCACATCTATGTAGGTCATCAGAGGTACCTCCGATTCGCAATCGCGGAGGAGCACTATCAGTTCGTGGCGTTGCCTTTCGGTCTCGCTTCGGCTACAAGGGTGTTGGCTCCTGTCCTGGCCCTGTTGCGGTTGCAGGGGATTGCAATCCTTGGGTATCTGGACGATCTCCTGTTAAGGTCGAGTTCCAGTGCCGCTCTGTTGCATGACCTGTCAACCACGGTTCAGATGCTCCAGGTGTTCGGGTGGACCATCAATTTTCAGAAGTCGACATTGTCTCCTTCTGTTCGCCTCCCTTACCTGGGGATGGTTCTGGACTCCGCCCAGGCAAAAGTCTTCCTACCGGAGGACAAACTCCGGAATCTGCAGAACGAGGTCATGTCCCTCAGGGACAACGAGTCCTCATCACTCAGGACCTGTATGCGGTCCCTGGGATTTATGGTGTCAGCCTTCGAGGCGATACCATTTGCACAGTTCCACACACGATCTCTGCAAGCAGAGATTCTGGCCAGTTGGGACAGACGTCCTCGTTCCTTGGAAAGGAGGATCTCTTTGAGCCACCAAGTCAGAATGGATCTTCTGTGTGGTGGCTCCAGTCTCCGGCTCTGACGGAAGGGAAATCCTTCCGGTCGTTATGGACGGTGGTCACCACGGACGCCAGCCTGTCGAGCTGGGGTGGCGTTCTGGGCAATTAGTCTACCCAGGGCACTTGGTCGGTGGAGAAATCCTCCCTACCGATAAATGTCTAGGAACTGCGAGCGATCAGACTGTTTGCTCCGTTGGTCGGATCATCTTCGGGGCCGCCCTGTGCATGTGCAGACGGACAACGCAACTGTGGTGGCTTACATAAATCACCAAGGGGGCACCAGAAGTGTCTGGGCAGCCAAGGAAGTGGCCGAGATTCTGTCCTGGGCCGAGACGCAGGCCTCGGCGATTTCGGCAGTTCACATTCCAGGTGTGGAGAACTGGCAGGCCGACTATCTGAGCCGTCAGACCCTGGACCAGGGGGAATGGTCCCTACAACCGGAGGTGTTTCAGATGCTGTGTGCGCGATGGGGATCCCCGGACGTGGATCTGTTTACATCTGGTCTAAACAACAAGGTGGGAAGGTTTGTGGCAAGAACATGCGACCCTCTGGCAGACGCCTTGGACGCGTTGGTAGTGCCTTGGAATCCGTATCGACTGATTTATGTCTCCCCCCCTCAATCAGTTGTTGTCCAGGTTCCTTCGCAGGTTGGTCTCGGAACCGAGGTTGGTGATTCTAGTGGCCCCGGACTGGCCGCGCCGGTCTCTGTACGCGGACATCATGCAACTGGTCGTCGAGCCTCCCTGGCGGTTTCCGTTACAAGACGATCTGCTGTCTCAGGGGCCGATCTTCCATCCTGCTTTACAGTCGCTGGCTTTAACGGCGTGGCTATTGAAAGCCAGGTCTTGAGAGATCCGGGTCTCTCATCGGCGGTCATTCCTACCCTACTTAAGGCTAGGAAGGCCTCGTCCGGTAAGATTTATTATCGTACCTGGAAGGCTTATTTTTCGCCTGGTGTGAATCGCAGGGTTTCCATCCTCGCTCCTTTTCGGTGGCGAGGGTGTTAGCCTTCCTGCAATCTGGTGTGGACCAGCGTCTTGCGCTTACCACTATTAAGGGTCAGTTATCTGCGCTGGCCATTTTTTTCCAGCGCCCATTGGCGTCAAATTCCTTGATCCACGCCTTTATTCAAAGGGTGCGTCATCTGGCTCCCCCTAGGAGGGCACCCTTGCCTCCTTGGGACTTGAATTTGGTTCTGTCCGTTTTGCAACATCCTCCATTTGAGAACATCCGGAAGATTCCTCTGCCTGCGCTGTCACAGAAAGTTGCCTTTCTGGTGGCGATCACATCTGCTCGCAGAGTGTCGGAGTTGGCGGCCCTGTCTTGCCGCTCCCCCAACCTGGTTGTTCATAGGGATAAGGTGGTCTTGCGACCTCGTCAATCTTTCCTTCCAAAGATGGTGTCCGATTTTCATCTCAACGAGGACATTGTCTTGCCTTCGCTGTATGCGAATCCTAAGCATCCTAAAGAGTTTGCCTTGGATGTAGTCCGGGCGATCAGGGTGTACCTGTCGTCTACTGAATCCTTCAGAAAGTCGGATTCTCTTTTTGTCCTTCCTGAAGGACCTCGGAAGGGTATGGCTGCGTCTGCGGCAACCATTTCTAAATGGATCAGACAGACGATTGTTCAGGCTTATTTGCTTAGGGAACGGGTTCCGCCCTACCAGAGCGGTGAGTGCGTCTTGGGCCTTCCGCCATCAGGCGTCGGTGTCCCAGGTGTGCAAAGCGGCGACCTGGTCGTCCGTGCACACCTTCACAAAATTTTACAAACTTGATGTTTTGCCATCGGCAGATGCCTCCTTTGGCCGCAAAGTTCTGAGTGCGGCAGTGCCTTTAGGGGAAACATGGCGTTTTTTTCGCCAGTCCCCTGTTGGGGTTTTTTACCCCTTGGTTATTTTGCTTTCCTGGGTTTGTTCGCTCCTGTTGAGCTTTCCTGTTACCCAGTGTTTTACCTTTCTGGTTCAGATAAGGTTCTTTTCTCTGACCTGGGTGCTGCGTTGCCTTTTAGACGGTTACGTTTCCCACCCTTCACATCTACACTGCTTTGGGACATCCCAGTAGTGAAGACTGTATGACGTGGGCGGCGACTGTCAGAGGACGTAAGAGAAAATAGAATTTTTGTAAGAACTTACAGTAAAATTATGCAGGGTTATGGCATCTATCTGCTGCCTTAACACCGGTATTTAAGTTTAACCGGCCGACGTATATAGTCGTTGGATGGTTCGTAAGTGGTTAAATTGTGTTCCTCTTAGTTACAAATTTTTGTGTAAAGTGGTTGTAAAGGCAGAAGGTTTTATAGCTTAATGTATTTTATGCATTAGGATAAAAAAAAAAATCTGTATGCAGCTCCCCCTTCAGCTACCTGAGGTCCATATAGATCCAGCGATGTTGCACGAGAGACTCGGCTGTCCTGGACTCCCCCTCCTCATTGGCTGAGACTGCAGCCCGGTGCCATTGGCTCCCACTGCTGTCAGTCGGTAAGCCAATGAGGAGAAAAAGGGGGTGGTGCTGGATCAAGGCTCCATGTCTGAATAGACACAGGGAGCTGCGGCTCCGCTTGGGTGCCTCCATAGCAAGCTGCTTGCTGTGGGGGAAAATCAATAGATAATAGATCAAAAGAAAGGGGCCAGAAGCGCCGAAGAGGGACCCAAGAAGAGGAGGATCTGGGCTGCTCTGTGCAAAACGATTGCACAGAGCAGATAAATATAACATGTTTGTTATTTTTAATGAAAAAAGACTTTAGCATCTCTTTAAGTAATCTTGGGTCCAGTCTAAAGGTATAAGCAGCTGAACATGCAGATGTTACTTTTCCTTTCTAATCCTTCAATCGGTCAGTGAGAATTGGATTTTTTTCACAATATGCTTAGTCTGAATTGCCAAGAAATTGTGCATGTGTGATTGGCATTGTGAAAGCATTAAAATCGGCCAAAAAATAGACCATACAATTGTAGTGTGATCAGTAGTGAATGTGACGTAGTATTTTTCTATCTTTATGCGCTGTCTTTAGCGCTAAACATACCTGGTCCAGCCAAAAAGATAATTGGAATCCTTTTTGTTGGCAATATTGGGGTCTCCAACTTTCTCAAGCTAGAGATGCTCCTCTTACAGACAATGGTAATTGCAAATTATCTTGGAGGGGTTTTAGTTCAAGATGCAATCTTCTAGTCACAGGAAGGTGATGTTTGGGCACTACCTACCCACCTGCCTTGAAGTAGTTGCAAACTCCCACGCAGCCTTTATTTTGTATACCTGTGGTTACTTATTAAATGCAAGGTAAATATAACATTTCCTAGCTTGAAACAATGGCAGCTTGCCGCCTCATAAGGAGTTTGTGATATTTCAAACTTGGATATAAGACTTTGGATTCACGTTTCGCAAACTGCAGCTAACAGGAGGAAATTGCAAAAACCACATGTTGAAAACCATATTGAAAGAAAAAATGTAATTGAGTCACGATTGCTAATTTTGAGGCAGAAGCATTTATTTTTAATTTATCACAGATAAATCAAGCTGCGTTCCCCTGTACCTCCCATACCCTACAGTATAGCTTAGGGAAGGTATTTTTGAGTGTGTATGTATAAACACTAAAAACGAAGTGTGTGTGTATGTATGTGTGTATATGTATATATGTGTGTATATATGTATATATATATATGTGTGTGTGTGTGTGGAGTCTCCCTCAATTGTAGTGCCTGACCGGCAGATTACATTTTCTGGGCTTTTGGCGCACTTTTATTGAGAAGAAAAGTTCAAAAATAACTAGCAGGGTTACCTTTTACAGGGGGTTTCCTGCATCAGAACATAAATCATCCAGCCTCCTGGCTATCCAGACTTTATAGTCCCTGGGCCTGTCTGTGCCTAGGGTCCTGAGCACTTGGCGCAGTTTTTGGCCGCCATTTTAAGTGTGGGCATAGGCTCTTTGTGTAAGGGCAGCAGCCATTTTCCCGAAGCTTCCTATACTTTACTATTGGCACCATTTTCTTGTAGCCTGAGGCTACACAGGCAGTGTGCGGCCTCTAGTGGTGATATGTCACTTCCTGTCAGATGTTTTCAGGCTGGAGTTTACACTACAGAGATGCTACTTCTCAGCGGTGATAAGGGGTTTTTGTTCCTTTAGGTATTCCTCAGGCACACTTTTGCTCCTGCCAGCCTTTAAGCGGGACTCTGGATGCAGCGCGGTACAGCAGTGCGGGCCGCGATTTAAAGGGGCAGTGCATACTTTTTTCTACAACTTGCAAAATGGAGTCTCAAGGTAAAAAATCCCCCTTACTTTATTGGTGCGCATGCCGGACCATCCGGATCGCAGTCTCTCATGTCTGTCTGCAGCTTTGAAAAATCTGGCGTCAAAGGTGGACTTTGTGATAAAACAAGTCGCTATCCAGAAACGGCCACTGCCTTCTCAATCCTCTGATTCAGAGCCTGATATGGTCTCCACGGACTATCCCATTCCTGAGGGAGTTGTTCAGGATAATATGCCCTCCTCGGCTGCAGCGCGGGAACGAGCTAAGGTGGAAGCACTGATTTTTTCAGTAAGGTTAATATTGAAAATGGATGATGAGCCCACACAGTCAGGAAAGCGGGTAGTTTTTGGCTCCCGCAAAAGCCCAGAAGTCGGGTCAGGGTTTCCCTTGTCCCGATGACTTTCACGATATGGTGAATGAGCAATGGCGCATTGCGCACGTATTAGTGGTGCAAAAGCGCTTTAAATGCCATTATCCCTTTGCTGACTCAGTTTCAAATATGGTGGATCGCCCTGTTTCAAGAACAAGTCTACTGTGGTACCTGTGGAAGTCTCCTCGGTGTTTATGGACCCGGTGGACTGATGGGTGGAATCCCTTTCCCACCACCTGCATTTGCTGGCGGGCTCGATACTTAAACCTGTATTCGCGTCCGTCCTGGTTTCCCAGATGGTTACAGCATGAGCTGCAGTGCCCAGGGGTAACTTGAACGATGAGACGGTTCCCCTGGCTTTGATGAGCTCATGGACCAGATGGCCCATGCCCTGGTGTGCTGCGGCCCTGGACTCGGCTCCTCTGGTTGCCAGAGTGTCAGCTGTGGGGATTGCAATGCGCCGCATGGTGTGGCTGCAGAGTTGTTCGGCGGACCAGACTTCTAAGAAGGCCTTCACTGATCTCCCATTTTTTTGGGTGAACGCCAGTTTGGGGACTCCTTGGATGAGTTAATCAAGGGCCTGATGGGGGTGAGAGTTCTCTGCTACCCTGATCTTCAAAAGGCAAGGCACCTCACAGTAAGAGGGGATCCTCTTTCTCGGCTCACAGGCGGTTTTATTCGGCCCTCAAAAAGGTAAAAGGTAAACCGTTCGGGGTTGGGGGAGGGGTGTCTGCGTTACTTTCCGGAACCCTGGACATCTGATTCAGGACAAATGGGTTCCCAAACTAATTTGTTCAGTGTACAAGATCGAAATTCGGTCTCGTCCAGCAGACAGATTGTTTCCTCGATTCTCCATTTGTCTCTGGATCACCTGCTGGATCTCAGAGAGGCAGAGCAGGATTGCGGTTTTTATTCAAACCTGTTCACGGTGCCCAGAAAGGAGGGCATGGTGCGTCCAATTTTGGACTTCAAGTCAATGTATCGCTTTGTGCAGGTGCAGAAACTTCGGATGGAATCCGTTTGGTCTTTCAAGGAGGAGCACTTTCAAATTGTGGCTTTACCATTTGGTCTAGCCTCGGCTCCCATAGTCCTCTCCGAGGTTATGACTCTGGTGTTGGCTTTGCTCCGAAAAAGGGGGATTGCGATCCTCTGATATCTGGACGATCTCCTGTTGAGAGCAAGTTCTCATCCAACCTTGTTGGGCGACCTGTCAATCATGGTTCAGACCCTTCAGGAGTTCGGGTGGACCATCAACTTCAAGAAGTCTGCGCTGACCCGTTGGTGCGGTTGAATTACCTGGGTATGAATTTGGACTCCTCTCTGGCGAGTCTTTATCCTTGGGGGCCAGCTTCAGATGCTGCATAGCGAAATCAGGTTGCTGATGGGCGATGATCTCTTCTCTCTGCGGACTTGCATGCAGGCTTTGGGACGCATTGTGTCAACCTTCGAGGTAGTCCCATTTGCTCAATTTCACACAAGACCTCTACGGATAGAGATTCTTGTCAGTTGGAACAAGGATCCGCAGTCCCCAGACAGAATGGTATGTCTGAACCGGTCCACGAGGTTGGAGCTCTCGTGGTGGCTTCTGTCGCCCGCTCTGAGCCAGGGCGAGTTTTTTTCTACCACTGTTGTGGACGGTGGTCACCAGAGATGCCAGCCTGTTGGGCTGGGGTGGAGTGCTGCACAGGCTCTGTGCCAGGGACTTTGGTCCACGGAGGAATCCTCCTGGCCAAAATATGTCCTGGAGCTCAGGGCAATCAGGCTCTGCCTTCTCCACTGGACAACTCGGCTGCACGGCTTTCCGATTCGGGTACAATCTGACTACGCCACGGCTGTGGCTTACAGAAATCTTCCAAGGGGCACCAATAGTGCCCGGGCGGCCCAGGAGGTGGCCGAGATTCTCACTTTGGCTGGGGAAAATGTTCCGGCTCTCTCCGCAGTTCACATTCCAAGAGTGGGGAACTGGGTCGTCTGGTGATTTTTCATCTCCTGTGTACCCGGTGGGGAACTCCGGAGGTGGATCTGTTTGCGTCTTGTCTGCGCAAGGGTAAGAGGTTCATGGCCAGGGCTCGAGATCCTCTGGCCGATGCCGCAGAAGCTTTGGTGGTTCCTTGGAGTTGGTATCGGCTAATTTATGCCTTTCCTCCGATATAGCTCTAGTCAAGGTTCCTCCGCGGGTTGGGGGTGAAACAGGCTTCGGTGATTCTGGTAGCCCCAGACTGGCCTCGCCGGTTTTGGTATGCAGACCTGGCAATGATGGTCGTCGAGCTTCCCTGGCTGCTGCCTCTGAGAGAGGATCTGCTATCTCAAGGGCCGATCTTCCATCCTGCTTTACGGTCGCTGGCCCTAATGGCATGGCTGTGAAGGCCAGGTGTTGGGAGACCGAGGACTCTCTGATTCTGTGATTCCTACCTTGCTGGGAGCTAGGAAGGCAACTTCTAGGAAGATTCTCATCGGCCTTGGAAGAGGAATATTGCCTGGGGTGCATCGCAAAGTTGCGTCCTCGCTTGTTTTTGGTGGCGAGAGTCTTAGCCTTCTTACAAAAGGAGTTGAGAAACGCTTGGCTTTAGGCATGCTTACAGGTCGGGTGTCGGCCTTAGCCGTTTACTTCCTTGCGCCACACCCTTATTTCAAGGGATGCATCATCTGGCTCCGCCGAGGAGATCCCGTTGGCCTCTGTGGGCTCTGGATTTGGTTTTGTCCGTTCTTTAACGGCCTCTCTTTGAAAATATTTAGGGAAATTCTCTGCCCTTGTCTCAGTAAATTGCCTTCTGGTGGCTATAGCTTCTGCCCGCAGAGCGTCTGAGTTGGCGGCTCTGTCCTACCGTTCACCTTATTTGGGGGTTCATAGGGATAAGTTTGTTCTACGGCCTAATCAGTCTTTTTTTTTCCTTAGGTGGTGTCTGCTTTCCACCTCTACGAAGATATGGTTTTGCCTTCGCTTTGTGTTATGCCCAAGCATCCCAAGGACTTTGCCTTGCATTCGCTGGATGTGGTTCGGGCGATCAGGTTTTCAGGTTTCGGACATCTGATTCCTTGTTTATCCTTCCTGAGGGATCTCGCGGGGGTTCGGCTGCGTCTGCTGTGACCATGTCAGAATGGTTCAGACAGACAATGGTTCGAGCCTGTTAATTAAGGGGTTAGGATTATCTCCTTCCCTGTGAGGGCGCGTTCTACTAGAGTGCTGAGTGCCTCTTGGGCTTTTTGCCATCAGGCTTCTGTTGCTCAGGAGTGTAAAGTGGCGACTTGGTCGTCTGTACACGTTTATAGAATTTGTAAAAGTTGACTTCATGGCATCCTCGGATGCCTCATTTGGCCGCAAGGTTTTGCAGGCTGCTGTTTAAAGAGAGTTGTTTTGTTTTTTCTTTAAGGGGTTGTATTTTTTCTTTTGTGGGTAAGCTCCTGTTGGTATTGGTGGAGCTTTTTGTTGCCCAGTTGGCTACGTTTTTAGCCTTGGAAATATGTTAACAGTTCTTGGTTGCGTTCTTCCCACCCCTCATGCCTACACTGCTTTGGGACGTCCCATTAGTGAAGAAGCATTTAGAGCTGCGTCTGTCAAAGGACATAAGAGAAAATTGGATTTTTGTAAGAACTTACTGTAAAATCCTTATCTCTGAGTCCTTTGACAGACGCAGCTCCCACACCTCTTTTTTTGGGGTTGGTTGTGTCTTCTTTCACTGCTTGCTACGAAACTGATTTGAGAACAGTGTGTCTGGGGTTATGTCATGAGGGACAGCCCCTGTAGGCGTGTTGAGTGAAAACTTTTCACTGCCTAGTCTAATCCTGTAGATGGCGCATAACCCATTTGTGAAGAAGCATTAAGAGCTGCGTCTGTCAAAGGACTAAAAAAAAAAAAGAGTTTGGGGTAAGTTCTTACAAAAATCCAATTTTTTACGTAAGTACAAAAATCCCATTATTCCCAGCCAAGTTCGTGGAGATTTGAAAATGTATAAATAAATATAAAGAGCCTTCTCTTTGTGTTAAGTTTTTTGAATTAAGCCTACTCTACTCTTCCTATAACACACATGAGATCTCTGTGCTGCCAGCTAAAAAGCATGCAAATGAATTTAAAATCAAACAAAAATGGTACCAATGAATTTGGACTACAGTATTTCTCTAGAACATGTAAACAGGTGTGAACCATGAATGAAAGCTTCGCTCCCATAATGTGTGTATGTGTATGTGTATATATATATATATATATATATATATATATATATGTGTATATATATATATATATATTTAGTAGTGTCTATTAGCAAGATGTCATTGAAGGGACAAAAGCAGATATTTTTTTCTGGGAATTCACCATTTTTAAAAAGCTATGCCTTGACAGCAAAGGTGATGCATGTGCTAATTATATCTAATTTCAGCAGATTCTCATTTCATACAATATCATGCTTTTCTTCATAACATAAGCATATATTTTCATTTTTGTTATAGACTGCTGAATAATCTCCCAGGAAATCCGTAGTGACTGAATGTGTTTAGTGTATAATGACTCGAGCATGTCTGTACTTTGCATATACTTTTAATTAATCAAGCCTGCAAAAGCATTGTAGAAGCTCTATTAGATTATAGGGGGTGTATTTAGGCATGTCCAAACTGGTTGGATGAGATGACCCACACATTGCAGTGATTGTCATCATCCAGCGTACAGTCTACATTGAACTTTTTACAAGCAGAAGTAAAACAGATGTTACTAGTAAACTATGAATTTGATAAAACCCTTAGTATAAATATTGGCTGCAATAAATATACTCATCACAGAATACCTCAGGCTGCATTTACACTGTATCATTTTGTGAACACATGCAAAATGGCACAGTTTATATGCTTGTTTTTGCGCCATATGCATAGGGCAGCCCATTCATTTCAGTAGACTGCTTTACGTGTAACACGTGTGGTAGCACATGTATGGCTCGCATTTTTTGTGCATTTATGAAGCTCACAAAAAATGTGCATCATATGCGGTACCATTCATTAAATGGCAGCGCAGTCATGACACGTTTTCTTGTGCATTGACAATGTGTACGAAAAATGCGTATATCACATGTAGTGGCATTTATTGTCCATTCACTGCACCCCAAACTCAACAAGTCAGACATGCTTTTTCTATCCATTATGTTGGTAATGAGGCCTTACTGTGTTCTGTGACAAAGGGATCATAATGAAGACCACAATTCTCCTCGAATATATTAACGCACAGCTGCATTTTGTTTTTATTTTGTTTTATAAATTTCAGCGGGGGGCGACAACTGGTCTTGGATGCACATTGCAATGCATTTAGAGCAATTTTAAAAGGAAAATAAAATGATCTTTGGTCAGTTTTAGTATGTATATTTTTTTAAAGTTTAGAAGTTTTGTATAACTTCTACAAATATTTATAAAAAATATTTCTCTTACGTCCTCCTGACAGTCGCCGCCCACTCATACAATCTGCACGTCTGGGTATTGGCCTTCTCCACAGGCGTAAGCTAGGCAGAAGATTTTGTTAGAATATTCACAAAAACTTTGTATAGACACACCTACAGGGGGCTGTCCCTATGGTCTGGTCAATACCCCCAGCTAGCTTCATTCCCAATTCAGTTTGCTGCTGCCTAACTTAGGAGTAGGCTGGCTTTTCCCTGGCTGGGGCTGCGGTATTAGCCTTTTTCTTCTTTTTATTTTTTCTCTCTAGAAAAGTATTTTTTCTTTTAAAAGATAGCTTTTTATTTGTTCCTGCGCTTAGTTAGTCGGACTTGGGAAGACTACAGAATTGCGGAGCTGGGAATTGCACTGGTTATTCTAGAGCCTTACGGAATCCCAGCCTGCCATAGAGCGTTAGCAGGTTATTGGTACGCCCAGGCCTCGCAAACGACTATGTCCCTGTCCTCAGGGTCGAGCCTGCGAAGTTGCTATCTTCGCCGGGATGTCTCAACTCCGGTACGCCCGCGTATTGCTAGCGTCCCCTTCGGCTGATGGCCCCCCCCCTGCTCAGAGTGGGAGGCTTCCTGTCGCAGAGCGGTACCCATGTTTTCGCTGGACCGGTGAGTACCATGCTACCCCTCTGGCATTGTCTGTCGGGGTGTGTATGTGGGTCCTCTGTTTTATGGGGATGGCAGTTCGGTATGGGTTCTGTGATGTCCCCCTCATGTCTGTAGGTGCGGTCCCTGTGTGTTCCTTCCCGGTCCCTGCGGGGGCGCTGTGGCGGTTCCACCGCTGTATGGGGGGTTGCGGGGGTTTCCTATGTCCCTGAGGTGCTTGTGCAACTATTTGGGGAACAGTACATGGTGTGTGGGGGCCGCAATCGGCCTAGGAGGGCAGCCTTGCCTCCTTGGGACCTGAATTGGGTTCTGTCCGTTTTGCAATGTCCTCCCTTTGAGAACATCCGGGAGATTCCTCTGCTGGTGCTGTCACGGAAAGTTGCCTTTCTGGTGGCGATCACATCTGCTCGCAGAGTGTCTGAGTTGGCGGCCCTGTCTTGCCGCTTCCCCTATCTGGTTGTTCATAGGGATAAAGTGGTCTTGCGACCTCATCAGTCCTTTCTTCCGAAGATGGTTTCGCACTTCCATCTCAACGAGGACATTGTCTTACCTTCGCTGTGTGCGAAGCCTAAGCATCCTAAGGAGTTTGCCTTGCATTCCTTGGATGTGGTGCGGGCGATCAGAGTTTACCTGTCGTCTACTGAATCCTTCAGAAAGTCGGATTGTCTTTGTCCTTCCTGAGGGACCTCGGAAGGGTACGGCTGCGTCTGCGGCAACCATTTCAAAATGGATCAGGCAGACGATTGTGCAGGCCTATTCAATTAGGGATGAGGTTACTCCTTTCCCTGTCACAGCGCACTCTACCAAAGCGATTAGTGCGTCTTGGGCCTTCCGCCATCAGGCATTGGTGACTCAGGTGTGCAAAGCGGCAACCTGGTCGTCCGTGCATACCTTTACAAAATTTTACAAAATTGATGTCTTGGCATCAGCGGATGCCTCTTTTGGCTGCAAAGTTTTGAGTGCGGCAGTGCCTTAGGGGAGACAGGGTAGTTTTGGCCTGTCTCCTCCTGTTGGGGCTTTTACCTTTTTTGGTTTTGTTTTCCTGGGCTTTCGCTCCTGTTGAGCTTTCTTGTTGCCCAATGTTTACCTTTCTGGTTCAGAAAAGGTTCTTTTCTCTGACCTGGGTGCTGCGTTGCCTTTCTTGACAGTTACGTTTTCCCACCCCTCACATCTACACTGCTTTGGGACGTCCCAGACTTGCAGATTGTATGAGTGGGCGGCGACTGTCAGAGGACGTAAGGGAAAATAGAATTTTTGTAAGAACTTACCGTAAAATTATTTTCTGAGTCCTCTGACAATCGCCTCCCTCGCCCCCCTTTTGGGGTTCGTGGATCTCTATACTGCTTGCTACCAAACTGAATTGGGAATGAAGCTAGCTGGGGGTATTGACCACAGGGGCAGCCCCCTGTAGGTGTGTCTATACTAAGTTTTTGTGAATATTCTAACAAAATCTTCTCCTAGCTTACTCCTGTGGAGAAGGCTAATACCCAGACGTGCAGATTGTATGAGTGGGCAGCGACTGTCAAAGGACTCAGGGAAAATAATTTTACAGTAAGTTCTTACAAAAATTCTATTTTTACAAATAAACGTTTACACTCTGCAGTTTTTATAATCTGATCCCCCTTCTCATTTCATAACACTACTACAAATCTATCTCCGGATTACTGTTTTTGCGTGGAGTTTGGTATCACCTCCAAAAAAGTTAGGAAATATTAACATTTTCAAAATGGGTATTTCTTCTAAATCAAGCGTGACATAGAATAAGGTATACTTTATAAAAAAACATATTAAAAAAAAAAAAAAAAGGGGGGGGGTGGTTTTTCTGGTGTGAGATTCAGCCATATCCCTTTAGGCCTTGTTCAAACGGGCTTGACAGCTGTGTAGGTGGGTGTGTTCCCAAATGCATTCAGGGACCTGCACGTATGTCAAATTGGGAGCTGCAGTAAAATGTAATTTTGGAACAATATTTTAACTACTAATAATATTTGAAGTTTTCTTCTGCATTATTTATGACTCCATAAGGTCCATTGATCTTTCCTGATGTTCATAGTCATCCTTGTGAACTGAAGTTTTACCAGCATACACAAATACATGAAAACGATTAGATCAATGATTCCTTCAGAGTTGTGGTTGTTTCTCTATTTGATATTATCACGGAAGTCTGCATGTTTTTATATTGTGTGCTAGTATACATCACATACAAGTTTGTGTTAATTTGGAGCATGAGTTTCTATACCTGCTGGGTGATAAACTATTGTTATATTTTTATCATAAACGTAATCATTTTTTTGATAGTTTGTCATCATGTGAGAAAATTAGTTTAGACTCTTGGCAGTAAATCCACTGTCTTTCTTCAGAAACAGAGAGAAGCATGAAGTTTTGGCAGATGACTGTAATTTTGGGTGTTGCCTTAGAAGTGGGAATTACATCATGCATATTCCGCCTTGAAAATGAGGCGAACCTGCTGGCTGCTCTTAAGTTCACATTAACCCTGTGGAGCAACAGTGTTTTATTGCATATAGTGGGCTGTGCCCCTCCGAAAAGTCTATTGCAGAATAAAGTTTAATTATACATGATATCCTTTTTAAAATCCCTGCGAGGGCCCGCTATCTTCTTAGTAAGCACCTAGGAGGTTACTGTGATACAAGTGCAAGGATCACCATTTATATAATTATTTACATATACAGTACGTGTGTGTGTATATTGTGAAAGAAAGTGTCACTGTGTAACTTATACACAGTTAATTTTATGTAGCACAGCATTACATCTAATGATATTTTTGTTAAATGATTGAAAAGGCACATTTTTCTTGTGTTCCCATTCATTGTGTTGGAATAAAAATCTGAAATGTAAAAATCTAAATTTGTTAAAGGAGAAAAAATAAACCTTTTTACATAGGGTATACATTTCTGCATTAAGGCCTCCAGCACCCTAGGCGTTTAGCCCTTGTGTCTCTGATTCTGGCAATTTGGTGCATACAGAATGCACATTCTTATAAAACTCCATGAAAGGCTGAAAAATGTGGTGGGTGGACATTGTACCAGGTGTCAATAAGGTTTAGGGCTGTATGCACCAAGGGACGAGAACCCAGAACACAAGAATTCTGAGTAGTGTCCATCCTTTCCAGGACACACGTCCTTCATCTTTTCTCACAACCTCACAGTTGGGACAATGGGTGATCAACAAGTTCTTAGGAGTTCATTCATGAGGCTATTGGCAGAAGCGAAGCGTACATATATGGAGTTTTAAGGATACAAATTGTGACCTTCATAAAGAGAACTGGGCACTTATAATTATGAAGGCAGAAGTCTTGTGCTCTACTTTGCCTTGTAATTTTCAGAAAATACTGGGATGTGACCGTAAAGTCTCTCTGGATAATAGCAGGCTGCAGATATCTCTATGCGTCATTTACCTCTTACTGAAGGGCAGTGAGCTTTACATTGGCAGAACATGTGGCAGGACAGTCTGACCTTTGTGGAATATACTTGCGTTGTCCTTTTATTTTGTGTTTTATAGAAAAACATACAAATCAATGGTACTCAGCTAGGTAGCGAAGTGAATGTACCTTTTAAATACTATGTCTAAAATCAGAATTGGAAAATCATGATTGGAACACACCTCAATTTCCATACGTTTACAGATGCAACAAATTTGTGTGGAAGCCACAGACCGCTATGAAGGAGCTTCTGAAAGTTTGAATATTTTGAAGAAATACCAGTAGTGGGATGTATACAGAAATGCCTAGATTTTCTAGTTCGCTGCTGTGGTGCATGAGAAAATTAGACTTGCCAAACTCAGTCACATGTTCTCCCAGTGAATGAAAGGTGAAACCTGTTTGGCAGTTGTGGGCAGCTATTCCAGCTTTCCTCTGATTCCTAAAGACCAGTTCACATAACAGTGTGTTTTTTTTTTTCTGCATCAAAAATGAATGGAAAGTAGGTTATGGTTTCAAATGGCATAGTTCACACCAGTGCAGTCAGTTCCAGGGAGTTCAGTGATAAAAAAAAGTAGAACATGCTGCATTTTTCCTGCACTAGACTGTACTGGAACTTTACAAAATGCATCAAAAAAGCACTGGAATACACTGGAACCCATCAAAAATGCACAGGATCCCAGTAAAGTGAAAAAAAAAAAAAGCATCTGAAATGCTTCAAAAATGCACCGGATCCTGTTAAAAACACATGCAGAAACGTATCCTGAAAGGATCTAGAGTGTTTTTGTGGTGTGAACCAGCTTTGTATCCATCATTTTTATACGTCAATACCCTATTTTATCTCTCTTAGACTGGGTCAAACTCAGGTACTATTTGTATTTGACATTTACATTAATAAATACAAAATGGCGTTAATTTGTGTCTTCTATATCTGTGTGTTATACCTGTGTTTAGAATGTAGTTTGGTTTTAAAAAGTGTTAGTGACTGCTATAGTTGCTGATTAGATATGTATGATTTGCTTCCTGCTTAGCAGTTCTGTACAGTGGTCATGCCTTACTGCTTCTCTCAAACTCTATTTTCTCTGTTTTCTCTCAGGTGATGTAGCAGTGAAGATTCTTAAAGTTACCGATCCAACTCCAGAACAGTTCCAGGCCTTTAGAAATGAAGTTGCAGTTCTCAGGTGGGTGCATTACATTGTAAAATTAGAGCACCTTCAACTCGTGGCCACGATTCTCCCATAGTCCCAATGACAATAGAACCTTAGGGAACCTCAGGAGAATTTTCCAAATGTTCTTTTCTGATCGTACAGGACACTTGCTTCTTGCTAGTCTTTACAGCTGGGTTATTTGCAGCTTCCATTAGGTGATTGCACACTGTGCTGCTGGAACATTCTCCCATATAGCCCATCCAACTCCCAGCTTGCCTCAGTTTTTGCTTGTGTCCTTAGGCTGTGGACTTCTCTGTCTGCTAAGAGAAGCTTACCTGATCTCCTCAAACAGTTTTTATTTTTATTTTTTTTTTTCTAGATTTTTTTTTTTTTTTTTTTGGATTAATTTTCTATCAAATTGACTGCACCATAGCCACTGCAGCTATTTACTACAGCTTCCTAATCAGTTAACTCCTTGGCAGTGCTTCGTGGGACTGTACCCAGACTCCCAATGCAATGAAGACATGTCTGACCTATATTACTGTAGCAGCTCTCCTTGTCATGTATTGTAATGCATGGAGTTAGCCACAGGTCCAGAGCCATAGCCTGCTTAGCATAGACCCTCGACTTTGAAGACCCCTGCATGAGTATGCCCATCCAGCAGGGCAAAGCCAAAAAGGGGCTAACCTCCCTATATTCCTGTAGGTACAGAAATTGCACATTAAGAATGCAAGGCTGGTAATTTGCCCTCCTCCTGGGGTATTTTCTGGCCTATGTAGACAAATTCCTAACTGCACATCCCATTTTCTGCAGCATCAATGTTCTCTGTTTGGCAACCTGCACTACCAATTTGTCAACCACCCTTTGGCCTATTTGTGCTTGCCTCAGTGTTGGCTCTGCTTCCCTCAAGGGATTTAGGTTGTGGCTGTACCTGGACGATCTTCTGCTGTACGATCCATATCCACTGTCCCTGATGGACATCTGCCAGAGTTTTGGTTGAAAGCCCCAATCTGAGGAAATCCTCACTGGATGACTAGACACAGCCCTTTTTAGGACCTTCCTGCCCTGGGACAAAACTTCTACCCCTCCAAGCTCATGCCAAGAACATAAGGGCTTAAAAGACATCCTTGACTTGTATGGTCTCATAATTGCCTCCTTTGAGGCCACACCATATGCTCAAATTCATTCTAGGCTGTTTCAGCTGAAAATGTTGGCAGCATGGGACAGACTGTGGCTGTTTTTGGGCTGTCCCATACACCAGCCTGATGTGTTGGGGGGGGGGGGGGGCATTCTTGAACACACTGGTGGTGCAGGGGATGTGGTCGTCAGAGGAAGCTCATATTTTCACTAACATTCTGGAACTAGAGTTGATTTGGTTGTTAATCACTGGACTTCCCTCCTGCGAGCTCTCCTGACAAGATTCCAGTCGGACAATGCCACAGCTTAGATCAATCATGAAGGGGTCACAAGGAGCTGTGTTGTCCATAATGGAAGCGGATCTACTCCTCTCTTGGGCAGAACCTCACGTTCTAGCCCTGTCCACCATCCACATCTTAAGTGTGGAAAAGTGGTAGGCAGATTCCTGGGGAACGGGCCTTCTCTCGCAGTGTTTTCTGGACCTTTGTTACAGGTAGGGGACACTGTTTGTGGACCTCCTGGCATCCATGTTTAACCGCAGCAACCAGATTCAAATAGAATTGTTGCAAAGTCCAGATACCCTCTGGCATTTGCATTAGACGCTCTGGTGACTCTATGGAATAAGTTTAGTTTAATCTATGTCTTACCGCCCTTTCAGATACTTTCTAGTCTGCTTTAAAGAATTGAGATGGAGGGGAGTGATGGGGATCCTCATTTCAGGGAAGTGGCCTGAAGAACTTCTGACATTCTCAGACACTTAGCAGAAGCTCCATGGGAGCTTCCAGACCTCAAGAACCAGAGTTTTATCCTGCTGCTAGGTCGCAGGCTTTGACAACATAACTGTTGAATCTATAAGAAAAAAACACATTACCAGTCCCTGCGCAGATCCTGGAGATCAGTTCTCAAGCTGGGGAACCTTGTAATATGGACAGTGGTGAAACACACAAAATGAAGCGTGGCAGCTCTCCTAACCCTCCATGGGATGTGAGGCAAAAAAACTAAGCAGGAAACAAAAAGACAGAGCGCACACTGCCCTAGTGTAACACCATTTATTATAAGTAGTTGAAGCCAAAAAAAACAGGTACTCACAAATATGATGTCATGCATGGAAATTTGTCCCCCGATCTAATGTATACAGAGCGCTCGCCTCGACGGATCAGAAGTACGTCCCGCACTGATTGGATCGTAACATCCGGCTAAGCCTACCGCCTCAGGATGACTCAGTGTGATGCGCCTGCGCATGGTCCAGCCGTCGCCGCACACTCTGCAAGAGCCGGATGCAGTGGCCACTCAGGGAACCTGGTGATGCGGCTACGCAGAGGAGAGATCCCCGATCGGGACCCAAGAAATGGCACTAATGGGGTTGCTAATGAGAACGCGTTTCGGAGGCATGGCCTCCTTCAGGTCTCTGAAGGAGACCTGACCATGCGTTTCAGAGGCGTGGCCTCCTTCTCGAGGTCTCTGAAGGAGGCCACGCCTCCGGAACGCGTTGTCCTTAGCAACCCCATTAGTGTAATTTCTTGGGTCCCGATCGGGGATCTCTCCTCTGCGTAGCCGCATCTCCAGGTTCCCCGGATGGCCACTGCATATGGCTCTTGCAGAGTGTGCAGCGGCGGCTGGACCATGCGCAGGCGCACCACACTGAGTCATCCTGAGGCGGTAGGCTTAGCCGGATGTTACCATCTGATCAGTGTGAGACGTACAGCCGAGGTGAGCGCTCTGTATACATTAGATCGGGGGACAAATTTCCATGTATGACATCATATTTGTTTGTGAGTACCTGTTTTTATGGCTTCAACTACTACTTATAATAAATGGTGTTACACTAGGGCGGTGTGTGCTCTGTCTTTTTGTTTCCTGCTTCGCTGTTGAATCTGCGGTTTTGAGGGATAGGGGGCCTCTGAAATCTCTTCCGTAACCTTCTCAAATCTAGGAAGTCCACCTGTCCTGAAGGTCTTCCACAGTACACCGAACATGGAAATGCTTTTATTTTTATATATATACATATATATATATATATATATCTGCTAAATACCATTTCTCATCATCAGTATATAGCAGTCTTGTGACTTCTATCAGTGTCCGGCCGAGCACTGGTTAAAGCTTGTTGGAGGAGTTTTCATTCTCCTCTTACTGTCCTATAAGGCTGCATGACTCCTGACACTCTATCTGGACAGTACTGATTACCCTGTGCTGATCACATGTATCCCCTGCCCCCCCCCCCCCCCAAAAAAAAAAACAACTCTCTAGAAATACATACCAAACTGAGTATGTGGACAGTGCCCCCAAGGCTCTGTACTATTTTGTACCCTTTTTGGGACATTTATGGCATCGGTTTACGCCAAACAACCTAATCTGTTATATTAAAAAAAAAACTCAAGAACAAAAATGTAACACATTCTAGTTTACCAGTGCTTTTGGTGTCTTCATTATTTTCAATTTTGACTAAGAACATTTTCAGAAATTACAGATAATACCCGTATTTGCCAGAAATAGTGTCTTTGTTACTTCCTGTGAGATAAACTTAATCTGTCACCCTAAAGTAAATGGATTTCTTCTTTCTCATGTAATGGAGATGAACAAAGGAGATTTTTAAAGTCCAGCCTGGGTGAGAACAATGGTTGCCTCTATAGATACAATGGAGGAATGTGCATAGCCACCTTAAGAGCAGAAAGTGGTAAAATAAAGTATAAAAGCCTGAAAAAAGATAACTGAATGCCGCCACCCCATAGAAGACTAAAAGACTGCAATATAAATTAGATTTGCTTTTGGATTTAGATATGCTTAAGGTAAATCTTTCCCTCGGGCTGGCCTTCATTGCTGACCTCCTTATGCTGTTTTGCTGGCATTAATGCTGACCCACAGGCTTAAGAACTGTCGGAGGTAAAACGTGTATGCAGCTCAGGAATGTCAGAGTAAAGTCAGAAGACCTTACCTGCAAACTAGTTCTCAACTGCTGAAAGATTTAAACAGTTCATTTATGTCTTGTGTAGATACCGATGGCACACTACAGGAAACCAGACTGGGCCCACGATTCATTTTAGAATTATTTATTTGTCAGACACCTCAGTTCACTTAAAGTTGTTACCTAGCTATTTAATTTCCCTTCACAGAAAGACACGGCACGTCAACATTCTGCTTTTTATGGGCTACATGACTAAAGACAACCTGGCAATTGTTACCCAGTGGTGTGAAGGAAGCAGCCTCTACAAACATCTGCATGTACAGGAGACCAAATTCCAGATGTTCCAGCTGATCGATATTGCCAGGCAAACGGCACAGGGAATGGAGTGAGTGATATTTTTTTTTCTGTTTTGGGGGTGGAGTGAGTTGCCACTTTCTTTGAACTGTTTACATGTGTGAGCGTGATGATTTGGAACAACTGTTCCAACAGTTGGGTTAAAAACAAAAGATTTTTTGCATGCATTTGGAAATACATGTAATGCTACACTGCCACAGGACAAAGATAAAGTATGGACCCTCACTCAAAATTATCTGAGCTCCTAACCTGTGTGCTCCTTGGAGAGGTTGCCCCCTTAGCTCCTGTTCTGATGACCACCTACCACCAAGACAGACATGAGGAAATCTCAATTGGGGTAGAGACCGAGGAGAAACGTATACTTGGCCTTTCTCCACCATTTGCACACTTTCCAGCGAAGCTTTGGGGTTGAGCTAATTTCTATACGTTACTTTACATTACTCCTCTGTAACAACCTCAATTCCTAAAACTAAAATGCACGTGTGAATGTCCTTTATGTAATGTACTGTGATAAACCATGAGTGTGACTTGTATGCCTCTTATTTCTTTTGGTCCATGTTGTTCTACTTGTTAGACGATGATTAAGGATCTCTGACTTTTGGGTAAATACAATTCTCAATATTCTTGCTTGACAACTCGTGATGTATGCTGCCAAGCAGGATATTTACTGATTACGAGCTAAATGTCAGCTTTGCGATGTGTGTGCCAGTAGTCAGGGGACTTGTTGCAACTTGTGTCCTTGTAGCACGATGATCCAGAGAAGTAGATAAAAAAAAAACACAATCCAGTCTATGCATTGGCTTGAACACCCTTTAACCAGTTTTTGGAGGACCAGCCAAGTTATTCCTTTGTTTTCTTTCTTTGATGTCTAACATCTTTGTTCTTTTTTTTCAGCTATTTACATGCAAAGAACATCATCCACAGAGACATGAAATCAAACAGTATCCTTTTCTGGGTCATAAGAAAGCAATTGTCAGTTAAGATGGGCGCAGGGCTCCTTTATGCACAACTATAAGCGTAGGATTAATGCAATGAATCCATTAGATGTGCCAGGCTATAACAAGCAGGCAGCGTTGGGATGGTTCAGGCTTCTTCATTAAAATGATGCAAAGAACGATGATGACATTTAATGATTAATAGTACATAGCCAATTGAATCAGACTGCTACATGTTTATTTTTAACTTGCCACTCCTAAACTTTAAATGTACCCTTGGCACACGTTGCATGTTACACCTGTATTTAGGGTGTAACATGTTCCAGCTCACCCTTGAGCCAGCTATTCCCCTGTGACAACAGAAAGGGGTTCTCCCCCCCCCCTGCAACTGCTGTCACATTTAAAATTGGAGCAGCTTTGCAGGGCCCCACATGTGATCACAATCCAAGATCCCTTTTTAATACCTTTTTTTAGTCTCTCCCTTTTGTTATTTTCAACCTGAGATGCCTTTTCCGGGTAGTCAGGATCTGTTAGCTTTTAGTACAGCACTTTTTTTTCCCTCTTTCCAGGATCTTTCAAGCCCCACTCATTTTATCAGATTCTATTGGTTGCCATGTCCAGTTTGTACACTAAAAACCTTAGGGTGATATTAGAAGCCCTTCTTTACTGCACACAAACTTGTTTCTGCCTACTTGTCAGGAAAAGATCTTGTGTTCATTAAAGTAGAACTAAAGGCAAACTTTTTACCTTTATCGTACAGGACCCAGGCAGAATATTCATACACCATGGTTTATAAATGTGTACCTTCAGGTGATTTGACACTGTTAAAGCTTTAGAGGACATGTTTCCCCTACAGCCAAACCCCACTCTGGGGAGTCCTCAGTTCTGTGCTAGTGTCTGAAGATGAACCTTTTCTCCTTCACAAAGAAAATCACCCTTAGCTTAATCCCTTAGAGCCGGTGCCTGCCGACCCTTTAAGGGGTTTAGAATGCCGGGAGGTGGGGCTTATGGTCAAGTGACCCCCGTGATTGGCTGTCCTAGCGGTCACAAGTTAGTAAAGCTCCCGATCACAAGAAGTGATCGGGCGCTTTCCATTATCCGCTGGTAACTGTGCTGGGAGCGCGCTCTGCGCCAAAGCCCACTTGCTGAGAGGCTGCATATTCGGTGCCAAGAGGTTAACTAGTTTTTTATTTTTCTTTCTTAGTTTATCTTTCAGTTCTTCGATCAAACCCTCACTGTCTTTAAATGCCAGCATAGAAGCAGTGCATATGGATCGGTGCAACCTCAGTAAACCTTGGGAGCCGTACTTGGGACCCCACGCTGTGGAGACAGCTGGTAATGTTCCTTCGGGCACAGGATCCTGCATGGGTGCTTACACTGGCACTTGGTGCACAGTGTTCAGTTAGCCGCAGGGTGCCATACAGGTTCAGGGCCATGATCCATCACTTTGGAACTCAGTCCCTGAAAGCCCCTTCATGGGTATGCGGACTGTGGCAGGCAAAGCCTGGACAGTGTCCTGGACAGGTGAGATAAGTTTACCCTGTATCTCTGACTGCTAATGTAAAAATTGGCCTATTATTTGGAATGTATTCACTTCACAGTGCAAACTTTTCAAACTTGGCACTAAAATTCAACCACTCCTAGCTTAATCTTGGGTGGATTACCAGGTGTTGACCACACAACTGGTCGCACACTTTACAGCCACTTCTGCCTAGAGCCCTTTATAGAGTACTCTCGCTTCCTCCTGGCATTTCACCATGAGGATCTGTTACAGGACAGTCTACTCTTGGGTAGATTGACCCTATTCCATGAGTAGCCCACAGGGGAAAACCTTCAGTTGTAGATATGGTCGAGACCAGGCGAAAGCGAGTCAGTGCAAAATCTTAGGTGAACATTTGCACTGTCGAAGGCCCACACAACACTCAATCTCAATGAAAATGCATCCCTTGCACTGGATTAAGAAAGGATTCTAACAGCGGTCCCAGTATCTGATTATAGCTCTTTCAGGCACGCAACAAGCAACCTATTTGACTAAAGCAGAATTCTCTAACTCTGTCACAATCCATTTGAAAGGATTATGGTCTTTAATATATAGCCATCTTTGTTCAGGGCCCAAAAACTCCACACCTCTTCTCCGACTTCTGTTTCTCAACTGAAGTTGGATCCTAAAATGCCAGTCCTAGAATATGCAGACACATAAGGGTTATGAAGGGGATATTGAGGTAGTATTAGAGGAAGCCGTGGACGATTTTTCTTCCCTAGATTGTCAATATATTGAAGAGAGAACTTTATGCAACATGCTTGTTGGTAGGTTGAAAAGCTCATTAGTTGCCTTTGCCCTTGGCATTGTGCAAGTGGACTCTCCTCCATCTCGCTATGTCACTTTTGTGTACAAAGAAACCTACAAATCCCTGCAAAACATTATAATGATTGGGTCACTAATGAAAGAATTTTCACGGCCTGCTAAATAATTTTTCCAGTGGAAAAAGGCTAAACAAAAGTGCGCTATTCCTGTAGTTGATCCTACTATCTGTCCTAAACAAACCTCTTACTGTTTCTATTGAAGAGGGTACTTCTTTCATAGATGCTGCAGATAGAAAGTTTGAGAGACTCCTCAAAGCTCTCTTTAATCTTGCAGGCTCTTGCTGCAGCTTTGGCATGTCATACTGCAGCTAGCTGGACTAAGACAATGAACAATCAATATGAACCTGTATTTTGAGATTGTACTGTTTAAACAGCAGTTTCCTTCTGCTCTACTTTTTCTGTGGAGATGCCCTAAAACCGTGATGGCGAACCGTGGCACCCCAGATGTTTTTGAACTACATTTCCCATTATGCTCATGCACTCTGCAGTGTAGTTTTGCATCTTGGGAAATATAGTTCCAAAACATCTGGGGTGCCGAGGTTCGCCATCACTGCCCTAGAACATGTCATGAGAACAAAAATGTCCACAATGGCTCTAAACTGCATGCACAGAATCTTATGGCTTAAAGCTTTAATAGTTGAACCTGATTGCTAAAGGCGCCTTACGCATATGTTTTTCCAAGGAAGACATTTGTTTAGTGAGACACTTGACCAATTTATCAAAGAGGTCACAGGTGGGAAGGTTTTGCTTCTACAGTGAAAGGTCACAAAACCTAGCTCCTTATAATGCAGAGCACCTGACTGCTCTAACCAGGCTTCAATGTCAAATTCTATGTTTAGGCATTCCTTTCAGCGATAGGCTTGGCCCACCAAGGCTATCAAGCCTTCCCAGTACCCTCTTCACAGTGAAGGGACGTCCTCACTCCTAAGAGTATTACATCTGTTACAGTTTGCCTCTCTGGGTCACAGACGTCCCAGACCTGTGGTTTCAATCAGGGTTTTCCAAAGAATACAAAATGGAGTTCAAAACTCTACCACCTTACTGCTTTCATCTTTCAGATCAACCAAAAACTGCCCAAGGACAGTTGGATGTACAAAATGCCCTGAACCACCTCTTGTCCCAAGGATTCGTAACAGTACTGCCACAAGACGGGTTCAAAGGGTTTTATTCAACCATGTTTACAGTACCAAAGTCGAGTGGGTGTATTCGTTCTATTCTGGATTTAAAATCCCTCAATAAATTCTGTCAAATCTGATAATTTTGTATGCAATCCGCAAGGTCAGTAAATTCCTCACTGACAGGAAGGGGAATGCGTTATATCTGATTACATCCAAGATGCCAATCTACATGTTCCTCCTCGCCTACCTCATTAGCGTTTTCTGCTTCTTACTGGCAGACAACCAGATCACATTTTTTGCATTGCCCTTGGGCCTATCTTCTACTCTGAATGTTTAAAAAGGTCTTGACCACCTCTGCTTCTCAAAACTAAGGCCATCAAAGTCACAGGCTATCTTGATGACCTTCTGAAGCACTCCTCTCCCTTGTAGGTATCGGAAAATGTGCATAAGACAAGTCAGATGCTCCAGGCGTTTCACTGGGTAACCATTTGAACAAATATGCCATACAGCCTTCCCCTCCCTTGCAATACTTGTAAAACTCTCTAACAGAAAATCGCATGCTTGAGAACTGGGATGCAATAGAAATCCCACATTGAGATTATCCATGAGAGTTCTAGGCTTAATGGTAGCTTCCTTCTGAGTAGTACCATTTGCCTGATTCCAGCAAAATTTCCTGTTGGCCTGGAACAAGCAGGCTTCTTCTCTCAAATTGCCATCGCTGAAGTCCAGCCAAGCAAGGAACTCCCTATTTTGACTCTCATAGGCTAGGCAGGATTGTTCCCATACCTAAGAGTCCAAGAAACATGATAATGAAGGGAAGCCAAGCGTCCCATCAGCATCTTGGAGCTCAGAGCAGTCAGGTTGGCCCTGCAGCACTGGACCCCCCCCCCCCCATCCTATAAATGGGCACCCAATCAGGTGTTCAGTCAGACAATGACACCGCGGTTGCTTGTGTATCATCAAGGAGGATCCACATCCTAGGAGTGGACAGCAAAAAAAGTGGATTGTCTCGGCCACCTGCACCAAGAGAAATGGACCCTTTATCCAGAGATCTTCAGTTTGAAATGCCAAAAATGGTGGATTTCAGATGTGGACATCCTAGCCTCCAGATTCAACAACAAACTATCTGTTGCCAGAACCAGGGATTCTCTATATTTAGCCTCAGATGCCTTCATATTCTCCTGGTTCTTAGTTTAGGCTAGTTTACACCTTTGTTCCAGTTGTGAATACTACCTAATCTGCTGAAATGGAGCAATCGAAGAAATCCGTGATTGTAATTGCACCAAACTGGCTCAGAACAGGTACACAGACCTATTTCGACTTTTAGTAGGTGACCCCCCTGGCCTCTTCTCAACAGGCTAGGTCTGCTACTGTATCTCAAGGCCCATACTGCTTTTCGATCTCCGGCTTTGAAAGCATGGCCCTTGAAACCCAGATTTTAAAGCATAGAGGGGTTTCTGAGTCTGTGGTTCCTACCTTGCTAAAAGCAAAAAAGCCTCTTCAGGAATATATATTTTGGTACCTGGAAAACCTTATTTGCCTGGTGTCAACAAAGGCACTTCATTCCCAGTGATTATTCTGTACCTCACATTCTGGCCTTCCTACAATCTGGTCTTAAGCAGACATTGGCCTTAAGTACTCTTAAAGGTCAGGCTTCTGGCTTAGTTCCCACTCTATTCAAGGTGTATCTCGTATAAAGCCTTGGGATCTCAGCTTGGTTCTCTATGTCCTGCAGAATTCACCCTTTAAACCGATCACGAATATCCCCCTAAAGGATGTGTCCTGCAAAGTAGCCAAACATTTTGGTCACTATCATGTCGGCCTGTCGTTTTCTGAACTGGTGGCCTTTACCTCTAAGGAGCCTTCCTCATACTTCACAAAGACAAGTTGCGTTACGCTCAAGGCCATCCTTTCTTCTGAAAGTGGTGCCAGCAGTTTGCCTCAGTGAGGATATTGCTCCTAAGCATCTAAAGGGATTCGCTCTACATTAGAACAATACCTCAAGGCTACAGCTTTAGAGGGACAATTTCCCTTTCTTTTTCCTGTTCTCTTTACTTCGCAAGAGACACCCTACTTCAAAGTCCACCATTGCACAACAGATAACAGAAATCTGATTGCATGAGCTTTCAAAGAGAAATCTCCTGCACTTTTACACACCCTTTCCACCAGATTGGTGGGAGTTTCATGGGCATTGCGGCATTTTATCAAAGTTTTTTACCTGGTGGCCATCCAATCTTTTGCTGATTCAGCTTTTGGCTGTAAGTTTCTTGCAGTGGCTCTCTAGAGGTTAGGTCTTCTGACACTGGCACAGAATTTGCGTCATTGCCTACCCTATGTATTCATTGCTTGGGGACTTCCCATGGTGTATGAATATTCTGCCTGTGTCTTGTACTGTATGATTAAGATGAGAGCAATTTCAACTTGCCTGTAAACTCCATATCTTGGAGCATGCCACAAGACACAGGCCATTCTCCCTTCCATTCCTTGGTTTACTCTCCATTGCTTTTTACAAAACTGAGGACTCAGAGTGAGGTAGGGTTAAAGAGAACGATCCCAGCGGGCATGCCATCAGAAGTTTTGCTAGTGTCCAATCACCTAAAGATACATCCCTATAACCCATGGTGTATGAATATTTGGCCTGTGTCCTGTACTGTAATTCACAGGCTAGTGAAAATTCCTCATTTCCATTTTGGATAGAATAAGTAAGAGCCTTACCTACCCATTTGAGTTTTTTACCATGGGTGTCCTATTGGGGGAGATTTCACCAGGGTCACCAGAAATGGTGTTCCCACTGAAAGATTTCCACTCTCTTCCTATTCTGGCGACAATTGGTAATTTTTTTTCACTTTCGGTGATGGTAGTATACATTATGATTAGAGAGGGTAGATCTTCTTGACGAAGACACAGATAGCATGTTCTAATCCTCCTCCATTTAAAACAAAAAGTTCAAGTTCTACTTTAACAGGGATTTTTTCCATGTATTTGGGAAACCATCCCCTTGCAAAAATGAAATACACTTTGAAAAAGTACTTCTTACAGGTTCTAGGAGTTCAGAAGCAGCCAAGTACGCACAGACAGTGTTTGAAAAGTTAGTATCGTTTTCAAAGTTTGGGCTGTCAGTAGTTATCTTGAAGGATAACAATTGCAGTTCCCAAAATAGTGTCTTTTGTCTGAAAGAAAACTATGCTTTTTAGGGGTGTTTTAGCTATACAGCTTTGAGGATAAAGGCAGAACAGAGGCTGCTATGGGCTTTTGCACACCATTTGTCTTCAGATTGACTTTTTATTAGGAATGCTGATGGAGAAAATAAACCATGGTGAGCAAGTAAAGCAGGAATTGGAAAGCATTAATGAATAGTCTTTTAAGTTGTCATGCATTTGACTGTCTGGCTTTATTTTCCTATACCATGGTATAGATATATTTTTGCATGAAGGACTAACAGTAAAAATTGGTGATTTTGGCCTAGCCACAGTCAAGTCCCGGTGGAGCGGTTCTCAGCAAGTAGAGCAACCAACTGGATCAATCCTGTGGATGGTAAGATACTAAGCTTTGGTGAGACAGGAGATTATAAAGAATATCTTTCTATTGTTTGCTAACAGTCAGATTTGGTCAGCTCAGGTCTAAAGTGCACAATCACCTCAGCCATGTCATCTGGCTTGTGACCTGTCAGTGAATAAAAATAACTCCTAATCTCTGGCCAAAAGTGCAGTCCAAACATGTTAATATTTACATCTGCTTGTTGTTCTGGAACATGTAAGAGACTTTTTTTTCAGTGTTAGGGATGGCCTGTACAGGTAGGTTCAGTGGGCACTACTCTGGAATAACATGAATCATGCAAACTCTAGGGGGTGCAGCAATTTTTCATCTAATATATACAAAGCTTTCAATAACTTCCTATATATGGGTATTAGCCTAAAGTATTTAACATTAGTGACCCAATATTTTCAGCGCAATTTAAAAACAGACTTTGCTTTGAAATTTAATATTTTAGAAAAGTAGAATTTTCTCTAGCATAATTTACATTGCCTATAATTCTACTTTAAAAATAATAAATTTTTTTTGTTATCCCTGTCCTATTGGAGATGTACCTTCACTTCCTCTCCCATAGCCAAAACAGGAAGTGAGAGTAAATCCCTGCAAAATGCGCATGTGCGTTCATGTGCGTGTAAAATTCGCACCGTTTATTGCCTGCCTTGGGTTTGCGATGGGTTGTGTCAGTATGGAAATTTAGGGGGATGTGAATTAAAGCGGTGTTCCAGCCTCCCCCTCCAAAAATTAAGTCAGCAGCTACACATACTGGAGCTGCTGACTTTTTATATTGGGACACTTATCTGTCCCGGAGTCCAGCAATGTCCGTACCGCAGCCAATGTTTCCATCGTCTGTCGGGTGCTGCCACCGCCATTGCCGGTAAGGGAACCCTTCACGGGCCGATCCCTACGTTGCATGCGCGCTACACATTTGGATTGGTTTGGCAGGGGTGTGGAAGGAGGAGGGGGCCAAACTTCAAAATAACAGCGCAGAGGCGTTGAGGGAGTGGGGAAGGGTACCTATCAAAAACAGGTACCCGTTCCCCCCTCCCCCCTGAAGGTGGCAAATGGCACTGGAGGGGGGAGGAAGCAAATGAGCGGATGTTCCACTTTTGGGTGGAACTCCGCGTTAAAGCGGAGTTCCGGCCTCGGGGGTCAAATTTAGATAAAAATACCCCCCGGACAGTCAGGGCTAGTACATTACACAATGGATAGCCTCTGAACTGTCCTGGGTCGCACTTACCTGTAAAGTTCTTCTCCAGCGCTGCCATCTCAGGTGTGGGCAGCTGAAGCCAGTGCGTCCTCTTCAGCAGCCTGTTCCGTGACGTCGGAGTCCCACAATGCACTGCACCGGCCCTGCTCATCCCTTCTGGTGCAGGCGCGGCATCCCTGCACAGCTTCCGGCGCATTGACTCATGGGAGCGATGACGTTCAGCTCCCAGGAGTCATCGCAAACCGGAAGAGCCGCAGAGGGAGGAAGTGGAAGGAAGGTGACTATATTTTCTTCAATATCAAGGTAAGTGACCAAAAAAAAAAAATTGGGAGCATCTATTTCTTTTTCAGGTGGCCCTCAGCAAGCGGATGGCCCAAAATCGATTTTGATGCCGGAACTCCGCTTTAAGCTAGCTAAACATAGCTTTTGGCTGATTCCTGCCATATCAGTCGAAATTCAAGACATGGGTGGCCCTGTGGGCTCCACCCAGCTCACCAAAATTCCTTTAAAAAAATCAAAGTAGCCAGGTTGAAAATGATCGGCTGAGCAGTTACCGCAACTGTTGAATACTGCAGCCAGCAGTGCAGATTCCTGCATTCACGCTGTTTGCATGGGTGGAGTAATCTGAGGATTTTCTCCCATTCAGCCCCCAGACTGAGCGAGAGACATCAAACAGTGTATGACTAGTAAGTGTTAAGGCTAAGGTAGGGGTTCACTGATCACAGATCTTGCTGAGATAATATATTAGTGGTTACTATAGATTTCACTTCATGCATTCGCAGTTCATGTACTCGCATCTTTATCTGGAAGCTTCAGATTTATTTTCTTTGCAGTTCAGTGGTAGTTATGTTCTTAGAGCTGTACATGCTACCTCAAGCAGCATATTCTGGTTTTAACTTTAAAGGTAATCCTCAAGTAACAAACCTGGACACAAGAGACTTCCATTATTAACTGTAACTACAGCAACATGTAATAGTTTATTAGCTTGCATTTATCTCTGGTAATGATCTATTTTCCTTTTTTCTCCACAGTCTCCAGAGGTCATCCGCTTGCAAGACAATAACCCGTTCAGTTTCCAGTCAGATGTGTATTCATATGGCATTGTCCTGTATGAGTTAATGACAGGAGAGCTACCCTACTCTCATATAAGAGACAGAGATCAGGTAGTTCCACAAACCGAATCAAAATTGTTTTTAGAGTTAAAGTGGTTGCAAAGGCTGATTGCATTTAAGGTTAAAAAAAAAAAAAAAAACGCCTTCATGCAGCTCCCCCCTCCCCCTCCTTATAGTTACCTGAGCCCGATCTCAATCCATCGCTGTGCACAAGAGCAGTAACACACTCTCTCTCCTCATTGGCTCAAAGACAGCAGCAAAATCCATTGGCTCCCACTGCTGTCAATCAGAGCCAGTGATAAGGGAGCAGGAGGGTGAGGCCAAGCTGCACTGGGTTTGTTTATGGACACACTCAGCTGGGTTGGGAGTGAGCCAACACAACTGCCCCATAGCAAAAAGCTTGCTATGGTGGGCACTCGGGGAGGGGGGGGGGTGGAATAACCGAAAACACAAGAAAACACAAGTGGAGGACCTGAGGGGAGCAGGATCGGGGCTGCTCTGTTCAAAACCATTGCAGAGTAGGTTAGTATGACATGTTTGATATTTTTAAAAAATAAACTGAGCCTTTACAATCTAAATTTTACAAAAAAAGTGACTATCTGTCGCTGTTATCTGGACTGGAATGATTTGATTTGAAAAGGAAAAGGTGTGTGGTGACACGGAGGCAGGCCATACACTATACAGTTTGATTGTACAAGCTCCTTTAGATCTACCATCAACTACGTAGTGCAAGTGACTGCCTGAGTTGATACCAATTGAATAGATTGCATACGTTTTTTCACCTACTATAGTGTTTTGGGAACTCTAACGGAAGCTGTACAGTCATAGTATGGTGTATGGCCAGCATAAAACATGGCACAGTGTGAACCATGATATGACCCTGTTAGCACAAGCATCTTTTCTCTTTCTTTCACTGACACACAGCTTTAAGTCTTAAGACCATTGGGCTTATGCTCTTACATAGTTATATAGTTAGTGAGGTTGAAAAAAGACATCAGTCCATCCAGTTCAACCTATGATGTGTGTGTGTGTGTTTGCTTTTAACCGTACATTGTATACCCCTGTATGTTGTGGTCTTTAAGGTGTCCATCTAATAGTTTTTTGAAACTATCAATGCTCCCTGCTGATACGACTTGTGGAAGAGAATTCCACATCCTTACCGCTCTTACATTGAAGAACCCCTTGCGCACTTTAAGGTTAAACCGCCTTTCCTCAAGTTTTAGTGAGTGGCCACGTGTCTTATTGTATCTCCTTTCTCTGAATAGTTTGTTCCTTCTGCTCGGGTCGCCAGTACAGTATTTGTACATTGATATCATATCCCCCCTCAATCGTCTCTTCAGGTTCAGTGCTTGTAGTCTTTCCTCATAGCTGATGTCCTCCTTTCTCCTAATTATTTTTGTTGCCCTTCTCTGGACTTTCTCCAGTTCCAGCACATCCTTCCTGAGGACCGGTGCCCAGAACTGGACAGCATACTCCAGATGTGGCCGGACCAGAGTCTTGTAGAGAGGGAGAATAATCTCTTTATTTCTGGAGTGAATCCCCTTTTTTATACAACCCAATATTCTGTTGGCTTTGCTTGCGGCGGCTTGGCATTGCATGCCACTGCCAAGCCTGTTGTCTACCAGTACCCCCAAGTCCTTTTCCATCCTAGACTCACCCAGAGGTTCCCCCCCTAGTGAGTAGCTTGCTTTCTGGTTTCTGGCCCCCAAGTGCATTACTTTACATTTTTAAACATTAAATCTCATCTGCCATGTAGTTGCCCACCCCGTTATTTTGTTCCGGTCCGCTTGTAAGGTTTCCACATCCTGCATAGAAGATATTGGCATGCCTAATTTAGTATCATCTGCAAATACTGAGATTGTACTCGATATCCCCTCCTCCAGATCATTTATGAATAAATTAAACAGGATTGGTCCCAGGACAGAACCCTGGGGGACCCCACTTTCCACACCCGCCCAATCCGAGTACTCCCCATTAATCACCACCCTCTGTACTCTCCCCTGGAGCCAGTTCTCTATCCAGGTACTCACCTTTTGGTCCATACCTACCTTCCTTAGTTTGTACAGTAAGCGTTTGTGGGGAACGGTGTCAAAGGCCTTTGCAAAGTCCAGATACACCACATCCACAGGCTTACCTTTATCTAGGTGGCAGCTCACTTCATCGTAGAAGGTTAATAGATTGGTTTGGCACGAACGATTTTTCATGAATCCATGCTGATTACTACTTATAATACTGTTTTCATTACTAAAGTCTTGTATGTGGTCCCTTAACAACCCCTCCAAAATTTTGCAGACTACTGATGTTAGGCTGACCGGCCTATAGTTACCCGGGATATATCTCGGCCCCTTTTTAAATATTGGTACCACGTTGGCTTTTTTCCAATCAGCTGGCACCATACCCGTCTGTAAACTATCCTTAAAGGACAAGAATAATGGTCTGGCAATCACCTGGCTGAGCTCATTAAGAACCCTCGGGTGCAAGCCATCCGGTCCCCGGGGATTTATTTATGTTAAGTTTCTCTAGTTAAGCTCTAAGTCTATCCTCTGTTAGCCATGGCGGCACTTCCTGAGGTGTATTATTTAGTTCGGCCTTACAAGCAAGGTTCGTGTAGCCCCCCGATTCTTTTGTGAAGACTGAAGAGAAGAAATTTTTTAACACTTCCGCCTTTTCTCTGTCCTCAGTGGCCATTTTTCCTTTATCATCTTTTATGGGGCCAATGTGTTCTGGCCTCGCTTTCTTACTGTTTATATACTTAAAGAACTTCTTGGGGTTCTTTTTACTCTCCTCCGCTATATGTCTCTCGTGTTCTATTTTAGCCGCCCTGATTTCGTCTTTACATTTCTTATTACACTCTTTGTAGTGCTTAAATGCTGCCACTGACCCCTCAGTCTTGTATTTTTTGAAGGCCTTTTCTTTAGCTATAATATACATTTTTATGTTGGAGTTTAGCCACCCAGGGTTTAGTTTTGCTCTTTTAAATTTATTTCCCTGTGGAATGCACTGGCCCACCCCCTTGTTAAGTATGCTCATGAAGCACTCCCATTTTTCCTCCGTGTTCTTTGTTCCCAGGGTTCTATCCCATTTGATATTTTCTAGCAGCGAGCGCAGTTTAGGGAAATTGGCTCTTTTGAAATTCAGTGTCCTTATATTACCCTTGTGTTTCCTATTACTGTAATTAATACTGAAACCAATTGACCTATGGTCACTGTTCCCTAAGTTGTCCCGTATTTCTATATCCGTGAGCAGGTCTGTATTGTTGGTAATCAGTAGGTCAAGTACCGCATTGTTTCTTGTCGGTGCATTCACCATCTGACCCATGAAATTGTCCTGCAAAACATTTAGGAACTGTCGAGCCTTGGCTGAGTGTGCGGTTCCTTCTGCCCAGTCTATATCCAGATAATTAAAGTCCCCCATTATAATGACATTTCCCATCCTTGCTGCCAATCCTATCTGTAACATGAGGTCCGCCTCACCCTCCTCCCTCTGGTTGGGGGGCCTATAGCATACGCCCAATATTACCTTCCCCACCGTGCTATCCCTTTGAAGCTCTACCCATAGGGATTCTGCCTCGTCCATAGCTCCATTATTAATATCATCCCTCATATTTACCTGTATACTGTTCTTAATATACAGACATACCCCACCCCCTTTTTTACCCTCTCTATCCCTGCGATAAAGGGAATACCCCTGAATGGTCGCCATCCAGTCATGAGAGCTGTCAAACCAAGTCTGTTATCCCCACAAAATCTAAGTCCTCCTCAAACATCAGCAGCTCCAGCTCCCCTATCTTGTTGGCCAGGCTTCTGGCATTGGTATACAAGCCTCGTAATTTTGATCGGTTACATTTATCCTCATTTGATGTTTTTAGGCTGCTCTCTTGATTTTTCCCCGTACCCACCCTGGGTTTAGGAGCTCCGAACACCCTACCGCTAATGCCCCCATTTCTGCCCTCTGAAACTTGCTTTCCACTGGCTAATTCTACATCTGTACCCTCCCCCCCCATTCCCTAGTTTAAAAGCCCCTCTAACTTTTTGGCCATCCTCTCACCCAGTACGGCTGCACCCACCCCATTTAGGTGCAATCCGTCCCTACCAAAGAGCCGGTGACCGACTGAGAAGTCGGCCCAGTTCTCCAGGAACCCGAAACCCTCCTTACTACACCAGCTCCTCAGCCACTCGTTATCTTCCCTAATCTCCCGCTGACTCTCTGGTGTGGCTCGAGGTACAGGTAGTATTTCGGAAAATACTACCTTGGAGGTCCTAGTCCTCAACTTAGCGCCTAAGTCCCTGAAATCGTTTAGGACTCTCCATCTTCCTCTGCCTATGTCATTGGTACCCACGTGTACCATGACAGCTGGGTCTTCCCCAGCCCCACCCAATAATCTGTTCACCCGATCCGCGATGTGTCGAACCCGAGCGCCCGGCAAACAGACTGTTCGGCGCACACGGTCTTTGTCACAGATTACACTATCTGCCCTTCTAATAATTGAGTCCCCTACCACCAGCACCTGTCTTTCCTTTCCCTTTCTCCTGGCCTCACTGGAGGAGTTCTTCCCCTGGCAGCTAGGGGCGTCGCTCTGCTCCAGCAATGCTGGTCCCTGACTGGTTTCCACAACATCACACAATGGGGCGTATCTATTGGGGTGCTCCAGCCCAGGATCAGCCTCCTTGCCTTGTCCCCTTCTACCCCTCCTAACTGTCACCCCTCTACTCTGCTCTGATGCCTGCACCTCCAATACTCCGACCAACTCTGTGCAGACCCCTGTCTGCACCTGACTGGTGCGATCCTGGCTCTCCTCCGGTATGGACATTCGTCTCAGTGTTGCCAGCTGCTTCCCTAGATTCAGGACCTGAGCTTCCAGGGAAGCAACGTGCTTACATTTTGCGCATTTGTATTCGCCCTCGATCACATGTCTGAGGAACGCATACATATCACAAGATGTACACCGAGTCGCATCTCCACACCCGCCGGGCATTGTACCTACTAATCTAATCTAATGGGGATTCAGTAATTTAAGTCTATCCTATGTGGCTATTTCCTGGCTTCCTAACGCTACCTTCTCACCCTCTGGTATTCCGCTCCACTCACTTGACACTCAGTTGCACAACACTCACAATCTCACAGCCCGGTCAGTCGCACAACACTCACAGCCGCACAGCCCGGTCAGTCGCACAACACTCACAGCCGCACAGCCTGGTCAGACGCACAACACTCACAGCCGCACAGCCTGGTCAGACGCACAACACTCACAGCCGCACAGCCCGGTCAGACGCACAACACTCACAGCCGCACAGCCCGGTCAGACGCACAACACTCACAGCCGCACAGCCCGGTCAGACGCACAACACTCACAGCCGCACAGCCCGGTCAGACGCACAACACTCACAGCCGCACAGCCCGGTCAGACGCACAACACTCACAGCCGCACAGCCCGGTCAGACGCACAACACTCACAGCCGCACAGCCCGGTCAGACGCACAACACTCAGTCGCACAGCCCGGTCAGACGCACAACAAAGTCGCACAGCCCGGTCAGACGCGCAACACTGAGTCGCACAGCCCGGTCAGACGCACAACACTGAGTCGCACAGCCCGGTCAGACGGACAAAACTGAGTCGCACAGCCCGGTCAGACGGACAAAACTGAGTCGCACAGCCCGGTCAGACGCACAACACTGAGTCGCACAGCCCGGTCAGACGCACGACACTGAGTCGCACAGCCCGGTCAGACGCACAACACTCAGTCGCACAGCCCGGTCAGGCGCACAACACTCAGTCGCACAGCCCGGTCAGACGCACAACACTGAGTCGCACAGCCCGGTCAGGCGCACAACACTGAGTCGCACAGCCCGGTCAGGCGCACAACACTCAGTCGTACAGCCCGGTCAGACGCACCAACTCACAGTACACTCAGGTAGCACTAGGTACTCAGGTACTACACTACCCCCTCAGTCACTGTTCAATCTAAGTCACCAGTCTTACTTACCTAGTGTGTGTCCCTTTAAGCCTGTCACTAGCAGTTCCTGACGGTGAGTCGGTCAGTCTCCTCTCAGCACCCCGCCTCCCTCGGTCAATCCCTGTCAGCTAGTCTCCACTGCTCCACTCTGTGGGGAGGGGGGGGGTTCCCGCACGCCGCCCGCAACAAGGGGGGGGGTCTTAACACCGGACGCCGCCGCCGCAACAAGGGAGGGGGGGGGTTATCGGTCCGCTCGCCGCCCGCTTCCTTACAGGGGGGGGAGGGGGGGTTCTAGCCCGGACGCCGCCGCTCTTCTGAGGGGTGGGGGGGTACTCAGTCCTTCAGTCCCTCTTAGTCCTCCTCTGCCGCTGCTGCCGCCGCTCAGATGATCCTCCCCTTCAGTCACCGGACCCCTCGGTTCCCCGAGATCTCCCGCACCGGCTCCCCCGCAGCACCTTGTCCTCCTCCTCTCTCTGCACGCACGCACGCACACACACAAGTCCTGCTTCCGGTTTCAGCAATCTCCTTCCTGCCTCCGCTCAGCCCGGCTTCAGCTGAATGCTCTTGCTCTCTAGGAGTAGGACTAGGCAGAAACCTTTTTGGTTATGCCCCTGGGGCAGTCCCAGAGGGTATACTATCACTTCCTGCTGTAGGACTCCAGTTTTTTCTGCTTAGTCAGGAGTAAGGACCTGGCTCTCTGATGGGATTCTGCGGTCCTGGCATTTTTCCTTTTTAAATGGAATTTATTTACTTTATCTTTCTTTTTGTGTGAACTACATTCAACAGCTGGACTGGGCGACGCACTGGATATTCTAGATCCTTACAGTCTTCCCAGTCTGGCCTGCGAGCGTGACCCAACTACTAGCTCAGTGCTTAGTTGGCCGCGACCTAGCCCCACTGGACAGGGGCTGACCCGCGAGTGAAACACCTTGCGAGGTCGCATAGCACTGGTCACAACCGCAGTCATGACCAGAGTTGCAGCATACCTCAGAGGACAGCACCTCATTCCAAGATGGTGCGGTGGACTGCTGGGAGTGGCGCTTGCCTGGTGACCGTGGTATAGTTAGTGTCCCCCCACCTTTTCTGCAGAATTTTTGGGGTGGTCGCGGGCCCCCCTGGGGATGGTAGGCCCCCTTGTGCTTACCCCTCCTTGTGAGGTTCCCCCTTAAATTTGGATGCCCTCATCTGTTCCGACCCCTGTTTGGGGAAATGGGTGACATTGGGTAGGGGGGTTACATGGTGCTGGGGAGGAGTGGTGGGTTATGCTGCTGTTGGTCCCTGTTAGGGGTGTCCATACATGGGTGCTGCGGGGTGGTCCCTAGGGGGTCCCCTCCTAGTCCAGGGTCCCATGCAGCGCCACGTGGTACCGCCCTTTTTCGATGGTCTCTGTGATTCCCGGTTCGGCGGCCATGTTTCCATAGTTCAGCAGCCGTGTTTTTGGGTTTCCGCATAGACTTGCATTGGCGGCCATTTTCCTGTAGTCCGAGACAGTGCTGAGGCTGTGAGGGCCTCTAGTGTCAGGTCAGCGTTTCCTCTTCCTCTCTCTAGCAGTGTGGCAGATCGTTTTGGCGCTTCCAGCTCGAGTGGTAAGTCTCTGGGGGTACACTATCCTTCCTTGCTGTATACAGCACCGTGGGTGCGCTGTTTCTTGTAGTTCCACAGCGGTGCACAGGTAGAAGGGGGCCTCAGATTTTTACGTCCTCCGACAGTCGCCGCCCACTCATACAGTCTTCACCAATGGGGTATTAACTTCCTCTCCTTAGGAGTAGCTAGGCAAAAGACTTGTTAGAACAAAAGCATTTCCATAGACACACCCATGGGGGCTGTCCCACTGGTCCAATACCCCTCCTGCAATAGCCATCTCAACTCAGTTTGTCTTCTGCCTAGTTCAGGAGTAATCAGGCTTCCCTGTGCTGAGGCTACAGTCTCAGCCTTCTTCTTCGATTTTATGATTTTATTTTCTGAAAATGTCATTTTTTTTTTCTTTGCATTGCTAGCTGTTTATTTTGTCAACTTTTAGTTAGTCGGATCTTCGGATGAAGATGGAGTTGCGGAGCTGGGAATCGGACTGGTCGTCCTGGTTCTCCAGGACAGAGGATCAGATGGAATCCCAGCCTGCCATCAAGCGTTTCGCAGATTATGTGTTCCCTCTGGCCTCATAAACGACCCATCCCTGTCCTCAGGGATGCAGCCTTGTGGGGTGGCTACCTCACCGGACACATGCACGGTTCGTCCGTGCGCTCCTGGTGTCCTGCGTTTTTGGCTGGCGGCACTCCCCTGCCATCTGAGGGTGGGCGGTTTTCCGTTTCTTATGAGGCACCCCACGCCATCGGGAACAGGTAAGTACACTCTGTGTGGGGCCTCTGTCTGGGGTCGGCAGTCCTCTGTGTCTGTGGTGTCCCCTATGTCTGTGCGTTTTTGGGCTCCCTGATCCTGGTCCCTGTGGGGTTTTTTCCCTCACAGCCTGCACTGTGTGGGGTTTTGGGGATCCCTCTCCTGTGTCACGGAGTTGCTTGGAGGTACAGACTGGCGTGGTGACCGCTGCGGGGTTAAAAACCACCGGTCCGCCATTTTAGGTGTGGGCAGCAGGTCTGCCTTCACTGTGGGCGCTTGTATAACATTGTGTGTAGTGTATTTTGGCGCCTTGCGAATGCCATCTTGTGTGTGGCAACGATTGTTCCGAGCACATGGCGGCCATCTTGCCGAAGCCTCCCATTGCTTTGCACAGGCATCCATGTTTCCTTAGCCTGGAGCCTTTGTTCAGTCTCTGCGGTGACATCACTTCCTTCCTTTACTCTGAAGCGACCGAAGGAGCTGGTAACATACTTCTGGGGCTCTGTCCTGCTGTCCTTTCTTTTCCTCCATTGTGCAATCTTCCTGGCTCAGTTTGTCCCTGCGGGGGGTCTGTGTTCCACAGCCATTGTAGCGGTCTGCTGTGGGGGTCCGCGGCGCTCTTAAAGGGCCAGTACCTCATAAAAAAAACACTTTTTTTTGCAATGGAATCTCAGGACAGCAAATTCCCTCCAGCTTTGGTGGGGGGTTCTAGTTCTTCTGAATCCTCTACTCTGACTAATCTGGCTGCTGTTGTGGCGTCTTTGGAGTCCAAAATGGATGTGCTGATGTCTGAACGCACTGCTAGAAAAAGGCCTAGGATTTTTTATTCTTCTGATTCTGAATGGGACATGGTTGCTGTAGGTAGCGTGCCCCTTTCAGGGTCTCGCTCTTCTCAGGACCCGCAAGAGTCTGAGGGGGAGGTTACAGGGGTGGATGATTCCCCCCCTGGGACGCTGGAGGAACACGCAGCTATGGATGCGCTGATTTCTGCCATTAAAGAAACACTACATTTAGAGGATGAGCCCAATCCTCCGGGCATTGTGTCATCTTTTGGTACACACAGGACCCGTAAGACGGCGCAGGTTTTTCCCTGCCCCGCTGAGTTTCATCACACTGTGAATGAACAATGGCACAATTGGAAACGCACCTTTGCGGTGCCTAGGAGGTTTCAGCTTCTGTATCCTTTTGCGTCTACTACGGTTGCACGCTGGTGTGTGGCTCCTCAAGTGGATCACACTGTAACCAGATTGAACAAGGCTACACTGGTTCCTACCTAAGATTCTCCGGTATTTAGGGATCCTACGGATAGGAGGCTGGAATCGCTTGCCCGCCACAATTATGTGGTGGCTGGTTCCATGCTCAGGCCTATTTTCACCTCTGTCATGGCGGCTCAGGCTGTGGCGGATTGGACCAAGGTGCTCAGACGCACCCTCGTGGCTGATTCTGCCCCTCCCACTACCATGGAGATGGTGGACCAGATTTATCAAGGGGTCATGTATTTGTGCGATGCGCCTTAGATGAGGCCCCTTTGACTGTGCACCTGTCCAGTGTCGCGGTGCTTAGCCGTCGGCTGATCTGGTTGAAGAGCTGGTCGGCTGACCAGAAATCCAGGAAGGCGGTGGCTGACATTCCCTATGCGGGGTCTCGCCTTTTTGGGTAATCCCTGGATGAATTGGTTAAGGGAGTCACTGGGGGCAAGAGCACTCTGCTACCCCAAAATCCTAAAGGGCAAGTTTTTCCGCGTCAAGTGGGGTCCCGCCTTTAAACCTAATCGGGGATCCTTTCGTGCCTTCAAGTCACAGTACAAGGGAAAACCCTTCAAGGGCCAGGGTGGCCAGAGAAAGCCCTGGGCCGGCAAACAAAAATCCGGCCAAGCTGGTGCAGCGGCTCCCAGTCCGCCTCTGCCTGAAGGGACGCCCTCACCCATTTCAGGGGTGGGGGGGAACGTTTGCGCGGTTTCCTCCAACCTTGGCTGCTCTGAGTTCAGGACAGGTGGGTTCAGGAAATCGTTCGATCAGGGTACAAGATCGAATTTCTTTCACGGCCGGCGGACAGATTCTTTCCCTCAAATCTTCATTTGACCCCAGGGCGTTTACAGGACCTGCATCAAGCGGTACAGGATCTCCTCGCTCAGGGGGTAATCGTCCCGGTGCCTCATCGGGACAGGTTTCGGGGGTTTTACTCAAATCTGTTCACTGTGCCCAGAAAGAAGGGCAAATTGCGTCCGATTCTGGACTTGAAAGCTCTGAACCGCTTTGTGCGCGTTCGAAAATTCTGCATGGAATCGCTCCGCTCGGTGGTAGCCTCTCTGAGCCCGGGAGAATTCCTGGCCTCTATCGACCTGAAGGAAGCGTATCTTCACATCCCCATATTTGAGGGTCATCAGAGGTACCTCCGATTCGCTGTCGTGGAGGAACACTATCAGTTCGTGGCGTTACCTTTCGGTCTCGCTTCGGCTCCAAGGGTCTTTACCAAAGTGCTGGCTCCTGTTCTGGGGCTGCTGCGGGCGCAGGGCATTGCGGTCTTGGGTTATCTGGACGATCTCCTGTTAAGATCGAGTGCCAGTCCGAGCCTGCTGCACGATCTGTCCATACGCTCCAGGAGTTCGGTTGGACGATCATCGTTCAGAAGTCGACCTTGTCTCCTTCGGTCTCCTTGTCTCCTCCCGTATTTGGGAATGGTTCTGGACTCTGCTCAAGCAAAGGTGTTCTTGCCAGAGGACAAGCTCCGGACCCTACAGTCCAAGGTCAGATCCCTCAGGGACAATGAATCCTCATCACTCAGGACCTGTATGCGGTCTCTGGGGTTGATGGTATCGGCCTTCGAGGCGATACCATTTGCTCAGTTTCACGCGCGATCTCTCCAGGCGGAGATCCTGGCCAGGTGGGACAGACTACCTCAGTCCTTGGACGTGAGAGTGTCTGAGTCGCCAAACCAGAATGGATCTCTTGTGGTGGCTTCAGTCCCCGGCTATGTCGGAAGGGAAATCCTTCCGGCCGTTACTATGGACGGTGATGACCACGGATGCCAGTCTGTCGGGCTGGGGTGGCGTCCTGGGCAACCTGTCTGCCCAGGGCACTTGGTCGGAGGAGGAATCCTCCCTTCCGATAAACATATTGGAATTGAGAGCGATCAGGCTGTGCCTGCTCCACTGGTCGGATCATCTTCAGGGCTGTCCTGTACGGGTGCAGACGGACAATGCCACTGCGGTGGCGTACATCAACCACCAATGGGGCACCAGGAGTACCCGGGCGGCCCAGGAAGTGACCAGTATTCTGTCTTGGGCCGAGACTCATGTCCCGGCGATATCGGCAGTTCGCATTCCGGGTGTGGAGAATTGGCAGGCCGATTATCTGAGCTTATCTGAGCCGCCAGACCCTGGACCAGGGGGAATGGTCCCTGCACCCGGAGGTATTTCACATGCTGTGTGCGAAGTGGGGATCCCCGGATGTGGATCTGTTCGTCTCGGCTAAACCACAAGGTGGAAAGGTTCGTGGCAAGAACGCGCGATCCTCTGGCAGACGCCTCGGATGCGCTGGTGGTGCCTTGGCGTCAGTATCGTCTGATCTATGCCTTTCCTCCGATTCAGTTGTTGTCCAGGTTCCTTCGCAGGTTGGCCTCGGAACCAACATTGGTGATTCTGGTGGTGCTGAACTGGCCACGCCGGTCCTGGTACGCGGACATCGTTCACCTGGCCGTCAAGCCTCCTTGGCGGCTGCCAATGCGGAAAGATCTGCTGTCTCAGGGACTGATCTTCCATCCTGCTTTACAGTCGCTGGCTTTAACGGCTTGGCTGTTGAAAGCCAGGTCCTGAGAGACGGGGGTCTCTCCTCAGAGGTCATTCCCACTTTAATCAAGGCTAGGAAAGCCTCGTCTGGTAAGATTTATTACCGTAAGTGGAAAGCTTCTTTTGCCTGGTGTGAGTCCAGGGGTTTCTCTCCTCGTTCATACTCGGTGGCGAGAGTGTTGGCTTTCCTCCAATCTGGTGTGGACCAGCGCCTTGCGTTGGCTACGATTAAGGGCCAGGTTTCTGCACTGGCTGTCCTTTTTTTTAGCGCCCTGTGGCGTCTAATTCTTTGATTCGCACCTTCATTCAAGGTGTGCGTCACTTGGCCCCTCCTAGAAGGGAGCCTCTGCCTCCATGGGACTTGAACTTGGTTCTGTCCGTATTACAACGTTCCCCGTTTGAAAACATCAGGGAAATTTCATTGCCTCTGCTATCGAAAAAGGTTGCCTTTTTGGTAGCGATCACTTCTGCTTGCAGAGTGTCGGAGTTGGCGGCGTTGTCTTGCCGCTCCCCCTACCTGGTGGTTCTTAGGGATAAGGTGGACTTGCGACCTAACCCGTCCTTTCTTCCAAAGGTGATTTCGGATTTTCACATCAATGAGGACATTCTTACCTTCGCTCTGTGCGAATCCTAAGCATCCTAAGGAGATTGCCTTGCATTCTTTGGATGTTGTCAGGGCGATCAGGGTTTACCTGTCATCGACTGAATCCTTTCGGAAATCGGATTCCCTCTTTGTCCTTCCTGAGGGACCGCGGAAGGGTATGGCTGCTTCTGCGGCGACCATTGCAAAAGGGATCAGACAGACACAATTGTTCAGGCCTATTCGTTGCAGGAAAGGGTACCACCCTTCCCTGTCAAGGCGCACTCTACCAGGTCGGTGAGTGCGTCCTGGGCTTTCCGGCATCAAGCCTCAGTGGCCCAGGTGTGCAAGGCTGCGACTTGGTCGTCAGTGCACACCTTTTCCAAATTCTACAAAATTGATGTTCTGGCATCAGCGGATGCCTCCTTTGGCCGCAAAGTTCTCTGTGCGGCAGTCCAGTAGGGGACCCAGGTTTTGTGCGGGTCCCTGGCTGTTGGGGTTGTTTACCCTTTGGTTATTTGCTTTCCTGGGTTGTTTGCTCCAGTTGAGCTTTTCTGTTACCCAGAGGGTTACCTTTCTGTTCATGTAAGGTTCCTTTCTCTGAGATGGGTACTGCGTTGCCTTTGCCTTTTCTGATGATTGCGTTTCCCACCCCTCATGTCTACACTGCTTTGGGACATCCCAATTGGTGAAGACTGTATGAGTGGGCAGCGACTGTCGGAGGACGTAAGAGAAAACTGAATTTTTGTAAAATCCCTTTCTCTGAGTCCTCCGACAGTCGCCCCCCCCCCCCCCGCCCCTCTTTGGGGGTTCTTATACACTTAACTGCTTTGATACCAAACTGAGTTGAGATGGCTATTGCAGGAGGGGTATTGGACCAGTGGGACAGCCCCCATGGGTGTGTCTATGGAAATGCTTTTACAAAAATTCCGTTTTTTTTTTTTTTTTTTAAGACATGTTTTTCTTTGCTGAGCAGCACAGTTCTGCTTGACCAATCACGGTCATGGAGCCTGGGTAACTCGTTTCACCACCTGATCCACTCCTGGAAGCTGCGGGATCGTCTGGGTCTGTCTGCCCTGGCAGCCATGACGGCAGCCCTGGCAGCCATGATGTCACTAGTAGCTAAAGTAGATACGGCCCTGCAAAGGAGACCTGGCAAGAAGCTCCCCCTCACCTTCACCTGTATCCTCTGCTTCCTCAAATTCTGAGGCGGATTTGGCCGCCGCGGACGAGAGCCAGCCCACTGGGTCTGCATCCACTCACGCTGAGTGCTCTAATAGTGAGGGTGAGTCGTCGTCCTCTGCAGCCGCGCATGAAAAAGCGCTGGTGGAGGCCCTGATTGTATTAGTGCGGGAAACTTTAAAGTTGGAGGACAGTGCAATTTGGCACCCGCAAATCTTCCAAGGTGAATGTTTTTCCCTTTCCTGCCTATTTTGAGATTGTCACTAGTTAGTGGGGTTCCCCGAAATTCATTGTTGGTATACCGATGCCGTTTTGCTAGAAGATATCCCTTTGAGGAGTCTCTTCTGAAGAAACTGACGGTTCCACCGTCGGTGGACTCTCAGGTTTCCAGACTGAATAAGACCACACTTTTGCAGGTGGAAGATTCCCCGTCTTCTAAGGACCCCATGGACAAAAGAGCGGAGGCTCTGGTCCGGTACCTTTTCACTGTAGCTGGTTCAATTTTAAGACCGGTATTTGTTATCACTTGGTATCCCGGACCTTCACTGAATGAGCTAAGGTTTTGCGCCAGGATATGGAGGGGAGTCAACATCCTTCTGAGCTGGCGGATCAGTTGATCCAAGGGTTACAGTATATTAGTGATGCATCCCTGGATACAGCCCCCCTGGCTAGCAGGGTTTCTGTGACGAAGGTGATCCTTCACCGCATGATCTGGTTGAAGTATGGTCAGCTGATCAGGCTTCTAAAAAGATACCGACTGATCTTCCCTTAGGTGACCCTTTGTTCGGTGCCTCTATGGAAGAGATTATTAAGTGCCTTACGAGAGGCAAGAGTACTTTGCTTCCACAGTCTGCTAAGAGCAAGGAACCTCGCCGTAACAGGGGTCCCTTCTTTTTGGCTCCCAAGCGGCCCTTTCATCCGTCTGGATGGCAGGAAAAGGGCTCAAGATCCACCCGTAAGTTTGCGGGAGGCTCCAAGTGACCCTGGAGTGGTAAGTCCAAAGCGGACGTGTCTGGTTCCACAGACCAGCCTTCCCCAGCCTTAAGGGGTGCCCTCACCCGTGTCTGGGGTGGGGGGACATCTTTGCTTCTTTCCGAATCTTTGAGCCATGCTCATTTAGGACAATTTGGTCCACAATAGGGATAGATCGATATGGTTTTTTCAGGGCCGATACCGAAACCGATTTTGGTCACAATGTATCTGCCAATATGGGCAGATATTTTGTACGTTTAAAGTTTTTAAAAATAAAGACAATTTATGACACAAATCTGGTACTGAACATGTGGGGTAGGTCTTTTAGCTGTATGTAATGTGCGGTCTTCCCTTCCCTCCCTTCCTGCCTGCCAGGAATCCCATGTGAACCTAGTTTAGTGTCATTAAAATACTAGAATCCACTTTTAGTGTTTATATAATGTCCAGTGTGTGTTTTTGTACTAGAATAGTGGGAAATACCTTCATTACATCGCTGCTCCGGACTCTCCTTGGTAATCTCCCACTCTGCTGGTTTCTCCTCTAATAGCTGTCAGAGGTGAATCTCAGCCCCTCCCCTCTGCAGTGTACACAGAAGCGCCAGATATTAGATTAGAATAGTGTGAAGTACCTTCCGTTACATCGCCGCTCCGGGCTCAGCTGTCCTTCTCTCCTCCCACACTGACAGCTAGGGGTCACGGAAGGGCCGAGCGGCGATGTAATGAAGGTATTTCAAACTATTAGATTACAAAAACACACACACTGGACATTATATGAAACACTAATAAAGTGTATGCTAGGATTTTATATACACTAGTATTGGCCAGTTCAGGCGCCGATACCGATATATCGGTAAAAGTTAATAGCGGCCCTCCGATAATCGGCTTTGCCGATAATCGGTCGATCCCTAGTCCACAAACTGATTAGGTTTGGTTACAAGATAGAGTTTTGGTCTTTGCCTCTGGCAAGGTTCTTTCCTTCCAACTTACACCTGTCTCCAGAGTGGCTACAGGGCCTCTACGTAGAAGTGCAGGACCTGTTAGCTAAAGGGGTTATTGTGCCGGAGTTGGAAAGTTTCCAAGGTTTTTATTCAAATCTGTTAACAGTTCCTTGAAAGGAAGGCAAGATCCGTCCTATCTTGGCTCACCTTAATTTTACAATATGTCGTGGCATCAGCTTTTTCTTCGTTTTGCCGTGGGCAAGGAGCACTTTCAATTCGTGGCATTACCCTTGGGTCTCGCTTCAGCTCCTCGAGTGTTTACAAAGGTTTTTGCCCCAGTGTTGGCCTTGTTATGGCAGAAGGGGATCGGGGTACTGGGTTACCTGGAGGATCTGCTTCTGCATGCAGAGTCTTCCTCGGCTCTAGAAGCCGACTTGGAGGTTACAGTGCGAATTCTGCAGGAGTTCGGGTGGACACTGAATTTTCAGAAGTCTGCACTGTCTCCACAAATCTGGGCTACTTGGGTCTGATGCTGGACTCTGCGTCAGCCCGGGTGTTTCTTCCTTAGACAAAACTACTGAAGTTACAGGAGGCTGTTCCGCTCCTGTTGTCCAACCATAGATCGTCACTCAGGACTTGTGTGCAAGTGCTGGGTCTGATGGTCTCCACCTTCGAGGCTGTTCCATTTGCGCAGTTCCACACCAGACCTTTGCAAAGAGAGATTCTGATCAAATGGAACAAGGATCCGCTCTCATTGGACAATCTGATCCTGTTGAGTCGGGGTTCGAGTGAGTCTCTCCTATGGTGGCTCTGCTCCCCAGCCCTACGTCTGGGAAAATCTTTTCTTCCCCTGTATTAGACTGTAATCACCACTGATGCCAGTCTGTCCAGATGGGGAGGTGTCTTGGGAGTGTGTTCGACCCAAGGTGTCTGGACTCCAGGTTGCCGATCAACATCTTGGAAATTCGGGCGATCAGGGTTTCTGTTTCAATGGACGGATCATCTGCAGGGATTCCCTGTGTGGATACAATCGGACAATTCTATGGCTGTGGTGTATGTCAATCGTTAAGGGGGCACAAAGAGTGCCCTGGTGGCCGGGAAAGTGGCCGGCATCTTGAGGTGGGCAGAACGATATGTTCCGGCCCTCTCTGCTGTGCACATTCTGGGGGTAAAGAATTAGAAAGCAGACTGTCTCAGTCGGCAGACGTTGGATCTGGGAGAATGGGCTCTTCATCCGGAGGTTTTCCATCAACTGTCTTAGAGTGGGGGACCCCTGATGTGGACCTGCTGACTTCCTGACTCAATGGGAAGGTGAAGAGGTTTGTGTCAAGGTCTCGGTATCCTCTGGCCGATGCCGCAGATGCTCTGGTGGCCCCTTAGGGTCAGTATCGTCTGATTTACGCCTTTCATCCAATTCAACTTCTGTCGAGACTGCTACGCAGAATGGAGGTAGAAGGAATTCCAGTCATTCTGGTGACACCAGACTGGCCTCGCTGGTCCTGGTACACAGGCCTCGTAAGGCTGGTAGCAGATGTCCCTTGGAAACTTCCTCTCAGGGAAGTTCTTCTGTCTCAAGGACACATCTTTACAGTCGCTGGCTTTAACGGCGTGGCTATTGAAAGCCATTGAAAGACAGAGGGTTGTCAAGAGTCGGTGATTCCTACACTGTTGAAGGCTAAGAAATCTACTTTCAGGAAGATTTATCATCAAGTTTGGAAGGCGTACATTACTTCTCCCTGCTCCTTTTCTGTCTCCCCTGTTGGAGTTTCTACAATAGGGTGTACATCAAAGTTTGGCTCTGGGCACCATCTAGGGCCGGATTTCCGCCTTGGCTATTTTTTTTCCAAAGGCCGTTGGCGGCGAAGTCCTTGGTTCACACTTTTGTGCAGGGACTTCACCATCTGGCTCCTCCGGTGCGATCCCTGGTACCTCCGTGGGATCTCAATTTGGTTTGGTCAGTGCTTCAAATGGCCTCCCTTTGGACATATTCGAGAAATTCCTCTGCTCCCGTCATCAGGTGTCAGTGGTTCAGGTGTGCAAGGCGACTACTTGGTCATCTGTACACACATTTACAAAATGTTATAAAGTGGATATACTTGCATCTTCGGATGTGGCGTTTTGCAGGCTGCGGTTGCGAAGGCTTCTTGAGGGTGAACATTTTTTCTAGTGGTGAGCTCCAGTTGTTCCTAGTTGAGCTCCTGTTACCTGGTTGGCTATAGCCTTGTTGGGAATTCTGCGTTTGCTGTGTTTTTCCCCCACCCCTCATGTTGCACTTCTTTGGGACATCCCAATGGTCTGAAGACTTGAAGCTGTGTCCGTCAGTGAACGAAAGAGAAAACAGGATTTTTGCCTTACCGTAAAATCCTTTTCTCTGAGGTTCACTGACAGACACAGCACCCGCCCCTCTTTTGGGGTTGAATTATTTGTTTTTCTGACACTGATTGCTACAAACTGGGGTCCTACAGCAGGAAGTGATGGCATACCCTCTGGGACTCCCCCCCCAGGGGCGTAAAAAAAAAGGTTTCTGTCTAGTCCTAGAGAGTAAAGCCCCGTACACACGTAGCGATTGTCGGCCGAACGATCGGCCATCTTTTGTCCGGTGCTGTCCTGTCGGTTGAAAAGTGCTAAAGACTGCACACGAATTTTGTCTGCCAACAACAGCCGATTGCAGAAGTGATGTCATGTGATGGTTAACTTTCCGTGTGTTTTTTCTTCTCTGAGCATGCCCAGTCTTGCTCATCTGCTGTTTGTCGGCCGAATTCTGTACTGACTGAGGAACAATCGGCCGTTCTGGTGTTGGCCAACAAAAATTTTATAGCCTGCACACCAGATTCTGTTCGGCCGAAAAGTCGCAGTCGGTTGTCGGAAGCATCATACTAACAAGCCGACAATCGGCCGATCGGTCGGTGGCTGAATATTTACGGCCAACAATCGCTACGTGTGTACGGGCCTTTAGAGCATAAGCCCAATGTTCTGAAGACTTGAAGCTGTGTCTGTCAGTGAACCTCAGAGAAAAGGATTTTACGATAAGACAGAAATCCAATTTTTTACATATTGCATGTTTTGTTAAACATCCATTAGGAATGATGAGAGGCTTGATGTCTTTTATACTTACTCTATGGTTCTTGAATCAATGCACATGAAATGGCAGTCCTGACCCATTTGTGCTATAAAAAAAAGGCATTATGGCTAAAAGATCTCTGTATAACAAGTACTACTGGTGTGCAGAAGTGCTCAATATCTTCTATAGCCATACATTATGCAATTTTCTTGATTCCCCCATCGGCATAGTCAGTGTTGATGGGGAAATCCCCTTCACAGAGCTTTTGTGTTCTGACGCCAGGGAGCCTTCCCCACCAGCACAATACAATAATTACTGCTGGCAGCTATAGTCATCAGTAGTGATGAGGCAAAAAAAAAAGGCTGGCTGTATTGAAGTGGATCGATGGATCAATTTTAGTATAACCAGCCTGCCCATAGACTGATTGAGATTCCTCTGGTTTCTACTGAGCTAGTTGAATTTCAATTCATCTATGGCCAGCTTTAGTAGGCCTGTATTACAATGGATTGTTTGTTGCTAGGCTGAGTTGCCAGCCACTATCAATTTATTGAACCATTTTTGTCTTGTTTAGATCATATTTTTGGTTGGCCGAGGATGTTTGGTTCCTGATCTAAGTAAGTTGTATAAGAACTGTCCTAAAGCAATGAAGAGGCTTGTTGCAGACTGCATACAGAAAGCAAAGGATGATAGACCGCTGTTTCCACAAGTAAGACATTTTTTCCCCTTCTATTTAGACAAGGGGCTCATTAATTCTGAGTAAAAATTACTTTTAAGCTTTGTGTTCTTAGAAGTTCCCTACTTCGGTGTCTTCTGTAATAGGTGACCTATTACTATAGAGTGATGTAGTTATGGCATAATTGATCAGTATGTGTTTGCTGCCATCTATAGGACCTCATGTAGAAAAGCAGGTAAATCTGAAAATGTATAGGTAACAGTTCAATGTATTTAGCTTGTCTGGACAGATATGGTCAAAAATATGAGAAAAAGCAGGAGAATACACTTAGACATCAGATTGGCATGCTTGCAGAATTGACTTAGGAGTCGATTTATAAATGTTTTCACCAAGATTCACATTTTTCTAATTCGATTCAGTTGTATGTAGGAAAGTTGTGTGAGTATTGTGTGAAAAAAATGTGGACCCATTGGTGCATTGTTTCTGAAACTATGGGTCAGGATTCAAACTAAGTCATAAACAAGTGTAGCTAAATGTGTCCTAGTGAGAACTTGCCACTGTTCCTCCAATTTCAAACGTACTGTATAGGGGAAGTAGAGCATATGTGATGAGAGCGCAGAAGAGCATAGGTGAGGAGGGCGCAGAGGGGCATAGGTGAGGAGGGCGCAGAGGGGCATAGGTGAGGAGGGCGCAGAGGGGCATAGGCGAGGAGGGCGCAGAGGGGCATAGGCGAGGAGGGCGCAGAGGGGCAGTAGAGAAAATGTGAGAAGAGGGGCGGGGGGGGGGAGTAGAGCAAATGCGGGAAGAGGGGGAAGTGGAGCGTATGTAACGAGAGGGGCAGAGGGGGAAGTGGAGCATATGTGATGGGAAGTGGAGCATATGTGAGAAGAGGGGCAGAGGGGAAGTGGAGCATATGTGAGGGGAAGTGGAGCATATGTGAGGAGAGGGGAAGTGGAGCATATGTGAGGAGAGGGGCAGAGGGGAAGTGGAGCATATGTGAGGAGAGGGGCAGAGGGGAAGTGGAGCATATGTGAGGAGAGGGGCAGAGGGGAAGTGGAGCATATGTGAGGAGAGGGGCAGAGGGGAAGTGGAGCATATGTGAGGAGAGGGGCAGAGGGGAAGTGTAGCATATGTGAGGAGAGGGGCAGAGGGGAAGTGGAGCAGAGGGGAAGTGTAGCATATGTGAGGAGAGGGGCAGAAGGGAAGTGGAGCATATGTGAGGAGAGGGGCAGAGGGGAAGTGGAGCATATGTGAGGAGAGGGGCAGAGGGGAAGTGGAGCATATGTGAGGAGAGGGGCAGAGGGGAAGTGGAGCATATGTGAGGAGAGGGGCAGAGGGGAAGTGGAGCATATGTGAGGAGAGGGGAAGTGGAGCATATGTGAGGAGAGGGGAAGTAGAGCAATTAAAAGCCATAACTCCAAGCTGGGATCAGAGCTAAAAGAAATAGAGGGAAATTGTCGGGTTCCACTTTTCGATGGACTGAATATATTCACTTTTAATGCTTTTTTTTTTTTTTTTTTCTACCTTTCATAAAGCTGACTGTGTTTACATGCTCTTTTTAGATCCTCTCCTCCATAGAGCTGTTACAGCACTCACTTCCCAAAATCAACCGAAGTGCTTCCGAGCCCTCCCTTCACCGTGCCGCCCACACGGAAGACATCAATTCGTGTACGTTGACGTCCACAAGATTACCAGTTTTTTGAAAAGACTGCCAACCGCCAAGCTTCCTTGCTCATGAGTCTTCTGAAGAGGATACGACTTCTGAAATAAGCTGAAAGTGCTTTGTCTCCATGTTCACTTTATTTGTACGAAAAAATGCTGCTACCATTGCATTTCCAAAGCCACCAACACAAATGAAATGGAGAAGAGCGAATTATTCCGCCTTTCATAAACTTCACCTCTTGAGCCACAACCTAAATGTGTCCGGCCTCTTTACTGAAATGTTACAGTGCGTTGTGACGTGTTACATTGGTGCCAACGGGTTGTTAATGAGCCTGTAAAAAGTGGTCAATTGGAAAGACTTGTATCAATCCTAGTAAGATGAACAAAGAAGTAGAATCATCATGCTGTTGAATAGAAGATACCTTTTAAAGGACTATTTTGCACATTTACGGACATAGGAGATTGAATAGTTTGAACTTTCCTGAGTGGACGGTTTATACCCTGACACAGCACAATCTGCTTCTCTCTGGTACTCTGGTAATGTAGTGATTGCCCTGCACTAGGACAGCTTTATCAGATGAGGGAGTGCCTGTGGAGCACCCCCTGTCTGCGTATATACATATATATATACGGCCTGTGTGTGCTTTTCTGCACACATTGATACATGCACTAGAAGGGGGATCGGTGTGTATACAGTCTATTTTTTGATTTGGGTTTTAATTTGTTTGTCCTTCTGTTGCATTTATTGTAAACTACAGCTGTCCTGATTACCCGGTTTTAATAAATTAAATGTGTTTCACATTTTATTGTGGCGTCTTGCAAGTTTCCATGTATAGTATTCTTGCCCATTTCCCACACAGAATTAGACAGAATGTTTTGATTGATGGGCTACAAAATAATTGGTCACTTTCTCTGAAACCGTAGATCCTAGTGACAAAACACAATAAATGAAGGTTTTGCTACTTAAGCAACACCATCATGACATTTGTATAACATGCACAGGGCACATTACAGAATATGGTGATGTGCTGAAATACCTTTCTCCTCCACGTCAGCAGCCCCCTTGTGTGCAGCTTGCTGTACGGTTCAGTTTGTAACCAGATCAACAATGATAGCTCTCTGGCAAATGGGGTGTGCTGCAAGTCAACCACGAGGTTACAACCCCCGATTTCAAGTTGGGACGCTGTGTAAAATTGACATAAAAACAGAACAATCTCCAAATCTCAAAAACTCATTTTTTATTCACAATAGAAAACATATCAAATGTTTAAACTAAGAAAATGTACCATTTTAAGAAAAAAAGGTACTTTGATATTGATGGCAGCAACACGTCTTAAAATTGGGACAGGGTCCGGTTTACCACGGTGTAGCATTACCTCTTCTTTTAACAAAGCTCTGTAAACGTCTGGACACGGAGGAGACCAGTTGCTGGAGTTTTGGGAGAGAAATGTTGTCCCATTCTTGCCTACACAGACAGCAATAAAATTTCCTATTTTATCTACACTTAAAAAAACACTGAAGAAAGTTTTGACTTTAATTTCACTTTACATCAGATTTTTTTTTTTTTTTGTTCATTGGGTGGTCCCACAACATTACCAAATTAAAACCACCTGTGCAGAAGAATCTTATGTTGTGCAGCTTGTTGTGGAAATGAGTGGAGAGGGAGGTGTTCTGTAGTCTTGGCACAATTCCTTCCTACGTTGACAATGTTGCTCCTCCATAGGTACACCACCGTGAGTAGACATTTTCATCCTAGGAAAGGGGGTACATGACTAGCATTTTCACTAGGTAAAAATAAAGGGCAAAAAGCAGAAAACAAATGCAGCCACCACATCTGAGAATTGGTAAACTGTCTTATCATTTTTGTTAACTTTAAATACACTTTAAACCACGCCGTTTAACTTATTTTCTCATATGTCCTCTGACAGATGCAGCCACCTACAGGAGTAGACTAGGCAGTGAAACTATTTAGTAAAACTTTTCACTAGACACATCCTTAGGGGCTGTCCCCTCAGACATTACCCCAGACACACCGTGCTTACTAATCAGTTTCTTGCTGCCTAGTGTTAGGAGTAGGACCTAGGTTTCCCTGCTGGGACTCCGGTCTCAGTTTTTTATTTTCTTTGTGAAATGTTTCTGTTTATTTTTCTTTACTTCCTATCGCTAGCTAGTGTCAGGGGGGATCCTCCTGTTGAACTACAAGCGACAGCCGGGCTGAGGTTTCGCACTGGATAATCTAGATCCTTATGGGTCTCCCAGCCTGGCCAACGAGCGTGCGCAGGTTATTGTCCGCCCAGGCCTCGCCCCGACGGATAGGGACGAGCCTGCGAACGGAGGTTTTCACTGGGACGCATCACCCTGGAACGCCCTGAGTGCAGCGTACCCTTCTTGGCTGTCAGCACCCCCACTCAGGGTGGGAGGCGAGCTGCATCGAAGGGGAGCCCGCGGTCCATGGTATGGTGAGGTATACAACCCTGTGTCCCTGGGACAATCATCGGTGGGGGGAAAACTGCTGGGGATGTCAGAGCTGCGGTCACTGATCACCCTGGCCTGTCAGGACAGGTCCTGCCTTCCCCGCTCCTAATGGGGGCACTATAGCGGCGTTTGATGCCAAGGGGGCGGGGGGTGTATGACTACCATCTTGTCCTGGAGGGGGTCCCTGTGGTGGATTCCAGCGGTGGCCTTGTTCCCTGGGCTCCTGATCGCCGGCGCTGTGTTCGGTCGTCATTTTGAGGGGTGGGCAGCCAGGCGGTATCAATGTAAGGGCAGCAGCCATTTTCTGCCTTGCTGTGTGTTTTGGCGCCGTTTTTGGGTGCCATCTTGGATGTGGGAAGGCAGTGCTGTATGGGCGGCAGCCATTTTCCCTGTGCTTCTCCTATTCTTTATTATGGCACCATTTTCTTTTGGCTCAGGGGGAGTTCGGCCTCTAGTGATCTGAGGTCACTGTCTGCAGACAGCATGGAGAGCGGCTGCTCATCCTGTTTCTCTGGACTTAGTAAGGGGGTTTTTTTTTAGTCCTTTTGGACATTTTTCAGACACATTTTGCTTTTGTCCTTGGGTCTGCTTGCTGAAGAGGAACTCCAGCAGTAGCGCGATTTGGCGATGCGGACCGCAATTGTGGATTTAAAGGGCCAGTGTACCTTTTTTTTGTCAATTTACCAAAATGGAGTCCCAGAGTGAAAATTTCCCCACTGATCTTGTGTGTGCATCTGGATCTCCTTCCCTAGCATCCCTGTCTGCAGCCATTGAAGCGCTGGCATCCAAAGTTGATCTTGTCATGTCACAAGTTTCTATTAAGAAATGGCCAATGCCCTCTCAACCTTCTGAGCCTGAAGTGGTTGCTGCGGACATTGCCCTCCCTGAGGGATCCCTGTCCTCACACTCGGACGGCGAGAAGGATGAGTCCTCCTCAGCTGCAGTTGGGACTGCGCTTTGGTAGAGGCACTGGTTCGCTCTGTCAGGGAGACTTTGCATATTGATGATGAGCCCACACAGTCAGGAAAGCGGGTTGTCTTCGGCTCCCGCAAAGCCCAGAAGTCGGGGTCAGGTTTTCCCTTGCCCCGAGGAGTTTCACAAGACCGTGAACAAGCAATGGCACCGCCTAAGCGTTTTCAGCGCCGCTACCCTTTTGCAGACTCAGTTTCCAATCGCTGGACGGTGTCACCTAAAGTGGACCACACTGTGTCCCGACCTGAATAAATCCACGTGGAGTGGTTCACGTGGAGGACTCCCCAGTGTTTAAGGACCTGGTGGACAGGCGCCTGGAATCTCTTTCCCACCACCAGCACTTGGTGGCGGGAAAGAACTGATTAGTAAGCTGGATGTGTCTGGGGTAATGTCTGAGGGGACAGCCCCTAAGGGTGTGTCTTGTGAAATGTTTTTCTAGTTTCACTGCCTAGTCTACTCCTGTAGGTGGCGCGTTACCCATTTGTGAGGAAACTATGAAGTGGCTGCGTCTGTCAGAGGACTCGGAGAAAATAATTTTACGGTAAGTTGTTACAAAAATTCTATTTTTGGCATTCACCTCATTTGCAATTCTTTTATTTCAGTGTAGCATGACATGACAGTAAATCGTTCAGTGTCATAAAATGATAGTGGCCAGTGTAGTAATGTCCTAAAGTGTGTCTTTTCATGCTAACAGATGCAGCTGTGCTCCTATTGGGTAGCAGAGGAAAGATGTGGTCAATGTGTCTTAAAGCTGAAGTCTAGTGACATTATTTTTGGGGGCATTTAGCACCAGTCTACTACTGGACAGTATCTGTGACCGAGTGTACCCAGGTCCTTTTGCCTGCTGGTTAGTGCAATAATCCTCCCCTTAGTGATGCCAAATACTCCCTACAGCTTCTGGTGCTGCAAAGAGAAGTTGTGACTGAATGATTGTGCTGCTTACCTACAGTTCATGTCCCACATATATTTTTGCAGGTGCCTGCAGAGGATTTCACCCTCGATCAGCAGATCCCTTGTGCAGTGTTAGTCTGCTACAGAATCTCTGTATAGCTGTCTGCCAGTACTTCCCGTACAGGAAGATGGTTACTGGAGAGCAAGAAGATCAATGAACTCTAAGCGTTCATCAGCGCAGTTCATTGACCTCTACAAGCAGTCTGCCACAGTGAAAATGGTCATCGTAGTTCATACGTTCACAGATTGCTGTGAATGATTGACTCGGCCGTATGGGCGGAGAAGATCCCCCACCTGCTGTTGCACAGGCAGGTACTCTTTGGTACCATGTTGCATGTTAGACCCTAAATACTGGTCTAACCTTACCAAAGGTGAACTTATCCTTTAAGGCAGGGATGGGGAACCTTTTTTCTGCCAAGGGCCATTTGGATATTTAGAACATCATTCGGGGGCCGTACAAAATTATCAACTTAAAAATTAGCCTGTTATAATTTGGTCAAACATTAAATTAACTCACCCCTAATGTAATGGCTGGAACTGCTCCTCTTTGGTGAGGTGTGTGATGTTTGCTGGTATTGATGTTGCTACTTGCAACTGGTTTTCCAGGCTTGCATCGGTCAGTTTGGAGCGCAGTCAACTCTTTGCGGTGGTAAGTTTTGAAAAGAACTGCTGGCTGTTACTGCTGTGGGTACTACTGGCTGGTACTGCTGTGGGTACTGCTGACCGCTACTGTGCTGTGGGTACTGCTGGCTAGGAGTGGTGCTGCGCTGGATGAAGAGGAGATGCTACCTGTATTGGTCACAGGCGGAGTGCATTTAATATTACTCCGCCTGTGACTCAGACTTTCAGGACGGAGCCGGAACTATATAGGAAACATTGGCTCCGTTCTGACAGCTGAACTGAGACAGACTCAGCCGGGGGGCGCCAGACCAAAATGATTTCCTGGGCCGCAGGTTTCCCACTCCTGCTTTTAAGGACTAAAGTGGAGCTCCACATAAAGCTATGTTCAGACAGCCACTAAAACAGATCTTGGCATGCAGTTGGTAATTGGATAAAGATGCAGCACTCTAAAAATCCATTCTAATAAAAGTCCACAAATCCGGTAGGGCATCCAGAGTGTCTAACAGCAGTAAAATAACAGTCCTCCACCGACACCACGCTGGGCCTTTTACACTCAGACGTGGACCACTAGATTTTAGGTGGTCTAACAGAGGTCCAACACTCATCAGGCTCGCTCCTGTTCATCAAAGATCATACCTAGCTAAAATCCTGTTTTCCCCTTTATGAGCGTCTCTCCACAGGTTAGATGTGCCAAAATGAGAACAAAAAACACCTCTTAGTGTAGTAGGTAAAAGCTCTCAGATTTTAATTAACAAATCCAAAATACTCTCACATTAACAGTGAAAACTGAGTATGTCGGGTACAGAATCCCTGGTGGTTTCTAAACCGCAAGCAGCGACGTGTCTTGTCCAGGCTTTATCCAACGCCTTTCTTCCAATCAGACATCAGGGGCGTGGCTACTGGCTGTCACCTCACAAATATATAGGGTAAGGACTAGAGGGGACTGCCCTTCCCTAATTGCACTCCAAGCTTTGTCATGAATCCCCCCAGAAGTGAAAATGACGCCGCTACCTGAAGGTTTATTGCTCCGTCTGGACCGGAAATGACGTCCAACCAGGAACTCATCATCCATATAAATCAACCCAAATGCTGGAATTAACTTGTGATAATCCCTGGCCTGCTCCAAGAGGCTAATTTCACTAAACCGGGCAAAAATGACAATCTTGTTATAGAAAAAAATCCTAAATAAAAGCAATAATAACTTGTAAAGTCAAAAACTGTGTGTCTTATAGCCTCATACCATAAAGCTAATATTCCAATACAATTACAAGGACACTAGTGCCATCTTGTGGTTAGAAAACATACACATAAAAATATGTAGCAACAGTGACAATATAAACAATGTTAAAAACATAGCATATATATTACACCCAGAAGTAAAATGTTACTATACAAAAGTACCTACTAACTATTAAAATAGCCATAAACCAAATTCAACTAAATCTTTTTTTCAATTACTAACCAATGAGGACAAAGGGAAAACTTTAGCTATTATTGATAAAGGCATTAACATCCCACCAGGTTTCCATTTTGGAGATCTCTCTCCTCGTATGGCTGCGTCTCCAATTGGGAATAAACTTATCGATGGCCATAAATGATGTTCTCCTGGGATCTTTCCCATGGCACAGCGCGTAATGTTTAGAGAGGATGTGATTAGGGAAACCTTTACGTATATTCCCTATATGTTCTTTTAGCCTAACCTGTAACTTGCATACAGTTTGGCCAATATAATGAAGCCCACATGGACCCGTGATTAGATACACTACATTCTTGGTTGAGCAGGTCATAAGAGTTGACATCTTGAGATTTAGACGTAGTGTTTGAACAAAAAGATAAATACTTCTTGTTTTTGAGGCAATTCTACAAACTTCAAAGAACCTGCGTTTTACAGGGGGCTTGAGTACGTTTGGAGTGATTTGCAACCTAAGTGGAGGAACATCTCTATAGATAACTAGGGATTTCAGGCAGTAAGGGACACAAAACGTTATCACTCCAAGACGTTCCAATGCTTTTAAAAATCTTTTTAATGGAAAAAATAATAATTCGAATAAGTGCAAAGTGCTAAGCAGGCACACCAGAAGGCTTATCCTGCTTGACAGTGCAGGAGCCAATCACCCCTTTTCTAAGATATGTGGACAGCACAGTAAAGTCCCCTGCCTCATTCCTCTCTTTGGATAGGATTGAGTGCGAGGTGTGACGTTGTCTATGTCACCATCAGATGTATATAAAATACTTGAGTGAAATACTGTGATATGGGGGCCACCATTAAACGCTTAACAGCGGAGTGAGTAATCAATTACCCTGACTGGTGCAAAGAGGATTACAACATATTCCATACGTCGGTTATCCTGAGGATGTATCTATATCCCTGAGGAGTGCTAAAATAATGAACTACTATAATGGAGGCTATAACTGAATGATTAAACTTGACTTACTGATCTGTTGGTTCACCCTGCCAATCCTGGTTCTATACACAGTGGGAAATACCGGTCTTGTCTGGTCTCTCTGGCCCTGATGAAGCCTTATGTGAAATGCGTTGATGACCCCTGGACTGTGTTTCATCTGAGACCCGTTTAACATCAGTTTTAAGTATCGGCATTCCACCTAGGGAATGTATTTCTGCACTTGTGTTCCTTTAATCAATTTTGTGTTTCTGTTTGGGACCAATTTGTGTCCCTGATGTATACGTTTTTAACATGTATCCAATAAATGTGTTTTATAAATTGGTGTAGTTCATGATCCTCCTCCTCCCAACTGGCCTAGAAAGCCCCATCTTTTCTTTACTTTTTTCTTTGTGTACATTATTAGGGGTATGGGCCACCAACACGGTATTTTGTTTATATATGATGGCAGCTATTGGTCCCTATAAACCCATTGTGGTTGGTATCCTTAAAAAAGGTAGAGGTGAACAATTTGCCATCATATACTTTAATTTTCAAGTCAAGAAAATTGATTTCAGCACTACTGGCCTCATGTAGGAGGACAATGCTGCTGTGGTTTAAATTGAGAAGTCGGGTCTCCAAAGGGGGAGGACATCATTTATGTACCTTTTCCACAGTACTAACTCGGGCCTGTGCTGGCCATAGATCACGTCCTCCCATTTGGCCATAAACAGGTTAGCCATGCTCGGCGCAGTGGAGATTGGAGAGAGTATAGTTATGAGGAGAATCATTCTAACAATGTTTTTTTTTTTTGCCCAGAGAGGGATTATTCCTAAAAAGTGGAAAAGCGCCAAATGGGGGGGGTAGCAGTGGGGAAATCGGGTCTAAAAAGAAGGCGGGTATAGTAGATTTGGGTCTATTAAATTTGAGTTTGTCAGTACATTCACATGAGGAGAAATTTGTTCTTAATTATCGTTTAAAGTTTGCCCCACCCACACCCTCTTAAAAAATTTGAGACCTTTATGGACATCCAATAATATACACTGCTTGATTAAAAAGTGTTCCTTTAATTTTATATATATTTATATAATTTTATATATTTGTATAGCATCCAGCCAATGAACCCCTGGTATATGGATCTGGTCAGTTAAGTAGCAGAGGGGGATTGTTAATTAGTTTCAGCTGCTTTGGTGCTGATTAAATTACTAGGTGCACTAGATGGGCAACAATCAGATAACCTCCAAAACGGGAATGATTTTACAGGTGGAGACCACTGACATTTTTGTTCCCTACTCATCTTTTCTGACTGTTTTTCACTAGTTCTGCATTTGGCTAGGGTCAGTGTCACTACTTGTAGCTGATATTGGTAGGAAGTATTTATCTTTTGGTTCAAACACTACATTTAAATCTCATGTCAACTCTTTTATGACCGGCTCAACCAAGAATGTAGTGTATCTAATCACGAACTGTACATAAGTTGCAGGTTAGGCTAAAAGAACGTATAGGGAATATACGTAAAGGTTCCCTAATCACAGCCTCTCAACATTATGCACTGTGCCATGGGAAAGATCCCAGGAGAACATAGTTTATGGCCGTCGATAAGTTCAGTCCCAATTAGAGAGGCAGCCATACAAGGAGAGAGATCTCCAAAATGGAACCCTGGTGGATTTAGTCCTTAAAGTGGAGTTCCACCCTAATTTTATACTTGCCTCCATCTTCTCGCTCCGGGTCACCTGAAAAAGAAATGGATAATCGCATTTTTTTTTTTTTTTTACCTCGTAGCGAAGAAAATATACTTAGCTTACTTCCTTCTTCCTCCTTCCTCGGCCGCGGCCCGTCGTCACTTCCTGGCTCTGCAATGATTCCTGGGAGCTGAACGTCATAGCTCCCAGGAATCATTGCGCCTGCACCGGCCCCGACGTCAGTTCCGGGGCGCGCGCGTCATCCCCTTCTAAACAGCTTCTGGGCATGCCCAGAAGCTGTGGAGGGATGACACGCACGCACCGGAAGTGACGGCGGGGCCGGCGCAGGGCATCGAGGGACCGAAGAAGGCGGAAGAGGACGCCGAAGAGGATCGCGCTGGATTCAAGCTGCCCACATCTGAGATGGCAGCGCTGGACAAGACGTTTTCAAGGTAAGTATTTGTCCTAACAGGTAAGTGCAACCCGGGCCAGATCAGAGGCTAGCCATTGTGGAATGCACTAGCCCTGACTGTCCCGGGGGTATTTAAAAAAAAAAAAAAAAAATCCAGGGTGGAACTCTGCTTTAAGAACATATAGACCCCCACAGCCTTAACAACAAGTAGGATGTTAATACCATTATCATTAATAGCTATAGTTTTCCCTTCTTCCTCACCGGTTAGTAGTTGAAAATAGATTTAGTTGTTGAATTCGGTTCATAGCTATTTTAATAGTTAGATAGTTTAGGAACTTTTGTATAGTAACATTTAATGTAGGCTCTGTTTTTACCATTGTTTAATTGTTACTGCATATTTTTATGTGTATGGTTACTAACCACAAGATGGCACCAGTGTCCTTGTAAATTGTATTGGAATATTAGCTCCATGGTATGAGGTTTCAAGACACACGGTTTTTGAATTTCCAAGTTTAATATTGCTTTCATTTAGATTTTTTTTCTATAACAAGATTGTCATTTTGGCCTGGTTTTGTGAAATTAGCCTCTTGGAGCAGGCCAGGAATTATCACATATTAATTCCAGCTTTTGGCTCAATCATTATAGCTGATACTTCCAGGTTAGATGTAATTTCTGCTTCCGGCGGGATTTATGATGAGGCTTGGAGCGCAAATAGGGAAGGGCGGTCTCCTCTAGCCTTATATATATATATATATATGGGAGGTCAGCCAGGAGCCATGCCCCTGACCATGTCTGATTGCACAAAACATGTTGGGTGGAGCTTGGACACATCACCGCACGCGTGGACTGCAGCAATTTGTTGGTTAGAAACCACCAGGGATTCTGTACTTGACATGTTCAATTTTCACTATTAACGTGTGAGTATTTTGGATTTGTTTTATTAACTTTTACTTTATGTACTACTAATGAGGCGATTTTTGTTCTCATTTTGGCACATCTAATCTGTGGAGAGACGCGCTCAGAGGGTACAACAGGATTTTAGTTTGGTGCAATCTTTGATGAACAGGAGCGAGCCTGATGAGTGGTTGGGGTACTTTTAGACCACCTATAATCTAGTGGTCGATGTCCGAGGGTAAGAGGCCCAGTGTGCTGTGGTGTCACACTATTAATTTACCTACAGTTTTGCTGCTGTAAAACACTCTAGGTGCCGCATAGGATTTGTGGACATTTAAAACGCTGCATCTTTATCTAATAAGCTTTGACGATCGTCATCTCTGATTTATGCTAGCTGCAGTCCGCAACCCACGCGCAGAGAAAATCTTTTTTTTAACATGCATTTGGTAACCCTACAAAAACTAATTGAATATAACCTAAAGCTGGCATGATTAAAAAAAAAAAAAATCTGTGTAAACTATTTCTCAGCCCTGAACCCCGGCTATTTTGTCCATGCTAAAATAGTGTGTTCTAAAAAATGTTGCTTCTCTTACAAGAGCATTTGCACATACCCCTGAAAAAGGGATCAATGGGTTGCAGCCTATGAAAGTTTACAGTCTAACTTTAACCACTTATGGATCGGAAGGCCTTAATGACCAGGCCATTTTTTGCCATACGACACTGCGTTACTTTGACAATTGCATCGTCATGCTATGCTGTACCCAAATAAATTTGATGTCTTTTTTTCCCCCCACACATAGAGCTTTGGCAAAAAAAAAAAAAAAAAAAATCCCACTAACTGATTGGTTTGGGCAAAAGTTATCGCCTCTACAAACTAGGAGATAGTTTGATAGGGGATTTAGATAATTTTTTTTACTAGTAATGGCGGCGATCAGCGATTTTTAGCGGGACTGCGACATTGCGGTGGACAGATCGGACACCTGATGCTTTTGAGGGGAAACCAGTGGCATTACTACAGTAATGAGTGCTAAAAATATGCACTGTACTAATGACATTGGCAGGGAAGGGGTTAACTGTGCTCCTAGAGGAGTGATTTCTGTGTGGGGGGGATTGACTCAATAGATGAACATAGGGATCCTGTGTTCCTACTATTTAGGAACAATGAGCTCTGCGTTCATCTGTGACAGGCAGACCGACGTTCTGTCTCCATGGGGAGCGATCGCGGGTGGCCAGCCGACATCGCATCCGCCACACCCGCTGATTGGCTCTCCATCTGGCCAATCAGCACCACGCGCCCCCACTGTCTTATCACACGAAGCAACATACAGGTACGTTGTTTTGCGTAATAGAGCCAACCTGCCACAGTATGGCGGCTGGTCGGCAAGTGGTTAAAGCATGGGTGTCCAACCTTTTGGCTTCTCTGGGCCACATTGAGTGTAGCGAAATTCTCGGGCCGCATATAAAATATATACTATAGTTAAGGCAGCCCTCAAATTTTTCACTCGCCTGCTCGCATTTTACGAGAGAAAAATGATTGAATGCGAGCAAGGAGAGGAAGAAACAGAACACTGTCTGGACGTGCAGGGGTGGGCAGTGACCATATCTGTGATGAGGGGGGGGGGGGCGCACTAGGAGCTTCTGCCTTCACCTGCCTGACAGGAGTGAATGTCATTCTCCCTCCTGTTATTGCAGCAGCACAATGCATGATTTCTGGACTCCTCCGTTCCAGCTACTTATCTCTCCTGCAGCCGTTAATCACTTCTCTCCTTCCAAGCCCCCCCCCCCTCCCCTGTTGGTTTGTTCTACTCGGCCAGGTTACTTTCACTTTGTCCGTCTCCTCGCACTTGTCTTTATCTTCCCTGCACAATCGTAAGTCCGCAGCAATTCTTGTACTCCTCTGTTCATATTAACCCTTCATTTACTTCTATCTTTCAGCTGTCCTCTCCATAAATTTGTACTGTATGTCCTGCAGCCTCTGGTCCCAGCTCTGAGCATTCCAAGCAGCCATTTAGCTGACCCTGTCCTGTCCCAAAATACAGCCTTAGCACTTTTTCTACAGCCCTTCTCTCTGCTCTTCATTAACATATATTATTACAACCCAGACCCCCCCCCCCCAATTCACTCTCTTATCCCTAATAAGTGGTGAACTGTGGTTTGGCCAGTGTAATTGTATGTGCGTTTTACCTGGATTTTAGGTGCATTTCTTTTGAAATTCTATTACAAAGTGCGTTTTCATGAAAGTGCTTTAAAGTACTGCATGCTGCATCTTTGATGCGGCTTCAGAAAACGCACTGTGTAATAGAATTCAATAGAAGTGCACCTAAAATCCAGGTAAAACGCACATACAATCACACTGTTGTTAATATTTATTTGTGCAACTTCTGCAGTCATGCAAAAACATTTAAGTGTAATTTTCTAAAATAATTCTTTGAGGGCGCATTTAGGGGCGGGGCAGGGTAGGGGTTAGGTGGGGCAAGTAGTGGCGAGTAACCCTTAAGGCCTGGCTAGTAGCTCAGGACTTGAAATTTTGAGCCCTGGTTAAGGTATATAAATAATAAAACGCAGCTTCGCCCTTCCCATGCTAAAGCCCTCCCCCAGCACTAATTTCACACAACTAGTGGATGATCCCCTCCGAGGCAGCCTCTGTGGAAGTGCCCCTGACTCAACTTCCTTCCTCCCCAGCAAAAAAAAAAAAAAAAAAATTGTCATGGGGCAATGGGCCGCAGGTTGGACATGCCTGGGTTAAAGGATAAGTTCACTTTTGGGAACTTTTCTTTTTTTTTAGTATGTAACATGTTCCCAATGCTGCAGCCACTGCCCAATTCTCTCCCTCGTGACAGTAGTACGGAAAGAAGTTTCCTATACTAGCTGCCACTTTTTAAAATCAGTGGGGCTCTACCCACACAGCCATGTCTTTCATTCACGCAGCTGTGTGTGAATAAACTACAAGCCCCGACATCTTTTGCGGTTGTAGGCTTGTAGTTCTCAATGAACCACTGGACTGTGGTAGTTCAGGGATTTGTGCCTGTCAGAAGTATCTGCCTGCCCATACGGGATGTACGGACTGACAGACCTGAAGGAGACCTGCATGGCACCAGAGATCTGCTGATTACTGGTGCAATACTTTAGGCTTCAAGAGAAATATAAAAGTGCATTTATTTTTTTCCTTAAAGGCAAACTTATCCTTTAACTTCTTGGAAAATGCAACCCTTAATATACTTGCGCCTTGTTTCAGATCACTTACTTAGAGTCCTGCTTCCTCCTCAGGCATAAAGCTGAGACTGAATTCTCTCCAGTTCACAATAAAATAGAATTATAAACAAAATCAGAAATTATATTTCTTAATTGTAGGTTACAGACCTTAGATGATTAGGCTATGTAGATATCTTCAGGTGATTGGACACTGGCAAAACTGTAAGAGCAGCCCCAGCTTCCAACAAACCAGGGTTTTTTTTTTTTTGTGGTTTTAGGTGTATGGATCTCTACTCTGAGATAATCAGACCTTTTTTCCTTTATCTCCTTTCATCTTGGCTAAACTGTTTCTGGCTTGTCAACAGTTTAAAGTGGTTGTAAACCTCAGACATGAAATATGAACAAAGCATATCCCCTCAATATTATAAAATTCCATGCTGCAGTTCATGTCAATGAAAATGGCTTTGTCTTCCAATTGTAGAAGCCCCACTGTCAATTTTGTATGATGGTGCTTCATGACACTTGGTGCCTCTTCTCCAGTGTTCGCCTAAGAGCCGGTTCACACTGGGGCGACTTGTCAGGCGACCTGGTCGCCTGACAAGTCGCCGTGGGTCACCTGCCATAGATTAGCACAGGACCCGTTCTAATAGGAGCGACACAAGTCGCTCCGACTTAGAAAAAGGGTCCTGAGCTTCTTTGGGGCGACCTGCATTGACTTCAATGATATGAAGTCCATGCCGGCCGCTCCGAGGTCACGGTGCGAGCTGTCGGGTCGCTGCAATGTGAACCGGCTCTTACTCAGTGCAATCCTTCCACACCAAAACATCTGGCCCATTTTTTGTCAAAGTGGGTCAAACAGCGCTCCTCTCCCCCCCCCCCCCCCCCCCCAGAGGGACTCACTCCTTTTTTGGTCTTCCAACACTTTTCCCCAGGAGGTTCCCAAAAGACATTATAAACCAGCCACAGGGAAAGGCAAAAATAAAAGCTCACATAGCAAAAAATTCCTTATGCTAGGTTTACATATTGGGAACACGTGCATGTTCATGCACGCATTGTTGACTCGCACAGAAACGAGCTGCTCCTAATGGCACACTTATGTATTGTCACATGCGCAAACTTCATGCTGCTGCAGCGTGCGTTGTTAAAAAAAAAAAAACGTTCCAAGGACTTATTTCTCTGTTTCTTGTGGGTGCCCACAATGTGAAACCCCTTTAACGCATACTGTTAGTTCAATTCGGTTGGTAAGTTGTGACTGGAAATCTGTTTTTTTTTTTTTTTTTTTTTTTATCTACCCACAATGTGAACCTAGCCTTATAGACCCCATGTTTGATGTACAGACTACAGGTCAGTGAGCTCTGTATACATGAGGTACACAAAACACAGACATCACCCAGCATACACATGAGATGTACAGTGCCTCATGGCCTACTAAGCAGTCATGTTCTTTGGACTGAAGACACAGTATATGACTGTACATACAGAGCAGTGACCTCACACACCACAGAGCTAGTAGGACAATGCTCAGTAGAATACACCTCTATCCTTTGCATCTCTTCTATAAGTTCTCCCCCCATCCGCACAGAACAAGCCAACACTCACTGCACTAATGGGGCCAGCATACGCTGTCGCACAGCATGCGGGTAACCATGTGCAACCAGAGCACCCCCATGGATCATGTGACTACCTGGAACAGTTCACAAACAGAAGATAATCTTCTTTATCTGCAGTTCTGCTGAAAAGGTGCATTGCATTTCAAGGTAGATCTCTTGAGCAGCAGCTGAATTGCCACATTTTCAGCACATAGTGTGAAGAAAGTGGGGAGACTGAACGTAGCCCTGTTTACATCCAAGACAAATGTGCAGCTTCTATTCACTAGGAGAGAAAGGTGGCAATCATGTTCTGGGTGTATTTTCTCAAACAAGGACGTTGTGAATATGTTAAAAGTGCACATTACACTTTCTTAAATTTTAGACCAGATGAAAATCTGTTGCTGAAAAATTTGCTTCCAGGAGATGACCTCCTGTAGTAAAGGTTTTTTCATAGAGGGTCTGTCTAGTGGTGATCCTAAAGCACCTCAGTTTCCTCCTTTGAGCCCATTGAAGAATGCTCAGAGAGGAAGATTACTCTAAAAATAGTTCTCTTGGTGGCCCTAACCCCAGCCAGAGGAGTTGGCTTTGTCCATTGCAGCTCATTCGTCTGTTTTTGCAGAAGTAATTAATCATTCTAATGCTGGGTTCACACTAGTGCGAATTGGATGAGTATTTCTCCGCGTGCAATTCGCATTACAGGAGAGTTTGCCCAGCTCTCAATTGAGCCAGTTCACACATCTCTGTGGCGGCTGCAGAACGGATTGCACAAGGGCCCTATGAGTCTTTGGCTCCGTTTCAGGTCCGAATTCAGGCAAAAATTTGGGCCCCGAGTCGTCCCCAAAACGGAGAACAGGGACACATGGGACCCCTGCTTTCAGCCGCAACAGATTTACGTGTGAACCCAGCCTTAGAGTAAAACACAGGGTTCCTTTCCAAGGTAACAATTGCCTTGTTGTAATAAGTCACAAGACAGTGATAGCATTTTTCTGTAATAACCCAGCAAATGAAGAAGAGGCTGGGACATAAGAAAAGCTATCCTGGCTTACCTAAGATTGGAGTAAACAACCTTTCTTATGGTAGGCAGGAACAAAAAGAGGCCAAGAGCTCCATACCTAGATGGAAAAAATATGCAATTAAAGAAGCATACAGTATAGTTCACAAAAGGCTGGACACTCCAGTTCAGAGCATGCTCTGTAAGAGCCATAACCACCTCCTTGGCAGAAAATACAGGAGCAACGCCAAGGCAGCCACTTTCATGTGTTGCAGCACATTGTGCGGTCTTGGAAGATGCTTAAAAGGAAAACTAAGTTACCTGGTACCTTCATTTCCAAAAATCTTCCAGGACAGCAGGGTATTTCTACCCCAGAAGTAGATTACATTTGTATACATCTGAAATGATACTGCAGTCATTTAGTCTTTGGTTCTTTCTATATTACAGATGCCAACAGGTATCTATAGTTTATTTAATAGAAATGCAAGCCTTAGGAGGCTTGTTTTATTAATGTATTCTTTAATGTATTCTCTTGGCAGGACGGGTTCTCCTACAATGGAAACGCTTTGCGGGAGGGATTCCCTCATCAAGACTAACAACCCATGGTTACAGGAAAGAAAAAGCTGAGTTATACTTACTGGTAACTCCTTTTCTAGTGGTCTTCCAGGACAGCCCATGAGACCTTAGGGCTCCTCCCCCAGGGACAGGAAACACATTCCAAAATTTAAATAAAAAGGCGGTCCCTTAGTCCTCACCTTCAGTATTTCATGAGAACCGTAGGACATTCTGTAAAACATACATATATAGATATATATATACACACATATCATTACATAATATCAGATAAACCGGGTGAGAATCCGGCTGTCCTGGAAGACTACTAGAAAAGGACTTACCAGCAAGTATAACTCAGCTTTTCTCAGAATCGTCTTCCAGGACAGCCCATGAGACGATGAGCAAGAACTTACCAGTCTAGGGAGGGACTACTGCCTGGAGCACCTTTCGACCAAATGCCTGTTCCTGAGAAGAGAGGAGGTCCAGGCGATAGTGTCTAACAAAGGTCGAAAAGTTAGACCAGGTAGCTGCCTTACAGATCTGGTCTGGTGAGGCACCGGCCCTTTCAGCCCAGGACGTGGACAAAGCTCTAGTAGAGTGTGCTTTAATGAAAGGTGGAGTAACCTTCTTTACTAGATAGGCTTCTGTGATAGCCTGTTTTATCCATCTAGCTAAGGTTGCCTTAGAAGCTTTTTCCCCTTTATGGGAGCCGGAAAACTGTATAAATAAAGTATCACTTTTCCTGAAGGTTTTAGTCACCTCCAGGTATCTCAGAAGGGTTCTTCTGACATCTAAACAACTAAATTCTTTTTCTTTATCGTTGTTCGGGAAATTGCAAAAGGAAGGAAGAACTATGTTCTGAGTCCTATGAAAAGAGGAGACTATCTTGGGCAAAAATCCTGGATCTGTTTTTAGCACAATCCTGTCGTCAAAGATCCTGAGAAAAGGTTCTCTGATTGAGAGAGCCTGTAATTCGCTAACCCTTCTAGCTGAAGTTATAGCTATTAAAAATAAAGTCTTTAGGGTGAGCATTTTTGCTGACAAATCTTCCAAGGGTTCAAATGGACTGGTTACCATAACCTGAAGTACCAGGGATAGATTCCAAGCTGGACACGTTTTAATCACGGTCGGCTTTGTCCGGGCAATTGCTCTGAAAAAATTATTCACATTTGGGTCTTCTCTAAGGCAAAATTGAAGAAAATTGAAGAAAAACGCTAAGGGCGGCAGCCTGTACCTTCAAAGTTCCAAGGGAGAGACCTTTATCTATGCCGTCTTGAAAGAAATCTAAGATAGTTGGTATATCTGGGGAATGTCTCTGATTCTCCATCATCCAAAAATGAAATTTCTTCCAAATTTTTGCATACATTTTCCTAGTGACCGGCTTTCGACAGCTGGTCAATGTTTGGATGACTTTGACTGAGAACCCCTGAGAGCTTAGTATTTGTTCCTCAGATACCAGGCCGTCAGGTTTAGAGTCCTGATGAATGGATGGACCACTGGACCTTGTGTTAATAGATCCGGTCTCCAGGGTAAGGTCATTGGAGGTTTTGCTGCTAGAGCCTGAAGGCGTGCAAACCATGGCCTCTTGGGCCAGTATGGGGTTATCAGGATCATCTCTGTGTCTTCTTGGATGAATTTCTGAAGAACTTGTGGGATCAATCTGACCGGAGGGAATGCGTAACAGAGTCTGACTTTCCAGGGGTGGGCAAAGGCGTCGATGCCTAACGCCTGATCCCCCTGGGTTATAGAAAAATTTTTTTCTGTTTTCCTGTTTGCCTGGGTAGCAAATAGGTCCACTACTGGAAGACCCCATGAGGTTGTGATCTTTATAAATACCTCTGGGTTGAGGGACCAATTGTCCTGATTCACCTGGTGGCGGCTGAGATGGTCTGCCAGATAATTCTGCGTCCCTTTCAGGTGGATAGCCGAAATGGATGTTAGATTCCGTTCGACCCAGACAAAAATTTTCTGTGCTATGGCTTGAAGACCCTGACTTTGAGTACCTCCCTGCTTGTTCAGGTACGCTACAGTTGCTATATTGTCTGACCGGATCTGTAGATGGCTTCCCTCTACCTGAAAAAACTCTAAGGCCTTTTGGACCGCCATAAGTTCTTTTTGGTTTGATGAGTCTTTATTTGTGATGGGGACCATGTTCCCTGCGCCCATCTGTTCTGCAGATATGCCCCCCATCCGGAAGCGCTTGCATCCGTGGTGATCCTCTGTGACACCTGGATAGACCAGCTTAGCCCTTTTGATAGGTGAAGAGAGGATCTCCACCACCAAAGAGTTCTTTTTATCTTGGTGGGAATCCTTACTTTTTGTTCCAAGGAACTTGGCCGTCCATCCCAACTCTTTAGAAAGAATTTTTGGAGTGGACATTGTTGGAACCGTGCCCAGGGGACTGCTGGGAAACAGGAGGTCATCAAGCCTATTACCCTTGTGATGTCCCTCAGAGAGACCCATAAATTGGTCTGTAAGGAGGCTATCATCTGGTTCATCTTCTCCATCTTGGACTGAGGGAGGAAGATCATCTGATCTTGGGAGGAAATCTCGTATCCGAGGTAAGTTACCCTTTGCGAGGGTATCAGGCAAGACTTTTGCCTGTTGATAATCCAGCCTAGAGAAGTTAAGAATTCCTGAACTATTAGGAGGTCTGCTTTCAGCTTCTGGTATGATTCTGCCACTACCAAGATGTCGTCCAAGTAGGGGGTGATCATGATGGATCTTAGTCTTAGGGCGGCTAGTGCTTCCTCTAGGACTTTGGTAAAGATCCGTGGGGCTGAGGATAGCCCAAAGGGCAGTGCCTGGAATTGGAAGTGTTTGACTTCTAGTCCTATCCTTACTGCTAGTCTCAAGAATTTCTGGTAGGATTTGTGTATTGGGATGTGAAAATACGCATCTTTCAGATCCAGGGTTGCCATGAAACACCCTGGGTACAATAGGTTCCCTATGGAGTATATTGATTCCATGCGAAAGCGTTTGTATGCCATAGACAGGTTTCCGATTCCGTAAGTTCAGGATCAGCCGATGACTTCCTGAAGGTTTCCGAATCACAAAGATGTGAGAATAAAACCCTGTTCCCTGTTCTTCTTTGGGGACTGGGATTATCACCTCTTGGTCTAATAGGTCCCCTAACTGGAGACTTAGGGCAGAGGCCTTGGCTGGATCCCTGGGCAGACTTGTGTAATCAGGGTTCTTTCTGGAGGTTGGTGACAAAACTCCAGTTTGTGCCCTTTGCCTACCAGGTCCAGAATAAAGGGGCTGGAAGTAATTCCCTTCCATTGTGGGAGGAAGGCCCCTAATCTCCCTCCCACCCTGAGAAGGGAGTCATTGGGGCTTGTTGGGGCATTGAGGAGGGTTAAACAGGATGTTACCCCTCCCCCTACCTTTATGCCCAGTCCAGTGCTTTTTGAAAGCTTGCTGGGTCTCGTTGGATCTCTGCGGTTTGCCCCTGCCACGAAAATTCTTTGGGGCATAGGGGTACTTTTTCTTTTCTGGGAATCCCTTCTTTTTATCTGCTGTACGCTCCAGAGCCTCTGATAGGCCTGGGCCAAAGAGGTGGTCGCCTGTGAAGGGAAGACCACAGAGACGTGATTTAGAAGTGAGATCCCCTGACCATGTCTTGAGCCATAGGCTTCATCTAGCTGTGTTGGCCAAGGCTGACGTTCTTGCCGCCATTCTTACAGCTTCAGCTGAAGAATCCGCTAAGAATCCTACTGCCTGGAATAAGAGTGGAAATTACTTGCTAATCTGTTCTCTTGAAGTTCCGGCAGATAAGTGTGTTTGGATCTGGGATAGCCATAAATCTAGGTGTCTGGCTATGCAGGTGGATGCCAGGGACGGTTTTAAACTCATAATAGAGGCTTCCCAAACCCTACGTAAAGTGGTGTCGGTTTTCTTATCCATAGGGTCTTTTAGTGACCCTGAATCCTCAAATGCCAAGTCAGTTCCCTTTGATACTCTGGCAAGAGAAGCATCCAGCTTGGGGATTTTGTTCCAGGGCTGCTCCTTACTGTCGTCGAATGGATACCTTCTTTTTAGGTTTCTTGGAAAGAAAGGTTTCTTATCAGGTGAATTCCATTCCTGTTTAATCGTATCCAACAGGGAGCTATGCACAGGGAACACTCTAGCCTGCTTTTTATGACTGGCGTACATCAGGTCATGTTTAGACAGCTGCACTTTTTCCTCAATTTCTAGAGTGACAAACAGCTTTGAGTAGGTCATCCACATCCTCCAAGCTCAGTTTAAAGTTGGAGTTACCATGGGGATTATGTTCTTTAGGTTCCTCCTCTGACCCTGATTCCTCCACAGAGGAGTGGGAAGATGATACTTCCTCCTCAAAACCTAATGATGGTTTGGTCTGGGATGCAGGGACCTGAACTGAGGTGGGAACCTGGGATGGTGCCTGCATTTTTTCCATGAGAGTTCTGAATGAACTGAACGTATTTGTTAGTTCATCTCTCACTGAAGACAGCATTTTCTGGGTAGAGACTGTAGGGTCATCTCTGACCAGATTTTCTATGCATGCCCGGCACACTGTTTTGTTCCAAGAGGAACTCAATTTTGCTCCGCATACAGCACATTTCTTTTTGGGGGGCTGAGGTGGGTTTTTGTCCTGAGCCTTGGTCTATAAGATAAGACAAAAATTTACAGTTTTAATTTAGGGATACTGTGCCCCCCCCCCTCCTCCCGCTTTTCCCTTTCCACCTCGTGGACAGAAAAGAGGGAATGGTGCTCTATTTACCCCCGCCCTTACAGACATATAGAGAAAAGGGGGGAAACCGGAGTTCCTAACAGGTACCTGCAAATAGGGTGTACATTCCCCCTTGCTTACCTGAGAGGTGCCGATGCCAGAGCCGACTTCCGCCACCTGTGCGGTTGCTGCCGTGGTGTCCATCGCTCTGTATGGTGGTCCCAGCAACTGCTGTTTCCCCTAACATCGGTCGCCCATTTGAACTCTCTGTTCGCGCCTTCGGAAACTGGAACGAGGGTTTCCGGCGCCCGCGGATGTCGTCACTGCGCCGGAAGTGACACTGTCACTTCCTGTGAGGCCAGAGTGGACGCGCCTGAGTTCCGCCCCCTCCGTTTTTGGCACCAACTTCAAAATTACTTTCGAAGTCGGCGGTTCACGGGTACACAGCACTGCTGCTCCAAGGAACCTGCCGACCAACGGAGCGGACTCCCCAGCGTTCCACCAGACGACACCCGAGGTCCTGCCGAGAGGCGAAGAGAGCAGGAGACAGCGGTCAGCCCCTATTGCGGCACTAAGGGGTACCGCTTTGGGCAAGAGGAGATGCATCCCCCAAGTCTTTCCATGGACAGTCCAGGAGACCGGGAGCTTCAGTTCCAGGAACATGTTACCCCCTGTCCGGAGGAAACACTAAATACTGAAGGTGAGGACTAAGTGACCGCCTTTTTATTTAAATTTTGGAATGCGTTTCCTGTCCCTGGGGGAGGAGCCCTAAGGTCTCATGGGCTGTCCTGGAAGACGATTCTGAGAAAATTGCTTGCCGGCCCTATGAGCCATACACACTATAAGATTTTCTGAAGACTTTTTCCTTTAGACTTACCAAAACCATAGAATATGAGGTCAAACCTAAACACTTTCAATTTGTATGAAATCTGGCAGGCCCTTGCACTACATAGAAAAGGTAAATCTGAAGGAAATCTACCAACAAAAGTTGGCTAGTGTGTATCCAGCTTTAGACTGACTTGTAGTTTAAAATGGACTTTGATTCATGGACACACTAAAGTCCAACCACTTTTTAACCACTTAAACCCCGGAGGATTTGGCTGCTAAAGGACCAGGGTTTTTTTTGTGATTTTTTACTGCGTGACTTTAACGGACAATTGCGCGGTCGTGCAACGCTGTACCTAAACGAATTTGACGTCCTTTTTTTCCCACAAACAGAGCTTTCTTTTGGTGGTATTTGATCACCTGTGCGATTTTTTGATCACGCGCTATAAACAAAAAAAGAGCGTAAATTTTGCAAAAATAACAATATTTTTCACATTTTTTTATATGAAATTCCCCAAAAAAAAAAAGTAAAAATCAAAATTTTTTAACATTTTTCGGCCAATTTGTTTTATGCTACCTATGTTTGGTAAAAAAAAAAAAACGCAAAAAGCGTATTTTGATTGGTTTGCGCAAAAGTTATCGCGTTTACTAACAAAGGGAAAGATTTTTGTCATTTTTGGTGTTTTTTTTTTTTAACGCGTAATGGCGGCGATCTGCGATTTTTTTTTCGGTACTGCGACATTGCGGCGGACAGATCGGACCCTTGACTGACATTTGACACTTTTGGGGGTACCAGTGACATTACTGCAGTAATCAGTGCTATACATATGCACTGTTACTGCAAAAATGACACTGGCAGGGAAGGGGTTAACTTTATTGGACAGGGAGGGGTTAAGTGTGTCCTAGGGGCGTGATTCTAACTGTGCAGGGACATTCCTATTGGTGTAAAAGCAAAGATCAACCGTTCTACATAGTAGAACGGACAGATCTTCACTTTTACACAGGGAGAACTGACAGGCAGCTTATTTACACAAGCCGCTCTGTCTTTCTCCCTTCACAGGAGCGATCGCAGTGTGACTGGCGGACATCGAGTCCGCCGGTCACACGCACTGACTTGTCTGTGAACGAGCCGCGGCGGGCGTGCACCTGCCCGCAATAGGCTCGCAAGTCAGTGACAGGCGAGTGACGTACCGATACGTCACTCTGCCTGGCCGGGGCTGACCGCCGCAGTATATAGTGGCGGCGGTCGGCAACCGGTTAAGCATTTTTTTTTTTTTTAAGAAAAAATGATCAAAACCATTTGATTAAAAGCCGACAAAGGAACAGGTCTAAAAACAGTCAAAGAAACATCTTAAAATGTACTTCTGCATTTTGCCACAGAAAATAGTATAAGGAAAAATGGCCAGCATCTTCATACAAGTAAAAACACTTTGAAACCCAAGTCCGAAAGCAAGGAAGCTTTTACTGCTCAACTCTCCTTTGCTGTAAAACATATCCTTTCCCTTCATTACTGTAATTCACTGACCTAGAACAAGAATGGAAATCAGGAAAATCCGAATGCAGTCAGAACTCTGGATCGGCATACCTCTTCCAGGACAACGACTTGGTACAAAAACCATTGTTACAGTACACAATGGAATTTAGGAGAGGTCAGCAGTTGCCACCTCCATTTTTCCTTGACCAGGTTTTTTTTTTTTTAAAAGGTGTATTAGAAGTTCAAATGTTTTACTGACTTTCTCTCTCCTGGGAACTTCAGCTGGACAACTCTCCATACTAAGGTACAACAGTTTTGTCCTCTTTTTGCTGCACTCTCTAACATAAAACATTTAGAAATGCAGAGCCTAATTACATGATGAATGACGGCAGCAGCAGGACAGAGCAAGCTGGGATCACAGATGCGGACCTCTCCACTCCCAAGGTTATAAGAAGCTGGTCAGTTGTGAATAGACTTGACGACAGGAGGGCTGCATATCATACAATAAATTTGCACACTGAGAATGCAGTATACAAACCAGTTCTATGGACTACCAGATGCCAACAGTACCTTACTGAGAACAGGCTTGGGGGCCCTTTTGTTTCCCCAATGTAACTTTACTAGTCTGAGCTGGAGAGAACAGAGTGCACCAACACAGAAGTAGTCAATAGTGTTGTTTATTTTCTTAGTGGAAAGGACACTTGGTTCTGCCATCTCATTAACCCATACATGCAGTTTCTACACTACAATTTCTAATAAATATTCAGTTGGAAGAGGGGGCTGCTTGCTGATCTGCTCCAGACAAATGCATGAAGAGGTCTCCAAGTTCGGCTACATCGTCCTCCGTGGTAGGAATACTTCTGTGCTCTCGATCTTCAATAAAATCCCACAGTCTAACCGCATTAAAGAACTGCACAGAGATCAAGAACAAGTTGTTTACAAAAACGGTTAGGAGCCATTTGTTCTAAAGTGGTGCATTAACACACATTACTGTACTAAGGCAACACAGCTCCAACACACATGCCTTGCAGCGCAATACAATGCACAGTATTGACAAAAATGGTGCACATTTGTTTTTTGAAATATTGTGGCTTGTTGGCAGCCCATTCATTTGGATGAGCTGCCTTAATGCAAGGCGCATTAATGTGCTGCAAAGAGGTGAATGGGTAGTTATAGATGAAGTATTATAACAAAGTACACACCTCATTGCTCTTTATCATAAATTTGTTTTTATATTAAATTGACTAGTTCACCTTTTCATAAAAAAAAAAAAAACCTAACAAACACGACTACACATTCCAGCTTCCCTAGTATACTGAAAAGCAGTTTGCAGGATAAAGGGAAAAAAAAATGGCTTCCAACGTACACCTATAGGCACTGCGCAGCCTCTTCCCAGCCTGTTCACAAAACTCCTGTGGAAAATTTATTGAAGGGGTTAAATGGAGGGTCACCCATTCTGCAGGCTAAAGAGAGGCCACAAAATGGCCTACTGTACATGTACTGTAAATTAAAGTGGTTCTAAAAGCTGAAGATTTTTTACCTTTATGCATGAACCTAAAAACCCTTCAGTGTGCAGCTCTCTCCTCATGGCCCCCCCGCCAAATACGTACCTGAACCCGATCCAGCACTGTGCACAGGAGCCTCCACTCTCCTGGGTCTCTCCCTCATTGGCTGAGGCACAGCTGCCATCAAGGAGGGGGCAGGGCCAAGCCGGGCTCTGTGTGTCTTCTAGTCACACAGAGGTAGCTCAAGAGCTAGCACGCACACAAGTGTCCCCAGAGGATGCAGCTTGCTCTGGGGGCAATCAGCAGGGGAGAGGAGCCCGGAACTCGGGCAGGGGACCCGAGGAGGACTTTGGCTGTTCCGTTCAAAACCATTGCACAGAGCAGGCAAAGTATAACTCCCCCCCCCCCCCCCATTTTAAATATCGGAACCTTTAGTATTACTTCAAGTATTTTTTTTTTTTTTTTTTTAAACCTAGGGACTGCCCTAAAATATACTAGAAAAGCTGGAATGCATAGGTGATTTACATAAAGGTGAACAATTTAAATATCTAAATCCTTTCTTAGATTTGTCATTCAGTCTGCCACATAAATTGTGTTACTAAATAAATAAGTGGAAACATCTTTACAGCAGAAATGGTATTCGTTATTATTAAACTGAGCTTAGAATCAATTAGGAGGAACACACACTTAGAAAGGATAGGTACTCATGAAGCAAGAAACCTGTGTGGTTAGCAATGATGGAAGCTGGCATTCTTTGGCTTCTGCCACATAGTAGTACCAGAGCGTTCAGGCATTACGCGCTTCCATCAGAGCCTAATCACACAGATGTTTTACTTTGACCAAACTTTCCTTTCTAAAACCAGGAAGGAGATGGCAGCACATTGCCATCTTTATTTTAAATCCTTAGTTGCTTTTTTTCTGTAGACACAGAGGTAGACTATACTGCTGAAAGTAGGAGTGCTATGTGGGACAGACTGCCTACTAAAAATCACATGATGTCCCAAGGACATAGGAGTGTCCCTCTCCAGAGCCCCTCAGCTCTCACTGGTTTCTCCTGCTGACGTCCACTTCATTACTTTCTCCTGTAGGAAAGTAAGCGGTGAGATCTGTAAGGGAGCAAATACATCAATGCCCCTGGAGGTGTCTGTTTGCCAGCAGGCTTTTATAAGTATAAAACTTGAATGGAGTATCTTTACGGTCCTTTCAAAGCATACCACACATAAAAACTCACCGAAATGCATTGCAAATGCAGGTACATTGGTGTTCATTTAACATGCATTTTCACATGCACTGCAGTGTGTTTTTATCCAATTTCATGTCATCCATTGTGAAGTGATAGGCTCCTGGAGGGGTCAAAATACTAAGAACGTTTTTTTTTTATATCTTTGCATTCAGTTGTGTTGCATTTACATGCATTCGTGTAGGTTGCATTGCATTAAAATGCAAACCGGTTGCCTTTTAACACCGCACACTGCAACGCACATGTGCACAAAACACTTTTGTGAACGAGGTACATAGAAAACCACTGTTTTACATTTACCCTTGAAGTGACCTACATTGATCCGGTGCAAACAAATGTAGATAACTGGTGTGCATTAGACTTCAGATTAGTAACAGGGTCGCTTTAAGCATGTGGCACTTTTCCAGGATCTCACACAAGAGGAAACATCTAGTGTTGGGCATTCTCTGGATTTACTTCATGTATGGTGCATTAGTAAGATTAGAGAAGTTAAATTTAGAATTATTAGGTTTATAATAATAGAGACTGAAAATGAATAGTATTTCCCGATATCATTAGAAAGCTCAAAGTTATGTGGATATTATTGTCTATTGGGGCACAGCAGCTGCACAGACAATCTGTCCCAATAGGACATCCGCATGGGTGCATGTCCCTGTGTGCATTTGGGGCTGTGCATTCGCACAAATATACTGGGAGCAGAAACTGTGTGCAGCCACTGCGTCCCAACAGAAAACAATGGGACTGTTGGCACGGGGATGCATGCCACACCTGTGCATCCCCAGGACAGCAAAACACGGCCCTGTGTGAACGAGAACTAAACTTTACTACTAAAACAAAAAGAAGGCAGCATTATATTAATATATATATATATATATATATACATACACACACACACACACACACACACACACATACATATACATACATAATTTTGAATCTCAGATTTTTTTATTGCCCTTTAGCGTTTTGAAATCAATATTAGTCCCCCCCGAAAGATGGGAAAAAGAAGGACTCTTACCCGTACTGTGCCTTCGGATCCAAGTTGTTTCCGGGGTTTCTCAGGGTCTGCTCTGGTTCCATCTGGGTATGCATGCAGGTAAAGACACTTTCCACCAAAGGGGCAGGTGCCACGTCCCTGATCAAAGTATTTACAGGCCTTCTTACTGAAACATAAAGACAGGCAACTGGTCACCCACTGCATGGTGTGTCCTAGTAGGTTTTTACTAGGAATAGGCAGTATTATTTTTGTTTAATAAAACAGAAAGTCTACCACATTATCTAGGTACTGTATGTAACAGTTCGATATATAAAAATGTATCCACATCTTTGGCTAGTCAAGCACTACTCAGTCAACCTTTTCCATTTCCGGGTACCACCTATAATCCAGATTTGAAAGGAGGAGGAGGAGGAGGTTTCCAGGATAATCATCTGAAAATAGAGGACTAGGGATGCACCGAATGTTCGGCGGCCGAACATTATTCGGCCGAAAATAGAAAAAAATAGCACTTTCGGTGTTCGGCCGAATAAGTCAAAAGGCCGAATAATTTTGTGCCGAATAATAGGGCTGAACGATAGTCGATATGATATCGACTATCGTTCTGTGGCCGTAGGCGATATTCATATCGCCGAGGTCACGATATTTACAGGGGGAAGGGACTCGGAGGAGGACAGAAGGACTCTCAGACTTCCGTGAAGCCGGGACACTTCAGCGGTGAGCATACATTACATTACTCACTCGTGCACTGCAGCCCGCCCCACACATTCAGTGAGTCTTACTCTCCTCCCTAGTTTTTTCAATGGCACATTCAGGAAGCCAATCACGCCGTGATTAGCTGCACAGCGAACCAATCACGCGTGCCTGCACAGCGAACCAATCACGCGTGCCTGCACACCTGATTGGTTCCGCTGTGCCGCTACTCACGGCGTGATTGGCTTCCTGAATGTGCCATTGAAAAAACTAGGGAGGAGAGTAAGACTCACTGAATGTGTGGGGCGGGCTGCAGTGCACGAGTGAGTAATGTATGTATGCGGCTGTGCTCCTTTCCAGGCTCCTACTACCACCACTATGAGAGACTGTCTGTCACTGTATAATCTGATCGAGTCCACACTGACACTGACTGACTGTCACTGAGTAATTGATGTTACCACATTAACCCTGACCTGCCCAGTGCCCTGTATCTGCAATTAAAATTTACAGGCTGCCTGCATGCTTCCTGATTTCCATTCCCAGCATCCTTCCCAATCCCTACAGTGTCACTAACATTAACCCTATGGTACAAGGCTGCAGTGTGCACTGAATCCCATTCCCTACATTAACATTTAGGGAGAGAGAGAGACATGAGAGGACAAGAGAGAGAGAGGACGAGAGAGAAAAGAGAGAGAGAGAGAGAGAGAGACGACAAGAGAGAGAGAGAGAGAGAGAGAGAGACATGAGAGGACAAGAGAGAGAGAGAGAGAGAGAGAGAGAGAGAGGACAAGAGAGAGAGGACAAGAGAGAGAGAGAGAGAGAGACACGAGAGGACAAGAGAGAGGACAAAAAATTGGAAAAATAAATGGAAAAAATGCGAAACACCGCGTTCGGTATTCGGCCTTCAGCCAAACATTTTATTATTATTCGGCTTCGGCCAAGAATTTCATTTCGGTGCATCCCTATAGAGGACTGTAGTCCTCTGTGGTAATTTAAAGCCGGAAAGGCCCTCATGTCATTTTAACTGAATCTTGATGTCCTCTATGTACTTCAGATCATGCAGTAATCCAGCATGAAAAAGCCTGATACTTTGTCGAAGAATTTTCGATTGATCACTGCTGCTCTTCCTGCTTGTGTGCAGGGAGACTGGTCTTGTATCTGCCTCCTGTAATTCTCTGCAGGCAGCCTGTAGTGGGTGGGTCTGGGTGGGTCTGGCTGTGTCCCCCCCCCCAATCTCTGCACAGGCTATGTGCTGCACAGTGATGATGGGTATTAATTGGGTTTGCAAAGTGGAATTATATAATTTGGGATATTGAGAAAGATGTATGAATGCAAGTATTAGGACTGGAGTTCAGCGCTAATGTAAAAGTCAGCCATTTTAAAGTCCATTAGGGCCCGTTTACACTTTGCAGTTCTAGGGTGTTTCATTAATGCATACTGTATTAAGACAACCCATTTAAATGGACCAAAAAAAAAAAAAACACAAAAAACAGGAACAGCATGTTTTCCCCATTACTGCGTTTTTATCAAAGTGCTCTTTAAAATAAAATGGCAGCGCATTATGCTATATACTAATGCATGTATTGTGTGCTGCATTAAAATTCTTGTAAAGACACAAGGGTGAAGGTTTAAAAAAAAAAAAAAAACTGTGTGCAGCACCCCCCCCCCCCCAATACTTATCTGAGCCCCCTTGCGATCCAACAATGTCCACAAGAGCCTTGCATCTCTGGGGACCTGCACTCCTGATTGGCTTTTGGCAGCAGCCAAAGGCTCCCACTGCTGTCAATTACAGCCAGTGAGCCAATCAGGAGACGGAGGGGAGCCACAGCTCCATGTGTGACTAGACACACAGAGCCACAGGTTGGGAGCACGCCTGCTTGGGTTCCCCCCACAGCAAGCACCCAGGAGGGAGGAGCCAGGAGCGCCGGTGTGGGACCCAAAAAAGAGGAGGATGTGGGTTGCTCTGTGCAAAACCATTCCCCCCCCCCCCCCCCCCATTTAGGTGGATGCAGTATTGTTCTGATGCTGCATCTGTCCCCCGCCACCTCTGCACTAAGAACCGAGTGATCGAACACCGCCGATCGCTTTTCACAGCTCCCTGAGTAAAGAGCTGCTGACTGTCAGTTAGCAGCTCTCTGCTCACTCATTGGAGCGCTGGCCAGTGGAATTGCATGGTGCGGCCAGTTCAGGCTGTAAGTGGCTTGCTGAGAGGCTGAGCCGGGTGTTGGTCCAGGCACCTGGCGGATCCCGATTCCATGGTCGTGATGATGCTGCGCCTGAACCGACATCTGTGACATCAGCAGAGAGCGGACTTCAGCCCACTCTTTGCTGAAAATGGGTCACAGGAGCGCAGAACGAACTGCACTCCTGTGATCCATAGCAGATGTACAGCCAAAATGACCTTTGGCTGTACATGCTTAAAAAAAAAAAAAAGAAGACTTTATCGCTTTAACGCATGAGCTATTGCCACACACTGGAACTGAGAAGAGTAAACGGGCCTTTAGGGATTTACATTGACAAAAGGAAGATTAAAGTGGAACTAAAATGTAAAAAAAAAAAAAAAAGTGCAGGAGGATGAAAGGTTACCAAACAACTGCAAGAATCAAATTATCTATTTGCATATTTAGGCTTTCAAGGCATGAAGGCTCCACATCAACACATTATGTGCAGGCACATTCAAATGTATACAAGTTAGTAAGTTTATTTAAGTTCCCTAGTACCCCCGAAGATGTATTACTCAATGCAGCCATTATAAACCTGCGAATCTGAGGATTCCATAGTCAGGGGTCCCAGTTTAGAAGTTTTTGGTTTACATTGAAAGTCAAAACTCACCCCATTCCCTGCTTAAACGCATCAATCAGTTCATTCTTCTTGCTCTGATCCTCCACCCAGTAAACACTGGGAATAACAAACTCGGATATCACACGGCATTCTGGACATGCTCTAATCAGAAGACAAAAGGAAAAACAACAAATGCTGCTGTGACTGGTGTTACCTGAATGTGTATTTCCGTTCACCTAGTTGTCAGATAACCTGAGCAGATATTGTACATTGCAGTCAAAGTAATGCAGCATGGCCAAAGCTGTGATTTGATAATGAAGGAATGGTAACTTACCAATAAGGTCTCCTGTGCTCTCACATAAAATAGTAAGCTCTATTTGTTAGATTCACAGTATTGTACAATGCAATAAAGTCTAATTAGCTTTAATTGCTTTGTTTTTTTCCCCAGACTGAATCTAAATGCGTGGGGATAACAGGAAAATAATACAAAGACATATTGAGGAACTATTTACCCATATATTTCAAGTGAAAGAAAACCCTAACAAAAAAAATGTTCCTTCCCTCCTCCTCCCACCTATCCAGCCTAAACTGTAAACTTACCAATTTTCAATCTGCCTTGGTCACGTGTTTCTGCAGCTATGTGTAAGGGAGCACTTCACAACAACTGAATTCCGGGAGCATTGACATAACCCATAGGCTCCCATGGCCCAGCTGTTGGCGCTCTCCCCTGCAGCAGCCATTCACTGACACAAGGTAGCTGGAGCTGTGGGATCACGTAACTGGACCAGAACGGATTAAAAATAGGTAAGTACACACATCTTTTTTTATACAGGTTAGGCAGTATAGGTAGGAGGGGGAAGGGAACCTTTTTTAAGAATAATTACACTGTAGTTAGGCTTTTTATCCACTTTTTAACAAACCTAATTTGAGTCAAAAGGTGTGGTTTAAAAAACACAAAAGGTGTGGTTTTATAACTAAATAAACCCTCTACATCAGTGGCCCTCAACTCCGGTCCTCAGGGCCCACTAACAGGCCAGATTTTAAGTATTACCTTGGGGAGATGCAGACTAGAATACTGCAATCACTGAGCAGCAAATGATATCACCTGGGATGTATTTCAGTTATCTTGCAAACCTGGCCTGTTAGTGGGCCCTGTAGGCCAGGGTTGAGGACCACTGCTCTACATCACCAAAAAAAAAAAAAAAAAAAAAAAAAAAAAAAAAAAAAGGGTAATGGAAATAAGACATGCAAAGTATGCTGCATGTTTCTAAAATCCAGCCCCAGCACTTACTTTATGACAGGATTCTCAAACTGTCTGGCACATCTCCACTGCCTGATACAGGAGAGGCAGTACGTGTGGTTGCAGTTGGACAGGATACCAAATCTCCGCTCTGATGGTGAAGGCTTTTCATACACGACTTCCATACAGATACTACACACCTTGTCTTGGCTGGCCTGGAAGGCAAAGGCCTTTTCCATCTCCAATTCAAATGCCGCCATACACAACTAAAACAAAAAAAAAAAAAAACTATACACTTAAGCGCCAGCAAGATTTGAGTATTAACTACACAAAGGCAGATAGAAGCCTGACATGACATGACATGCCAGAAACCAGTATTGAGGAAATGTAGAGAATGAAACGTGAAAATCTTCTGAAAATGCTTATTTACATAATGCCACGCTAATTTAATGGCTTTTCAAGCTCAAAAGTATGCAGATTAGGAGCTCAGACTTTTCCCATACTTTCCTAATCCTTGTACTCATCAGGGCAGTATCTTAAACAGTGCTAAAGCTCCAGACTGTCAACAAAAAGGTTATTCATGTACCGTAGCTCCAACATATAAAACACTTTTATAAAGTTTTATGTAGAATTAGGAGTAATTCGACATAAGTCAAAAAATATAATGCATTTAGGATGCTTACATTTTATCATTAATTGAATCCTTTAAATACAACTTACTGAATATATTGATTTGGAAGCCCGCTTTAGCTTTTAGTAGACCCTTCCCCCCCCCCCCCTCAAGCAATACCTTTTTTAATTCCTAAATAATACAAATTGTTTTCAGCTGAATTTATGAATCCTAACTTACAAACTTGCACTAAGAAAAATATGGAGTCAGCATTGACTTCTCAAAACTAGTAGTTTGTTTGGGAAGATCAGTTTATTTACTAGATGGAACATAATCAAGTGATGATTAGATAATATTCGTATACAGCCTACTTATCTGATGCAATAAGGTAATGCTGCATAAAGAGATTTTGTATGATTGTCTAGTTTACAGGTTAGTCTGCTGATCTAGGCATAGCCAATTAGCTAAAAACGGTTTGATGAGAATTAAAACTCAGAAAGTTTCTAAACCTTCCCCACTCAATAGAAAGCAAAAAAAAAAAAGAAATGTGGACGACGATTGGATGACGTTTTACCGAAAGTTAATGGTAGAAGGCTACCGTTCTCCTGAGAATGCTATCTGCCTGGCTATCACGGTAACCCTCTTTAACCACTTAAGCCCCGGAAGATTTTACCCCCTTCCTGACCAGGGGGTATTTTGTGATTCGGCACTGCGTGACTTTAACGGACAATTGCGCGGTCATGCGATGCCGTACCTAAACAAATTTGACGTCCTTTTTTTCCCACAAACAGAGCTTTCTTTTGGTGGTATTTGATCACCTGTGCGATTTTTTGATCATGCGCTATAAACAAAAAAATAGCGACAATTTTGCAAAAACAACAATATTTTTCACATTTTTTTTTTATACGAAATTCTCCCCAAAAAAATGTAAAAATCAAATTTTTTTAACATTTTCCGCCAATTTGTTTTATGCTACATATGTTTGGTAAAAAAAAAGCGTATTTTGATTGGTTTGCGCAAAAGTTATCGCGTTTACTAACAAAGGGAAAGATTTTTGTCATTTTTTTTTTAATGCGTAATGGCGGCGATCTGCGATTTTTTTGCGGTACTGCGACATTGCGGCGGACAGATCGGACCCTTGACTGACATTTTTGACACTTTTGGGGTTACCAGTGACATTACTGCAGTAATCAGTGCTATACATATGTACTGTTACTGTAAAAATACACTGGTAGTGAAGGAGTTAACTTTATTTGAGAGGGAGGGGCTGTGTGTGTCCCTAGGGGCGTGATTCTAACTGTGATTGACTGTGGCTTGAGCTGTAGGAACAATGATCAACGGTCCTACATAGTAGAACCATATGATCAGTGTTTCTACACAGGGGAGAATGACAGGCGGCTTGTTTACACTAGCCGCCTGACTTTCTCCCTCTGCAGCGACGATCGCAGAGTGACCGGTGGACATCGGGTCCGCCGGTCACACGCGCGGGGGGGGGGGTCCGTGACCACGCGGGAGCGCGCCTCCGACAGCGCGCGCTCGGTCCCCAGAGCCTCACAGGCTAGTGACATATATATACGTCAACTTTGCCTGTGAGGGGCTGACCGCCGCAGTATATCTACTTGCGGCGGTCGGCAAGTGGTTAAATCATTGACCCAGAGAAAAAAAGAAAAATAAGATAAGCACTCCCGAGTCCCCAGCACCCCCCTCCCTGCTTGTTCCAGGTCAATGGCTCACAGTATTAGTGGGTCAGCATACATGCAATTTCATTAGTCATTTTAGGTGATAAGCTCAATTACCAACAAATAATTAACACCTTTAGGAAATGTATTTATATGTATTCTATTTGAGGCCCCATATGGGAATTTTTAGTATCCAGTCTTGACTACAATCTGCCGTTATAGGATTTTTATATAAGTCAGACTAAAGCAGGAATGTTGATAGATGCTGCCTAACCACCATGCAGACAGTTGAGGAATGTCTGGCCATTTTCACCTTTTCATGCGACTTCCTCTGTTCCTGATCATAGGGGTGAAGCACTTGTAGGCTGCAGATCTCACAAACATCTCCATGGATATAAACACAGCTTTCCCCATAGTGACATGCCCCTGCAGCTGCATAGGGGCAAAGCTGCTGGGGGTCCTCAGGAAAAGGTGAGGCCGCCTCAACTTCTTCCAGTCCTGTACAGATGGCTTCCAGGTAAGAGTGTGGTTTCAACACTTGATCAGTCACTTGAGTATCACTGCTGTAGTTTTGGTTATACGTGGGATTTGATCGATTTTTATCTTCTGCCAGTCCCGATAAATCTAATAAGGACATTGGAAAGACACAATAAGTACTCATTAATTCCCTTGAAATTTTGAAGAATCACACAGCCTTCCAGTTCTCAAATTATAGTGCATATAATTTTCTTCCTGAGACAATATATTACTGGATTCTAAACAGCATAGGCCCTTTAGTTTTTACATTTTATATAGCTAAACCTGAAAAAGGGGCCAGCATGAAGTGATCTAGCAAAACCTAATTCTCTGACTAAAGTTCCATTTAAACACCCCCCAGCCCCCTTCTAACCACTTGCCTACTTGGCACTTTCAACCACTTCCGTGGTCGATTTTCAGCTTTCAACGCTGTTGCACTTTGAAAGATAATTGCGCAGCCATGCAGCATTACACTCATATGAAATTTTTATTATTATATATTTTTTTTTTAACAAATGAGAGCTTTCTTTTGGTGGTATTGAATCACCAGTGGGTTTTTTATTTTTTGCTAAACAAATGGAAAAAGACCAAAAATCTTGAGGGGAAAAAAAAAAAAAAAAAAAAAAAAAAGTTTTTCTTAGTTTGTTATAAAATTTTGCAAATAGGTGATTTTTCTCCTTCTCGGAAGTGATGAGGTGGCACTGATGATCAGTGCCCTGATTAGTGTAGACGTCCCCTTTCACATTTGCGGGTTACCGGCTCTCCTCTCTCTCCTACTGTGACAGCATGTCTACATTATGATCAGCTGTGATTGGACACAGTTGATCACGTGGTAAAGGGCCACTATGATTGGCCCTTTACCCCGATCTGTGATTAGCTGTGGCCGAAGGACACATCGATCACAGGGTGCGCACCGCAGCGGGCGCAGTTCTGGGAGGATGTTAATAGTTACATAGTTAGTGAGGTTGATAAAAACACATCAGTCCACCCAGTTCAACCTATGATGTGTGTGTTTGTATACATTGTATACCCCTGTATGTTGTGGTCTTTAAGGTGCCCATCTAATAGTTTTTTGAAACTATCGATGCTCCCTGCTGATAACACTGCTTGTAGAAGAGAATTCCACATCTACATACTACATCCTTACTGATCTGACAGTAAAGAACCCCTTACATATTTTAAGGTTAAACCATTTTTCCTCTAGTTTTAGTGAGTGGCCACGTGTCTTATTGTATTTCCTTTCTCTGAAAAGTTTGTTCCTTATGCTATGGTCATCACCAGTACAGTATTTGTACATTGATATCATATCCCTAATCAAGCGTCTCTTTCTCCAGAGAGAATAAGTTCAATGCTTGTAGTCTTTCCTCATAGCCGATGCCCTCCATTTCCCTAATTATTTTTGTTGCCCTTCTCTGGACTCTCTCCAATTCCAGCACATCCTTCCTGAGGACCGGAGCCCAGAACTGGACAGCATACTCCAGATGTGGCCAGACCAGAGTCTTGTAGAGTGGGAGAATAATTTCTGGAGTGAATCCCCTTTTTTATACATGCCAGTATTCTGTTGGCTTTGCTTGCAGTGGCTTGGCATTGCATGCCACTGCCAAGCCTGTTGTCCACTAGGACCCCCAGGTCCTTTTCCATCTTAGATTCACCCAGAGGTTCCCCCCCTAGCAAGTAGCTTGCTTTTGTGTTTCTGAAGTCCAAGTGCATTACTTCACATTTTTCAACATTAAACCTCATCTGCCATGTAGCTGCCCACCCCATTATTTTGTTCAGGTCCGCTTGTAAGGTTTCCACATCATGTATAGAAGTTATTGCCCTACTTAGTTTAGTATCATCCACAAATACCAAGATTGTGCTGGATAACCCCTCCTCTAGATGGTTTATGAATTAAACAGGATTGGTCCCAGGACAGATCCTTGGGGGACCCCACTTTCCACACCCACCCAATCCGAGTACTCCCCATTTATCACCACCCTCTGGACTCTCCCCTGGAGCCAGTTCTCTATCCAGGTACTCACCCTATGGTCCCTACCTATGTACCTTAGTTTGTACAGTAAGCGTTTGTGGGGAACGGTGTCAAATGCCTTTGCAAAGTCCAGATACACCACATCCACAGGCCTTCCTTTATCTAGATGGCAACTCACTTCAACGTAGAAGGTTAATAGAATAGAATGTGTTCTGGCCTCGCTTTCTTACTATTTATAGACTTAAAGAATTTCTTGGGGTTTTTATTACTCTCTTCCGCTATATGTCTCTCGTGTTCAATTTTAGCTACTTTGATTTCGCCTTTACATTTCTTATTGCACTCTTTGTAATGTTAGAATGCTGCCAATGGCCCCTCAGCCTTGTGTAGTTTTTGAAGGCCTTTTCTTTAGTATTAATATACATTTTTATGTTGGAGTTTAGCCAACCAGGGTTTATTTTTGCTCTTTTAAATGTATTCCCCTTTGGAATGCACTGGCCAATCCCTTTGTTTAGTATGCTCTTGAAGCACTCCCATTTTTCCTCCGTGTTCTTTGTTCCCAGGGTTCTATCCCATTTTATATTGTCTAGCAAAGAGTGCATTGTAGGGAAGTTGGCTCTTTTGAAATTCAGTGTCCTTTAGATTATCCTTGTGTTCCCTATTACTATGATTTATACAGAAACAAATTGACCTATGGTCACTGTTTCCCAAGTTGCCCCGTATTTCTATATCTGTGATCAGGTCCGTATTGTTGGTAATCAGTAGGTCTAGTACCGCATTGCTTCTTGTCGGTGCGTTCACCATCTGACCCATGAAATTTTCCTGCAAAACATTTAGGAACTGCCGAGCCTTGGATGAATGCGCGGTTACTTCTGCCCAGTCTATATCTGGCTAATTAAAGATAATAGACGCCCCCCCCCCCCCCCAGAAGTGCATGATTGCGCTGTAGCGTCATTCGGCTATAGCGAAGGTCAGGAAGTGGTTTAACATTACGTAGAAGGAAGACATTTCAGTTCTAAAGTTTTCAAAAAAAAAAAAAAAAAACAGAAGCAGCAATTTGTATATATTTTTCTTTAAGGTTGTGCGAACATGTAACACATATAAGATAGGTGTAATATTAATTTGATGCAAAGGTGGAAACACAATTTAACCTTCAAGTACAAATTATATCACAAGACAGGATCAGCACTAGACAGCCCCCACCTATTATTGATTTTAAAGCTGATGTCCAGGTTTATCATTACTTTAAGCAGTTCGTATACAGGACTGTGTTCCGGGTGTAAGGCGAGACCCTCCTGTCTCACACCCAGAACAAAATAGCGTTGGGCTGAGCAGCACTCAAGTCATTCATAGACAGCTCTATATTTTATCAATGAATACAAAGTTTCCATTGATTGGCTGAGTCGGAGAGGCGGACTGATGACATCACAATCTCCCACCCAGCCAATCAAAGAAAGCTTTGTATTCATAAATAAAATACAAAGCTGCTTATGAATGGCTGGGTGCCACTCAGCCTGAAGCCATTTTGTTCTCAATGCAAAACAGGAACACAGTGCTTTATACTGTATGTAGCGAGGTTAAATACACTTTATACAGTGGAGAAACGATTTAATCCACTGCAGATTTTGTACGTTTGCCCACTTACAAAAAAATGAAGGGTCTATAATTTTTATCATAGGTGCATTTTAAATGCTAGAGACAGAATATCAACAAAAAATCAAAAAAAAAAAAAAAAACACAATAAAAATGTTATAAATGGAGTTGCAGTTCAGTGAGTAAAATAAGTATTTGATCCCCAAGCAAAACACGACTTCGTACTTAAAGGAGAAACCCTTGTTGACAAGCAAAGAGGGTAAGACGTTTCTTGTAGTTAGTGACCAGGTTTGCACACATCTCAGGAGGGATTTTGGTCCACTCTTCTTCACAGATCTTCTCTAAATCCTTAAGGTTTCTTGGCTGTCGAATGGCAACTCAAAGTTTCAGCTCCCTCCATAAATCTTTTATAGGAATAAGGTCTGGAAACTAGGTAGGCCACTCCATGACCTTAACCTACTTCTTCTTGAGCCACTCTTGTTGCCTTGGTGGTATGTTTTGGGTCATTGTTATGCTGGAAGACCCATCCATGACCCATCTTCAGTGTTCTGGCCGAGGGAAGAAGGTTGTCATCTAAGATTTTACAATACATGGCCCTGTCTATTGGCCCCTCAATGCGGCAAAGTCGCTCTGTTTCTTTAGAAGAGAAACAGCCCCAAGATCTGTAAGGAAGAGTGGACCAAAATCCTTCCCGAGATGTGTGCAAACCTGGTTATCAACTACAAGAAACATCTTACCTCTGTGCTTGCCAACAAGGGGTTCTCCTCCAAGTACTAAGTTTTGTTTTGCTTGGGGAATAAATACTTATTTTACTCACTGAACTGCAACTTAATTTATAGCATTTGTTTTATGTGTTTTTTTTCTGGATTTTTAGTTAATATTCTGTCTCACCCAGGGTTACAAATCATAGCCCCTCCATAGATACAGTGGAATAAGTCTATCCAGAAAAGCCTGAAAAAAAGAACACTAATGCAGCCACATCTGAACACTGGTAAGCTGCAAACATTTTACTTTTTTGTGTTTAGATACACCTGAAAGTGAACCTGTGCCCAGATCATGCACTTTTTTTTTTTTACATATTCTGACAAGCAGCAAAAACACTTTAAAACAGGCTCTTAGGGCTGCTTGACAGGTGTGTTTTAAAGGCGTTTTAGGTCCTATACCTACAAACGCTAAATAAGGTGCATATTTAATACAGGCTTGCGTTAATCATATATTCACATACCACGATCTCGGAGTACAAGGCTCTTCTTCTCACGTCTTGGATGGGTAGTTTTTGTGACAATTGGTGGGACCTCCGGGGCAGGTGAAGGTGTTTCTTGAGTGGCAGGCGGGATATTTTGAGGAGTGTAAACTGTGGGAGGAGCTGGCGGTTTCACATGATCATACCTGTCAAGAAAGAATAGGTCAATATTCTCCAAGCAAGAAAAAATAAAATATTTTCCTTTTCTACTATTAAATGCTGACTATATGGAATTTGCATAACAGATCTTTAACATATAGAGTTCAGGTGTCCATTATTCTGCTCTTCAAGCTACTTTTTTCAAGGTTTGTAAGAGAGGGGGGTCTGTACTAGAGCACCAACTTAAAGCTAAGGGGCACTCAAGAGACTCTGGGCAGAATGACAATTAGAACATGTGTATCCATTATCCACTTGCCGACCGCCGCACGCCGATCTACGTCGGCGGTCAGCCCCTCACAGGCAAAGTGACGTAGGGCTACGTCACTAGCTTGTGAGGGTCTAGAGAGCGAGCGCGCGCCCCCGCGTGGTCACGGACCCCCCCGCGCGTGTGACCGGCGGACCCGATGTCCGCCGGCCACTCTGCGATCGGCGGGGGAGAGGGAGAAAGTCAGGCAGCTTGTGTAAACCAGTGGTTCTCAACTCCGGTCCTCGGGACCCACCAACAGGCCAGGTTTGCAAGATAACTAAATTACATCACAGGTGATCTCATTTGCTGCTCAGTGATTGCAGTATTCTAGTCTGCATCCCCCAAGGTAATACTTAAAATCTGGCCTGTTAGTGGGTCCCGAGGACCGGAATTGAGAACCACTGGTGTAAACAAGCTGCCTGTCATTCTCCCCTCTGTATGAGAGCTGATCATATGGATCTACTATGTAGATCCGTTGATCACTCTGCTTACAGATGAAGCCACAGCCAATCACAGTAAGAGTCACGCCCCTAGGGACACACACAGCCCCTCCCTCTCAAATAAAGTTAACCCCTTCACTACCAGTGTATTTTTACAGTAACAGTGCATATATATAGCACTGATTACTGTAGAAATGTCACTGGTAACCCCAAAAGTGTCAAAAATGTCAGTCAAGGGTCCGATCGCAGATCGCCGCCATTACGCGTTAAAAAAAAAAACAACAAAAATGACAAAAATCTTTCCCTTAGTCAGTAAACGCAATAACTTTTGCGCAAACCAATCAAAATACGCTTTTTGCGATTTTTTTTACCAAACATAGGTAGCATAAAACAAATTGGCCGAAAATGTTAAAAAATTTTGATTTTTACATTTTTTTTTGGGGGGAATTTCATATAAAAAAAAGGGAAAAATATTGCTATTTTTGCAAAATTGACGCTCTTTTTTTGTTTATAGCGCGTGATCAAAAAATCGCACAGGTGATCAAATACCACCAAAAGAAAGCTCTGTTTGTGGGAAAAAAAGGAGGCCAAATTCGTTTAGGTACAGCGTCGCACGACCGCGCAATTGTCCGTTAAAGTCACGCAGTGCCAAATCGCAAAATACCCCCTGGTCGTTTAGCAGCCAAATCCTCCGGGGCTTAAGTGGTTAAAAGAATGTGCAAGAAGCTAAAAACATACTTATTACTTCTGACACTGGAAAGAACCACAAGGTTAGGAATGAATAGGTAGTATAGAGTATGCTCAATAGTTTTCCACAGGCTTTCCAACTCAAAAAAAAAAAAAAAAAAAAAAAGGAGTACAATGTCGTGACGTAAGCTCTACAAAAAATAAAGACCCAAAATTAGTTGTGTGAATGTAACCGGATTTCACTTCCCTAGCCAGCCCACTTTTCCTTACAAGCTGCAATGTATTTTGCTGCCTCCCCTTCAGTGCATGTTAAGGTCTAAGGTTTGTAAGGTCTGTACACAGTGAAAGAATAACGTTCCATGAGCAGAAGCACATCAGGCAATGCTAGTCCTTAGCAATCTCTAAAGTCCATGCAAAAAGGAAATATCAAAAGAAATAAGTAGCTGCAGGATCTTAACAGCAGGGTACCTTGGTATTGGCAACTACTGAGCCTAGATATAATCTGCAGGATCCATACCTACAGCGAGACCCATAGGCGCACTGTCCCTTCTGATAGAATCGACAAATAGTGGATGGTTTACTCGTGGCCAAATCATGTGAAAATAAACAGCGATTTCCTTCTCGACACACGCCATGTATGAAATATCTGAAAAGAAGTGAAAACATATTTTTGCCGTTCAGAACACAAAAACTGAGCAAGAGAGTTTGCAGTGTTAAAATAACTCTAAACAAAAATAACATGGAAAAAAAAAAAAGGATCAGCCCAATAAAGATAAACAAAACTGGGTTTTTCTTCATTACTCATGTTAAATCCTGAGATTTTTCTTACAGTACCTTTTTTGCCACTAGATGTCTTCATTCTGATGGCCTGCTTTATTCGACCCCCTTCCTGAGCCCAGGCTGTTTGGGACCTGCCTCAGCCTGTGAAAAGGACTGTACACTGCCCAGATCACCAATTTTTATGACAGTGTTCTATACAGGACCATATAGGAGGATAGAACATCCAACATTCACTCTACAGTTAAATGGTAACTTCACTTTTGTTGAGAAAAAAAAAAACAACATTCCCTCTGGGTGATCTCTGTACATTGCAAGGATTCTAACAAACTTTGTTGCAGATTCCTACCTTTTGTTATTCTGAAGAAATTCCTCCATGTGGGAAAGCAAGTCTAATTGGAGTGGTTTCATAATCAATCAGCGGAGCTCCAATGAGGAAATCTACTGGGCCTGCCTCCCTTAAAACGTGATTTCCTATTGGAAGTATCAAAACATAAATGACATTTTTGGTGTAGAGAATGCCTGAAATCTGACTTGCATCTTAGTGCAGACTTCTGGGAAAATCGGTGAGCCAATCAAGCACGCCGGAAAATGGGTTTTTTGACTGATGGTAAAATCCATTTCTCTGATGTTCATTGAGGGACACAGCTCCTGATTCTTCTTAACCATTGGGTTTTACTGCCCCCTACAGGAGTAGGACACTAGGCAGAAAAAAGCTTGACTACGCCTTTGGGCAGTCCAGGTCGGTCGGTCCAGCCACGGCAAAGCAGAGGAAGCGTTGGTGACCAGCACATATTGGAATGTGAAGGTAGGCGTCCTTGATGTAGATAGAAGCGAGAAAATCCCCCAGGATGTAGGGATGCCACTATCGTGTGGATGGACTCCATTCGGAAGTCCTGTACCCGCACAAGGCAGTTTAGCGCCTTGAGGTTCAGAATTAAAAGTTTAGCCCACTCATCAAGAGTTTGCGACACCAGGGCAATAGTAAATACAGGACTAAGCCAAACCAGCCATAGTTAAACATGTGTCGGGCCAGAGCCTCGGCTCTCCTATCAACCGGATCTTTAAAAGCCAACGACTCCTCAACAGAAAAGTAGCTTTATTTAACCTGGAAACCAACAAGCCCACTACAGGTGGGATGACCCAAAGTCCACGAATGGACCACCTACTAGACCCCACAAAAAACTAGGGGGGAGGGTCACCCTCCGAGCCCCTCCATAGAGGCCCACATAATAGAAAATTGCCCCCTTAGAAAAGGGGACCATGACAGATGCGCAGGCAGTGTATCCTGATGGTCCCGCAGCGCTAAAAAAGGGTAAGTGCCCTCCACAATAATGGCGACATGGTTGCCACCAAAAATTCAACCCCCACAGCACCACCCCTTCCTAGGGAGATGCCAAGCTGGCCACATGGCCTAGTAGCCGCAAGCCACGGCCTCACTTTGTGTGGAGGCCCAGCCGCAAGCACACTCATCCCAGCCAGGCTCATTTGGGCTGCCCTCCCAACCGAGGAAGAGTTGGCCATATGGCCTTGTAGGCTACAAGCCGCAGCAGAGCCGACCACCCAGGGGCAGCAGAGGGGAGGGTGGATGCCCAAACGGAGGGTAGTGGCTTCAGCCACCCCACATAGCTCCCGACCAGTAGGCCGCAAAGCCGCAGCCTAAATTTGGGGCCAGATCCGGCCACGTGAGACGTGGCCCCCCCAAATTATTCGCTCTCTCAGCCCAAAAATTGCAACAGGGAGCCCAGAAGACATCCCTGCCCTAGTCACCAACCTCAAGGGTAGCAGGAGAACCCTGCTAAACCCCCAGTTGTGCACCAGGAAAAACCCAGTCTGCAGCAACTCCAAACAAGCCACCTTAGGAGCATGTGGCAAAGGCCAGCTAATACCCTCACCCGGGGTGGGGAGCCCCATCATCCCAGGGAGGGGCCCACGTCTACTCCAAAACCCTCCAGAGGTTGGGGGGGGGGGGACAGCTACTTACCGTACCATGGGGTTGCTTCTCAGCCAAGGAAGGGGGTTCACTCACAATTTTACTTAAGAACACAGCCATGAAGAATAGTAAAAAAACATACACCAAGAGCAACTTCTCCCAACCATCCAAGAACAGTTTGGTGATGAACAATGCCTTTTCCAGCATGATGGAACATCTTCCAATAAGGCAAAAGTGCTGAATAAGTGGCTTGAGGAACAAAACGTACATTTTGGGTCCATGGCCAGGAAACTCCCCAGACCTTAATCCAATTGAGAACGTGTGATCAATTCTAAGGTGGTGGGTGAACCAAAAAACCCCACAACTTCTGACAAACTTCAAGCATTGGTTATGCAAGAATGGGCCGCTAAACAGTCAGGATGTGACCCAGAAGTTGATTGACAGCATGTCAGGAGGAATTGCAGAGGTCTTGAAAAGAAAGAGTCAGCATTGCAAATATTTACTCTTTGCATAAACTTAAAGTAATTGTCAATAAAAGCCATGAAACTCATGAAATACATGAAATTATACTTCAGTACACCATAGTAACATCTGACAAAAATATCTAAAAACACCCCCGCATGCCCCTGGAGGGGGGGATAACAGGGCCCCTTGCATGCCTCCGGAGAGGGGGGGAGATAACAGGGCCCCTCGCACGCCATGGGGGGGATCAACAGGGCCCCCGCATTCCTCCAGGGGGGGGGGGGAGATAAAGGGGCCCATCGTACGCCTCCAGGGGGTGGGGGGGGAGATAACGGGGCCCCATTCGCACACCTCCAGGGGGGGGGGGAGATAACGGGGCCCCATTCGCACACCTCCAGGGGGGGGGGAGAGATAACGGGGCCCCATTCGCACACCTCCAGGGGGGGGGGGGGAGAGATAACGGGGCCCCATTCGCACACCTCCAGGGGGGGGGGAGAGATAACGGGGCCCCATTCGCACACCTCCAGGGGGGGGGGGGGGGAGAGATAACGGGGCCCCATTCGCACACCTCCAGGGGGGGGGGGGGAGAGATAACGGGGCCCCATTCGCACACCTCCAGGGGGTGGGGGGGGAAATAACGGGGCCCCATTCGCACACCTCCAGGGGGAGGGGGGAATAACAGGGCCACCCGCACGCCTCAAGGGGGGAGGGGAGATAATGGGGCCCCTCGCCCGCCTCCGGGTGGGGGGGGGGGGAGATAACGGGGCCCCACACACACCTCCAGGGGGAAGGGGGGAGATAACGGGGCCCCCCGCACGTCTCAAGTTGGGGGAGGGGAGATAATGAGGCCCCTTGCCCGCCTCCGGGGGGGGGGGGGGAAACGGGGCCCCCCGCACGTCTCAAGTTGGGGGAGGGGAGATAATGGGGCCCCTTGCCCGCCTCCGGGGGGGGAAATAACGGGGCCCCCCGCACGCCTCAAGGGGGGGGGGGGAGATAATGGGGCCCCTCGCCCGCCTCCGGGGGGGAGATAACGGGGCCCCTCGCTCGCCTCCAGGGGGGGGAGATAACGGGGCCCCTCGCTCGCCTCCGGGGGGGGGGGAGATAACGGGGCCCCTCGCTCGCCTCCGGGGGGGGAGATAACGGGGCCCCTCGCCCGCCTCCGGGGGGGGAGATAACGGGGCCCCTCGCCCGTCTCAAGGGGGGGAGGGGAGATAATGGGGCCCCTCGCACGCCTCCGGGGGGGGAATAATGGGGCCCCTCGCACACCTCCAGGGGGGGGGGGAGGGAAGATAACAGGGCCCCTCGCACGCCTCCGGGGGGGGGGGGGGGCCCTCAAGGATGAAGCCCCCAGTACAGAGCTCTGCCCCCCATGGTAAGTATAGCACACATCTCTCATATAACCCCATAGAGGAGGACATTACAGAACACAGACTGTACCCCTGAACCCTGTACACAGCCTTCTCCATCATCACACACAACTTCCCCCACAATAATGAGCTCTCCTCCTCCCAGCCCGGTGGAACAATGAGTGCCCCCCTCCCCCCGCCACAGAACACACATAACGGAGTACCGCTCTCACCTGCACGTCACGTGTTTGGTGTTCATGGCTGGACTCTGGAGCCGGTGTCCTCACGTCACGCTGGTTATGTTGTTGTTGTCTGCTCCTTACCCCGGGGTTCCTCCCCCTATCCCTCCACGGCACGCCCCCTAGCCACCGGCGCCACTACATGACGTCATTAAATGTACGGCGTAGCACCGGCTCCGGCCAGTAACAAGAGCGGAGATCTTTAGTTCCACCATGTGGGCGGTGTGTATGGTTACAGTGGGGGAGGGGCGCTCTCATGGCCATGGACACAAAGACCCAGGCTTCCAGTGACCTTTTTCTGCTTTTTCTTACAAGCCTGCCAAGGATAAGCATGTTGGTTATAGCAGTGTGTGATAAGCATGGTCTCTAAAGTATAACCTAGGAAGGCAAACCGATTTTTTCCAATGTTTTGCACACATGTCAAAACTGGCCTGGGTGGCAAGTGGTTGATATTATGTGTAATATCAGAAAATAAAAGAACTAGGCCTGTAATAGCAGACCACTGCTGAAACGAAATGGAACGCAGATGCAAAATAGCAAAAAAAAAAAAAAAAATGGGGTTACAACCCTCCTTTACGTTGTGTAAAATGGAAAAAAAAAAACACACTTTAATACAATTTTTTAGTAAAATCTAAAACATTTATTTTTAGATATTATTTATTTATTTTATTTTTTTTACACTGTTGCGTTAAACATTATTATTATTTTTTTTCTTTTTACATTTTTTTAAATCCCTTTTGATTGCTGTCACAAGGAATGTAAATATCCCTTGTGACAGAATGACAAATGACAGTCAATAAGACCCCAAATCCCCCCTCTGCACTTTTAACAATTAATGTTTTAACATTTTAGGCCAATTTGTTTTCTGCTACATATTTTTGGTAAAACAAAAATACGCAATAAGCGTATATTGATTGGTTTGCGCATAAGTTATTGCGTTTACTAACTACGGGAAAGATTTATGTCATTTTTATTGATTTTTTTTTTCTAGTAATGGCGGCGATCTGCGATTTTTTTTTTTGCGGGATTGCGACATTGTGGTGGACAGATCGGACCCCTGACTGACATTTTTGACACTTTTGGGGGTACCAGTGACATTACTACAGTAATCAGTGCTATAAATATGCAGTTACTTGTAAAAGTGACACTGGCAGGGAAGGGGTTAACTTTATTGGTGATCAAGGGGTTAAGTGTGTCCCTAGGGAGTGATTCTAACTGTTAGGGGGCATGGCTAGTGAAGTAACCACAGAGACATGCGATCCTATATAGCAGGATCACATAGCCTCTGTGCCTTCTTCAGTGAGAATGACAAAGGGCTGTGTTTACATCAGCTGTCTGTCTTTCTCCCTCTCCTGCGGGAGATCGCAAGTGGCCGGCGGCCATCGGAGTCGCCAGTCACACGCACTGGCTCAGCAGGGAACGAGCAGGGGTGGGAGCGTGCCGCGCGCTCGCCCCCTACAGGCTCGTGGCCGAGCAACGTAGGTCTAGGTCACTTTGACTGTAGGGGGCTGACTGCCGCAGTAAATAGTCATGCCGAAATCAGTGGTTAAAGCTTATCTAAATCCAAAAACAAAAAAATGTATATATTACAGCTCACCAGCAGGCTGCATTACTTTTTCTATTCAAGCTTTTTCTCATTAAGTCCCGGTTCACACTACCGCGACTTGGCCGCCCGACAAGTCGCTGTCCATTCAGTGCTATGGGAACCGTTCTAATAGGACTCAAGTTGCTCCGACTTAGAAAAAGGTTCCTGCACTACTTTTGACCGAAGTCGGAGCGACTTGCATTGACTTCCATTATGTGAAGTCCGTGCAAGTCGCGCCGAAGTCGCGGTGCACGCGACTTCACAGGTCGCCCCCCCAAGTCGGATCGCCATAGTGTGAACCGACACTTAATGTTCTTGCATGGCAAGACTACTTACTGTTATCTCACATATATATTCTTATTATTATGTAAAGGTGTGCGATTCCCAAAAACATATAATTCTGTTTAGCCATCATCCCGAAATGGTAATTGAAAAATGGGGTTGGTAGCCAAATTTACCACCCTAAATCCTCCCACAGTTTTTACACTACATAGACAGTAATATATCGAAACATGCGGATTGTTCCCGATTGGTGTGCTATTACTCTGTGGAATGTTTTGCCAAATGGTTCACAAAATATTGGTGTTTTTGTGGCGAAATTGGTCCCATAGGAATGAATAGCGGAATGTTTAAAACTAGAGTGGGAGCTGACAAAAGCTACAGTGGGAGCTGAAAAATCAGGACATGATTTCTAAACTGCCATCACTCCCTCATTTTCAAGCCCACCTACACAAATCCTTATATCAAAACGTTCAGCTATTCCTGCTGCCACTAAAAATGTCCACGGCTAAGCCATAGTCCTGATAGTTTTCACAATATGACTGGTGGAGGCAAGAACACTTTCACACAATTTCCCCAGAAATTGTAGCTTTTCTAGTTTATTTTCATCTGGCGATCCTGCCAGTAACACACTTTCTGTCCCTGGGGGGCTACACTCCTCCATTGTATCTATGTAGGAAGCCATGATTGCCACCCAGACTGGACTTCAAAAATGTCTTCTTCTCTTCATCTCAGTTATATAGGTGATATATATACAGAGCTTATAGAGAGTAGATGCAGGAACTCCATGTTTCTGAGTCACCCTTTGTCTCTGCCCGCTATCCACCTCCGAGCGTTGGTACATTGGTTCCACCCCCTACCTTCCTCCCAGTACCACCCCTTTTAGAGAATGCCGAAAAAGTATTATTTGGGGTTCTAAAGCTGGATACACACTATAAACGTTTGTTAAGATTTCCCTTCGATTTACCTTCAACTATGTAGTGCAAGGGCCTGCCTGATTGCATACAAATTGAAAGTGTATAGATTTGACCTCATATTATATGGTTTTGGTAAATCTAAAGGAAAAAATCTAAAGACAATTGTATAGTGTGTATGGCCCATAAGTAATTTGTATGAAACAAGAAAAGCAGTACAATAGATCCCCTGCAGCCAGCAAAATAGACTCCTTAGCAACAATAGATCCCCCATAGGACAACCCCCTTCCACAACAATGGACCCCCTAAAAACAAAATACCACCCAGCAACCAATAGAACCCATGCAGCTACAACAGATCTCCCAGAAGCCAGTATCAATAGACCCTCTGGCAGCCAGCAAAAATAGGTCTCTCCCCAACAGTAGATCCATCCCAGCAACAATTGACCTTCTCAGCAACAATAGAACCCCACGCAACAATGGATCCCGCCACCGACATTAGATCTTCCAGCAGCCATCATCAATAGACCCTCCAGCACTCCCTTTTATTACATACAATCAGTGGTGGAGGTGCTGGAACTGCCTTCCCCCACTTTACCTCTGGAAAAAAGTCCTGAAGATATATAATACATTTTTTTGCTCTTGGGTTTAGTTCTACTTTAACCCTTTCACTGCCACCGACATATAGCATACATTGTCAGTGGGGGAGGGGGGGGGGGTTGAGTTACATATGCATTCAGTTGCTATAGCAGCCAGGATGGTGTGTAAATCTGAAAAGCCGCCTGTTGTAGGCTGGGTGGAACTAGTCGGGCAATTGCCCCGTCATGTTTCCTGGCCTTCATGTTCCCACTTGTGGGCCTGGGAACCCCATGGCAGGTAGTGGGAAGGGAGGCCAGTAAATATTCATATGCTGATCTCCCACAATTAGTGAGAACCCAGAATGTGCATTACATCACCTCTCAGTTTGCCCAAGAGCTAATGGAGCACAATCTGTGCTGCATTATCTTTAATAGGGGGATAAGAGAGACATCAGAAGTCTAAAATACCTCTAACATCTAATTAAAGAGAATGCATCATGACCAAATAGTATTACATAGGGAGCTTTTTGTTCTTTTTGTGATAAAGTAAAATTTAGTGAAGAAATTTAAAAACATATAAACAGCCAAGAACTTAACCCCCCAAAACGTTTGAGTTTCTCCACCTTCATACATGCGTGTACAAACATAGACAGATGCGTTGGGGATACCTACACACAAAAACATCACTTTGCCACACATGTTACATATGTCCGCACACACCAAAGAGAGAGCAATAATTCCAGGTCCATTATTATCACAGTTAACTCTAAACTGATGACCTGTAGGGTTTTTAAATCATCCCCTTTAAAAAAATGAGGGTACCGAAGTTTGATGCCATTTCACAGGCGCACACAATTTTAAGGCTTGACATTTTGGGTATCTATTTATTTGGCACAACTTTGTCTTTTAGATTTTATCAAAACATTGGCGAATACAGTATATTGCATTTGTGTGCCCTAAAATGAACTTGTATTTTTTACTGAAATGTTGTGCTTGCTAAACTGTTGTGATAATATCATCTAACATAAAAAATTGGAACTAGCCCTCCATTTTATTCTCCAGGGTGTCTGCTGTCAGAAAATATATCAAGTTTTAGGGGGTTTAAATGTTTTTCACCTTTATGCCTTCTATGCATAAAGGTAAAAAACCTTCTGTGTGCAGCAACCCCCCCCCCCCTAATGTTTACCTGAGCCCCTCTCTTGATCCAGCGATGTCCATGAGGACCTCTCTGGGGACTAGCACTTCTGATTGGCTATTTGCAGCAGTGGAAGCCATCGGCTCCCGTCGCTGTCAATCACAGCAAGTGAGCCAATTAGGAGACTGGAGGACCGGGGCTGAACTGCGGCTCCGTGTCTGAATTGACACACGGAGCAGAGGCTCGACTCGGGTGCCCCCATAGCAAGCTGCATGCTGGGGGGGCACCCGACAGGAGGGAGGATCCGGGCTGCTTTGTTCAAAACCACTGCACAGAGCAGGTAAGTATATGGTGTTTATTATTTTAAAGCATAACTCCACGTTTGTTGAGGAAAAAAACATTCCCCTCTGGGTGATCTCTGTACATTGCAAGGATTTTAACAAACTTTGTTGCAGATTCCTACCTTTTGTTAATCTGAAGAAATCATTGTTTGTTCCTCTGTGTCCTTGTGCTGAGTGGGTCAAATGGGAGTGGTTTTATTATTATCTATCAGTTGTGGCAGCTGCAGGGCTCTAATGAGGAAATCTGCTGGGCCTGCATCCCTTTAGACGTGTTCCTATTGGGAGTATCTCACCAAAGATGACAATTTTGTTGCAGGGGATGCCAGAAATCTGACTTGTATCTTATGCCTCGTTTCTACTGAGCGGTACGGTTCAGTTTGGTACAGTTCAGTGCGGTTTGGAACGGTACGCCTTGATCAGGCTTGCGTTTCCACCACCAACAGTACCCTTAGATGATAGGCGTGGTGTAGCCGGAAAGTAGTGATCAACGTCACTTGATAGGCGTGGTGAACCAATGGTAAACCAATCAACGTTCTGCAGAGTATAGCTCCACCCTGTTGGTACGGTATGATTGTGCTTGGTACCCCAACGAAAGGGTCCCAAAAAGGGCTCTAATGAGGAAATCTGCTGGGCCTGCATCCCTTTAGACATGCTGCTATTGGGAGTATCTCACCAAAAATGACAATTTTGTTGCAGGGGATGCCAGAAATCTGACTTGTATCTTATGCCTCGTTTCCACTGAGCGGTACGATTCAGTTCGGTACAGTTCAGTACAGTTCAGTATGGTTCAGAACGGTACACCTTGATCAGGCTCGTGTTTCCACCGCCAACAGTACCCTTAGATGATAGGCGTGGTGTAGCTGGAAAGTAGTGATCAACGTCACTTGATAGGCGTGGTGAACCAATGATTAACCAATTAATGTTCTGCAGAGTGTAGCTCCATCGTGTTGGTACGTTATGATTGTGCTTGGTACCCCAACGAAAGGGTCCCAAAAAAGTGGTACAATACGGATGGTATTAGGGTACCATTCACAACTTTTGACAATGGAAACGGCAAAAATTGCGTACCGTACCAAAACAAACCGTACCGCTCAGTGGAAACGAGGCATTAGACAGACTTCTGGGAAAATTGGTGAGCCAATCACACAAGCAGGAAATAATGTTTCTGGGGTGTGGTCAGTACACATTCTGTGTACAGAACAGCTCTAGGTAGCATTATTGCATTGCATTTTCAGAAAATACAACAGCTGCAGATTAAAAAGGAAAGGTCATTTTTAATAACATTCAATTACAATATGAGTTGTGTCGCAATTGTATACGCTATATTGTTTTTTTCTTTATTTGCTATTTTTTTTCCCCACAAAAGTGAAGTTACCCTTTAATGAAAAAAAAATAATTAAAGCTTTACAATCACTTTACGTGATCTTAAGGCCTAAAATGATTTTCTAAACATGGGTGCAAAAAAAAACCTAGGGAGTTAAAGGGTTAATTCCTTGTGTGTGTATGTGTGTAATCTTCAAGCGTCAGTTTCTCATTCATCACAGGGACACAGACATGGCTTTTTCAGTGTCGTCTGTCTGGATCAGGTGTTGTGTGTCCCTCCCGTGTCATATGACGTCAGAGCCAGGCACAGCTGCCATGTCAGTGTGCAGAGATCATGGCGAGCAGGAGATGATGGAACCTCTGGCCCCGAGTTTGGTCAAGTTCACTCATTGTGAGAAAGATATTTACAGCAGTTTTGTTCCGCAGAACTGTCCTATCTGTGGGGGAAATCCAGTGAGCTCATGGAACGTGGATCAGGCTCCGGTCAGCATTCCCTGCCCTTTCAGCAATGCACATAGTGAGAAATGCTGCTTTGTACTCAAGCCAACACAAGGGCGCTTTATAGGGTAAGCTAATCATTAATGACACTTGTCACAATTGTACACTACACATACAATGGACAATATGCTCCAGCTGTCACTATTACAGGCTCAGTACTTTTATTTTAAGACATTGCACAAGTTAAAGCACAATTAAAGCCCTGCCAAAAATGTCTTAATTGGGCCCTAGGAGTAATTAGCCATAATGTTCTAGTCAGTACAGCATGTGAGCACTATATGGCAGACTTATCTTGCAAGCGATCCCCTCCAGCACTGCGCTGTCAGGGGTGCTGCCATCCTCTCTCTGTCTTCCTACCAGGTTCCAATCAGTGTTGCCAACCATCAGTGTTTTTACTGGCAGTCAGTAAAAAACATGCACTTTTCTCCTGCCTGTAAACGCCAGTGAAAGGAAAAGGTTGCCAGTGAAAAATATCTCTGTGACGCTCGGCCTGGAACTGCGTATACTCAGTTCCCGGTCCAGACCTGGCCGAGACTATCCAAGTATCTGCTACAGTGTCTTCAGGCGGTGTTGGCGAGAAGCGGGTCTGGCGGAGGCGAAGCTGGAACAAGGTCATCTAGAGCCCAGGGCGAGCATGCCAAATTGCACCCCCCACCCAAGATGTATGAGCATTGTGTGTCAAACCCGCCCCCCCCCATAAAAATGGAGCACTAATCTGCATGCACGCATATTTGCCCCCAGCTGAAATCCTCTCTCCCCATATGCACATAGCACAAATCTCCCCCCAAAAATGTTCCCTCCTAGCACAAATCTTCTACACCCTCAAGTGACCTCTCCGAGCACAATTCCTCTCCCCCTCCCACTCCAAATCCCCCCCAACACAAATTCCCCTTTCCCCAATCTTTCCCCTCATAGCACAACCCCCCCCCCCCCCAAAGTTCCTCTCCTAGCACAAATAGCCCCAAATCATCCCAAATAGCTTAAATCCCCCTCCCCCCAACAAAAAAAATTCCCCTCCTAGCACAAACCCCTTCTCCTACCTTTTCTAGCACAAACCTCCCAAATCCCCCCTCCTAGCACAAGTCCTGTTCCACCCTCCCCCAAATCACCTCCCCAAATTTCCCCTCCTGGAACCATTCTTACCATCTGCTGCCCCCAATTTACTCCTCCCAACACAAATCCCAATCCCAGTCTCCTTGAGGTACCCCCTAAACTCACATGAAACCACAGTGCCCAGGGCAGTCACCTCTCCTGCCCACCCCTTGTCCTGGCCTTGGGCGGAGGCAGTACCTTAGCATGTCGTGTGATGTCATGGTGCAAGGGAGCTGAGTGGAGCCTCGTGTTCAGGACAGGAGCCAGGCAAGCTGGGAGCAGGACTGTCAGTGCTAATTGGACTGGAGTGGACTGAAAGGACCACCTGGCATGGAGAGAGACTGTCACTGTGACTCAGGAGGGGACGTGTAGTGTCGGTGAGGTGTCATCATCATCTGTGCTTCTGTACACTGCTGTCAGTGTCACTGTGACAGTCAATTCCATATGTGTGTGTGCCTGGTCATTCTACTTTCTTGCCCTCCTGAGTCCTGTCCTTGATCTTCTTACGAAAATAACAAGAATATTTTTTTTGCCTTAATATCTACCTTAACCACTTGCCGACCAGCTGCCGTCGATATACGGCAGCAGGTTGGCAGGTTCCCGCAAATCGCCGTACCTGTACAGTGGTTCACAGGAGTGATCCTAGGAGCGCGCGTGCCCACTAACCAGGAGGGAAGCCGATCCACAGGGCCGGCAGCAGCAATTGCCGCCGGGCACCCGCGATCCCTCCCTGTGAAGGGAGAACAGTGGTCTGCTGTTGTAAACACAGCAGACCGTTGTTCTCTCAGCTATCAACACAGAGCTCCTGTGTTCCTCGTATTTAGGAACACAGGGCTCTGTGTTGATTTCCCAAGCCCGTCACAGTTAGAAAACACCTCCTAGGCTCACATTTAAACCTTTGATCACCCCTAGGTTAACCTCTTCCCTTCCAATGTCATTAGTACAGTAAAGCCTCTAACACACAATCAGATTATCAAACAATCTTTCATCTGTTTTTTGTTGCATGCTAGTCTCATATCGAAAGTGAAGAGGTTACTTTCATACAAAAATTCCTGTAAAATAGAATTCAACTTCAGAAGTGATGTCATCTGTTGAATTGTTTTGTATGCGTTCTTTCGTTTCTGAGCATGCCTAGTCTTGCTCTTACGATTTTTTTCAGACGAAAACTGCACTGATTAAAGAAAATCAGAGGTTGTATTGACGTACGATAAAAATTTTATAGCCTGCACATCCAGATTTTGTCGTCCGAAAATTTGTATTCGGCTGTTGAAAGCACCATACTAATAATCCGAAAACCAGCAGATCGTTCGTCGGCCAAAATTTTACTTACGATTTTCGTATCGTGTACGGGCCTTAACAGTGCATATTTTTAGCACTGATTACTGTAGTAATGTCACTGGTCCCCCCAAAAGTGTCAAAAATGTCAGTTAGTGGTCCGATCTGTCCACCGCAATGTCGCAGCCCTGCTAAAAATTGCTTATCGCCTCCGTGTTGTGAGAGACACAGGACTCTGGTCTGGAACAACGGATGTTTATTCAGGACTCTTTGTACAGCATTACAGGACAGCTCTGCATATCAATACATCTCTACATGTGTCTAAAGATGGCCACTCTGCCCCTTGACCCTTGTCATCACTCCTGGGTGGAGCTAGCCTTAAAGTGACAGTACATGTGAAACCCTTCAGGTATAACACCTTCCATCCATCCCTAAAAAAAACAACAAAACAAGAACAGGCATAAAACAGTAACTCATAATTGTCCAATACAGTCCTCCAACTCAGAAGATTTACATGGCTTCTTCCACGTCCGGATGTGAGAACAACTTCCAGGGACGCTACGGGGAGAAAATGGCCATGAATCACTTTCGGCGGGCCCGTCGAAAGTCTCGTAACCGGTCTTGCATTTGAAACCGGTCAGGAGGGTGACAGTGTCGTTGAGGACGGGCACCCAGCGACTCGGGGCCGGAGGAAGCAGGGCTGGCCGGAATGGACACCGGCGGGGCCAAGAGGGGATCCCCTAGCTCAGAGGGTGAGCAGACCTCTGGACCAGGGCTGGAGGGCTCTGTTGGAGCTGAGTTCAAAAGTTCAGAGTCCTCCCAAGCATCAGTCTCAATGCCTCCTGATCCGGTAGGAGCAGATCCTTGAGACACTGGAGGTGCAGCCGATGTCAGGGATTCGGGCAGCTGAGAATGAGGACGCAATTGGTCCGCATGCCTTCTGCAAATGGAACCATCTTCCAGGCAGACCCTATACATTTTGGGTCCCAAAGTCTCTGCGATGATAGCAGGAAGCCAACGAGTGTTGGAAGCGCCATAAGATCAAGCCCATACCTTTTGCTGGGCTGTAAACCGGGGAATCTCGTCGTGTTCGACCCTCTTGTCTTGGGACTGCCGTACATGTTCCTGGACCGTTTGAGGGTGGAGCATATCCAAAACAGTCCATGGCTGCCGACCCAAAAGAATTTCAGCTGGAGTTTTCCCAGTGGTTGCATGTGGTGTGGTTCTGTAAGCAGAAAGGAAGGAGTCCAGCTGCTGGGGTGACAGGGACTGTTGTTTACTTGTAGCCACAGTAGCTTTGAAATAGCGTTTGAAGGTCTGTACAAACCTTTCTGCTTGACCATTTGTAGCCGGGTGGTAAGGTGCGGTCAACTTGTGTTTGATGTTGTGGGCAGTCAGGAGACTCTGAAACTCCTGGCTTGTGAATTGTGCACCGTTGTCTGTGACAATTTCTCTGGGGTATCCAAACGTAGCAGCGAGATGTAACAGTATGGAAATCGTCGCCTTAGTCGTTGGCTGGGTAACAGGAATGACCTCAGGCCACTTTGAATGGGCATCAATAATGATCAAAAAGGTGTGCCCTCTGATCGGGCCTGCAAAGTCCAAGTGTAGGCGAAACCAGGGAACCGTGGGCCAAGTCCAGGGCTGGACGCACCCTCGAGGAGGGTCTCTTGCAGTTTGTGCACATCCAGCACACGCATTCACATATGTCGTGATATCGGAGTCGAGGTTCGGCCACTACACATAGCCTCGGGCCTTTTGTTTCATACGTGTGCCCCCAGGATGACCAGTATGTAGTAAGTCCAGAATGTGTCTCTGGAGGGTCTGTGGAACGATCACTCCGTCTCCCCATAAAACACAGTTGCCAGACACAGTTAATTCCAGACGCCTACGGAAGTAAGGTTCATAATCCTGTGTGACAGTTGCAGGCCAACCGTACCGTACCCAGGAGAGTATTGTCTTAAGGAAGGTATCCTTGGCTGTATGGGCTGCTACTTCCCCGGAAGACAGAAAGGACAGGCTGGTGTAACGACAACTCTTGACAGGTGGAGAAGAGTCTGTTACTGTCCTTGTCAGATGGGACATGGCATCTGCATTAGCATTGGCATCATGGCTGCGATACTGGATTTTGTAGCTATATGCTCCCAAGAATAGGGCATAGCGTTGAAGACGGGCCGCAGTCGTCTGGGAGATGCCTTTGTCAGGGCTAAAGATCTGAAGGAGTGGTTTATGATCAGTTAGTATGGTGAATTCCCTACCATACAGGTAAAGATGAAACTTCTTAATTGCCCATATGAGCGCCAGAGCCTCTTTGTCAATGTGAGAGTAATTGCTTTCTGCTTTTGTCAAGCACCTGGAGGCGAATGCCACAGGTTTCTCTGACCCATCTGGTAAAACGTGAGATAGTACAGCCCCTAGACCATAGGGTGAGGCATCACAAGCCAAGGTGAGAGGCCTTTGGAGGTCATAGTGCACGAGCATGCGTGACGCCAACAGCTTTCGCTTAGAAACTTCAAAAGCACGTTGGCATGCAGCCGACCAGTTCCATCTGGAGTGTTTCTCCAAAAGCTTGTTTAATGGAAACAAAGTGTGTGCTAGATCCGGCAGGAATTTGTGGTAATAGTTCAGCAAGCCCAGGTATGATCGCAGCTGTTGGACGTTGGTCGGGGCTGGAGCTTTTACTAAAGCATCAACTTTGGCTTCCGTGGTGTGTATACCCTCTGCATCCACAAGGTGGCCACAAAACTCCAATTGAGGTACCATGAATTGGCATTTCGCCAAGTTCACTTTTAGACCCTGCTCTTGCAGTCTCGCCAACACAAGCTCCACGTTATGCTTGTGTTCCTGGTCCGTCAGGCCCGTGATGAGCATGTCATCTAACAGGCACTGTGTGAAAGGAATGTCCGCCAAAATCTCATCCATTTTGCGTTGCCAAATGGCTGGGGCGGAGGCTACCCCAAACACCATCCGATTGTATTCATACAGTCCCTTGTGAGTGTTGATTGTTAGAAACTTGCGGGACGAAGGGTGGACCTCAAACTGTAAATAAGCTTGCCTGAGATCAAGCTTGGTGAACTTTTGACCTCCTGCAAGAGAGGCAAAAATGTCATCTACTCTGGGTAGGGGATACTGGTCTATCTCCAGTTGAGAATTTAGTGCCATGCGGAAATCGCCACAAATGCGTAAGTCCCCATTCGCTTTCTTTACTGGTACAACTGGTGATGCCCACTCGCTGTGCTCTACATTTGAGATGACACCTTGTTCCTCCAGGCGGCTTAGTTCAGCTTCCACACCTGCTCGGAGTGCGAAAGGTACCGTCCGAGCTTTGAAGAACCTAGGCTGGGCATTGGGTTTCAGCCTGAGTCTCACATAGTCATGCTTTATTTTTCCCAAATGGTTATCAAAGACTTGTGGGAATCGCTGTTTCAGGGACTTCACCCATCCCTCTTCATCCCCTGATGGGATGGTCACGGTGTTGCAGGGGTTAATGGCGATGTCTGGCATGCCAAAGTGAGCAATCCAGTCTCTCCCAAAAAGAGGGGGTCCCCCATGTTCTAGGATATACAATGGCATTCTCTTTGCCTGACCCTTGTAGGATACCTGTACTTTCACGTACCCCAGTGGGTGGAGTATCTGCTTTGAGTATGTCTGCAGTTTTATTGGTGTTGGACGGACAGTTGTTCGGATCAGAAGTTTTCTCCATTGTTTCTGGGTGATAACTGAAACTGCTGCTCCTGTGTCTACATCCATCTTGAGTTTCTTTCCTTCCACGGTTACCTTTACAGTCATTGCAGAGGGTGCTGAATGCATATGATGTATGTCCAATCTGTGGAGCATTTCCTCATCCTCTGATTCAGATGATGATGTATATCTTCCCACCATATATGCCTTTGTCCTGGTGTTCAGAGGTTGTTTATTTCGCACCTTCTTACTACGGCAGACTCGTTTCAGATGGCCTGCCTTACCACAATTATGACAGAGCTGATCCTTAAACCGGCAGACTTTGCGATCATGGTCTGTATTCCCACAACGGTAGCAAGCTGACTCCCGGCTTGGTGAAGGTCTATATTTACCGTTAGCTGCAGTTGGCTTGACTGCTGTTCTGAAAACTTCCTCTTTAACCTCTTCCATTCTGCTCTGGGGGTTCAATGCCTCTGTATCTTTCACAGCCATTTCCATCACTGAAGCTATCTCAATTGCCTTTGTAAGGGTAAGATATTTCTCTGATAACAGTCTCTTTAGGCTAGACTCACTATTCAGTCCCATGACAAACTTATCCCTCAGTGCAGTCGGTAAATACTCCCCAAAAGAACAGGTTGAGGATAGTCTGCGAAGGGCGAGCACATAAGCCTTAATACCTTTACCTGGCTGCTGCTGCCGCTGATAGAACCGGAATCTTTCTGCAATCTCTAGTGGTTTAGGCTGGAAGTGATTCCCTAACAGTGTCAGGAGCTCTGCCAAAGTCTTAGTTGCTGGTTTTTCAGGGAAAAGGAGATCCCTAAGAGTGTCATATGTCCTAGCACCAACCAGTGTCAGAAATACTGCTACTTGCCTGTCGCCTGGGATGGCATTTGCAGCAAAATATTGTTCTAGTCTTTCAATCCAGGAAATCCACGTTGTCTGTTCTCCATCAAATTCACTTAATGTCCCAATCAATGACATTTTCCTGCTGGGCTCTGTGGGTGTTTGTATCCAGCTGACAATCCAGAGTTTTTTTTTTTTTTTTCCTTTCTCACACGGATAGTAACTTTGTAAATCCCATCCTCGTCGCCACTGTTATATTCTCCGTGTTGTGAGAGACACAGGACTCTGGTCTGGAACAGCGGATGTTTTTTCAGGACTCTCTGTACAGCATTACAGGACAGCTCTGCATATCAATACATCTCTACATGTGTCTAAAGATGGCCACTCTGCCCCTTGACCCTTGTCATCACTCCTGGGTGGAGCTAGCCTTAAAGTGACAGTACATGTGAAACCCTTCAGGTATAACAGCCGCCATTACTAGTAAAATAAAAAATAAATGAATAAAAATGACATAAATCTTTCCCCTAGTTTGTAGACGTGATAGCTTTTGCGCACATCAATCAAAATACGCCTTTTGGGAATTTTTTTTACCAAAAATATGTAGCAGAATACAAATTGGCCTAAAACGCTGAAAAAATTAGATTTTTAATTTTTTAAGCAGAAAGTTTTTTTTTTTTTTTGATTGTCCCTTTTTTTTTGTTTATAGCGCAAAAAATTAAAATCGCAAAAGGTGATCAAATACCACTGTAAGAAAGCTCTATTTGTGGGAAAAAAAGGACATCAATTTTATTTGGGTACAATGTGGCATGACAGCGCTATTGTCAGTTAAAGTAACGCAGTGCCATGTCCCAAAAATGGCCTGGTTTTTAAGGGGATAAAACCTTCCGGGCTGAAGTGGCTAAAGAGTGGTGGTTAGTTAAGGTCATGTGCACTGCTCTATACGCACTACAAATCCCATAGTCCAAAGTCTCTAATCCTTGTTGAGAGCAAACAAGATAAGGTGGCTATGTTCCTACATACAGTGGGACCATGGACAAGGAACATAGCCACAAGGAATTTGGAGAAGGCTGAGAGCAAAAGAACATCATTTTTTAGTTAAAGGAGTTGTAAACCCTTGTTTTTTTTTTTTTTATTTGGGTACAACGTCGAACGACCGCGCAATTGTTCGTTAAAGTAACTCAGTGCCAAATCGCAAAAAATGGCCTGGTCATTAATGATATCATACACAATCTCCTGCATGTTGTAAATAGTTTTTTTTAAAAGCATTTGGCCATTTTGGCTGGCCACACAAAATATTGTTTAATTTTAAGTTTACCTTTTCAGAAAAAAACAAATGAAAAGGTAAATCGACTCCAGACCCCGCTGCACATAGCGACTGTGATGCCCCATGCTGCAAGTATAGCCATCCGTACCGCACGTCCACATGACCTAGCTCAGGGGTCTCCAAACTTTCCAAACAAAGGGCCAGTGTCCCTTCATTGGTGTCAGTGGGAGGAATAGTGCCCCCTCATTGGTGTCAGTGGGAGGAATAGTGCCCCATCATTGGTGTCAGTGGGAGGAATACAGTCCCATCATTGGTGTCAGTGGGAGGAATGGTGCCCCATCATTGGTGTCAGTGGGAGGAATAGTGTCCCATCATTGGTGCCAGTGGGAGGAATAGTGTCCCATCATTGGTGTCAGTGGGAGGAATAGTGCCCTATCATTGCTGTCAGTGGGAGGAATAGTGCTCCATCATTGGTGTCAATGGGAGGAATAGTGCCCCCTTATTATTGCCAGTTGGAGGAATAGTGTCCTATCATTGGTGTTAGTGGGAGGATTAGTGTCCCATCATTGGTGTCAGTGAGAGGAATAGTGTCCCATCATTGGTGTCAGTGGGAGGAATAGTCTCCCATCATTGGTGTCAGTGGGAGGAATAGTGCCCCCTCATTGGTGCCAGTGGGAGGAATAGTGCCCCCTCATTGGTGCCAGTGGGAGGAATAGTGTCCCATCATTGGTATCAGTGGGAGGAATAGTCCCCCATCATTGGTGTCAGTGGGAGGAATAGTGCCCTATCATTGCTGTCAGTGGGAGGAATAGTGCTCCATCATCGGTGTTAATGGGAGAAATAGTGCTCCATCATTGGTGTCAGTGGGAGAAATAGTGCCCTATCATTGCTGTCAGTGGGAGGAATAGTGCTCCATCATTGGTGTTAATGGGAGAAATAGTGCGCCATCATTGGTGTCAGTGGGAGAAATAGTGCGCCATCATTGGTTCCCATAATTGGTGTTAGTGAGAACAATAGTGCCCCATCACTGGTGTCGGTGGGAGGAAAAGTGTCCCATCATTGATGTTAGTGGGAGAAATAGTGCCCCACTGTTGGTTTTAGTGCAGAAATGATTGCCCTAATGTTGGTGTCAGTGGGAGGAATAGTGCCCCAAGGGCCAGGTAAGGGTATGTAAAGGGCCACATTCGGCCCTAGGGCCGCAGTTTGGAGACCACTGATCTCGCTGATCAATGAGATGCTCTTTTTTGTCTGGGACACCTTACCAGAAAAATAAGCTTCAGATGAGCTTCTCATTGATCTGCACTAACAAGGCATTATGATGGATTCTCACATGGACGCTATGTACAGTGAGGTCCGAAGGGATGGCCAGAATATTTGGAGTTAGTTCACCTTGTCATTACCCTTTAATAACTACATTATCTATATACTGTATTTTAACAAACAATTGTGCAGTAAAAGTACCTAACTAACCAATTATTTACATTTTTTATCAGAGTAAAGTGTTACTAAACCCAGGATCCTGCATTCACCATATCTTGTCTTCCACAGTATACAGAACATGGAAATGTAATTATTTTAGTAAATAAAGACTGCTTTTCTCATCAGCAGTATATAGCGTGTGATTTCTATCAGTATCCTGCTTACCACTGGTTAAAGCTTGTAGTAGTTTTTTTACATTCTTCTCTGACTGTCCTATGATGTTGCATGACTCCTGACCCTCTGGACAATGCTGATTGGCTCTGTGCTGATCACATGAACCCCCCCCCCCCCCCCAAAAAAAAAAAGGTTCTGTACTATCAAGAGATGGATTGGGGACTGTGGAAGAAGGGGAGGATCAGAGAAGACAGGATCAAATGGCCATTTTACGCAACTGCTCAGGATTAACCCCTTCGGTTCCTCAGCGATTTACTTTATATACAGGCTGATTTTACTGTTGTGGGTTTTGTAACACTTTCAGTATGCACTTGCACTATATTTTTGCTATTTCACACAAGATTGGACATTGAAATTGCAACGTGTGTGACCAGTTTTACCTTGTCATTGAGATTCCTGTAGCAGTCATTTTAGCAAGGAAAGGTTCATTAAAATTACCCTGGATATCTAGGGCCATACCAAAGGAAAAGCAACTAAAAATGCTTGGAGTCTGATGGCCACTGTAGCCGATGCTAATTGATCTTTCTCTTCCTTACCCATGTTATTGTCAGTGTGTATCAATTGTCTTTTTTCCCCCATGATGGATTGGCTCATTTCCTTTATTTGTTTATATTTGTTATTGGTTTATGAAAATTCTAATATTTCAATTGATAATTTTTTATTATTATGTGACATTTCAGTTATCAAATAAATCATTTTCACAGTTGTTAAACTAGAAGAATGTGTTACTTTTTATTTCAAGAAGGTACGGATTGCTGTGTTTGCTCTGTTATGGTCACTTCACTACTCCTACTGTACATTCTCATATATATATATATATATATATATATATATATATATATATATATATATATATCAGTTAAATAAAGCAACACAATTTATTTCTGGCCCTAGGCTATATTCACATCTTTGCATTATAGAGGCATTTCAGAAGTGTGATTGTAGCCTTAAGGATCAAAAGAAATTGGCGCTTGCCATCTCCCACACTTTTCAGCTGCTACCTGATCTCCCAAGGTTCTTGTGTATGTTTCACATTTATGAACAAGTCTCTTCAATAAAATATGATATCTACAGTATTTCTGCATTAGCCATCATGTGAATCTGATAAATGACCAGAAAACATTTGTTTTTTTTTTGTTGCAGAGAATATGATGGCTGCTCAGACCTCCATGTTGGGATTACCAGTTCTAAAGGTAAAGCCATTTATTCCCATGCATTTAAAACACCAGTTGTATTGTTTCTATAACTGTATATACTGTATACAGCTTGTGGCACCCTCCTAGAATAGGTTGCTAGAGCGGCTCAGGTAAATTCATCTTTTTTGGCTCCTTTGTAAATACTGGAGCAGTGTGTAATTATTTTTGGCTATTCTGAGTCTCACTGGCTTCTTCTTCCTGCCTTTTTGTGGATTCTAGAATTTAGTTGGCTGGAAGAGGCAGACCCTTGGCCTGAATATTTATGTCATCTCAGCCAATCCCTGGGGGGGAGTGCCCCCAGCAATGGCTGAGCATAAAACATGTGGGGCCTGGAGCAGCAGCGTTTTTGTCCAGAGGGAGAATTTCCAAGCTTGAAGGGCTGCTGCCCCTCTGGGCATGATAGCTGAAGTTGCAGGGGTTTACCAAGGTCCCAGCACAGTGGGAGCTGGGGGGGGGGGGGGGCTGTTTTCTGAAAACAGTTGGAGTCAAATCAAAGGGGTACTACTCTGGCCTGGAGATTCACAGAAGCGTCTGGCCGATTATGGACAGAGGTATCTAAGTATCCAGGGATATTGTACAAAGAGACCTGGAAGTAGGATCCTGGTGACTGGCTCCTATTTTAACCCCTTGAATGTTTGCTTCAGTGTTACTAAATAGGGACTGCCCTTGCTTGAAGTCCAAGGATTGCTTGTGTTTCTAGTCTCTGCCAAGAGGAAGGCTGCCCTGAAGAGAGCAGACAGGAGAGAGAGTGTCCTCTGGTTACTTTCTGCACAAAATTTGCCACAAAATATCCCAAAGCTTTTCTGCACCCCAACCAAGTTCAGCCAGTATTAAAGCATAAAAAAAACACCCCTTGCCTGCTCATTGAGCAGTGAGACTGTCCGAGTGGTCATGTGCCTGGCTGCCAGTACACCCAAACGGGAAGCAAGCCTAGGGCAAATCAGGGGTATGCGCTATATATGTATATATATACTGTATATATATATACAGGGCTTTTTTTCAGCGGGAACGCGGGAGAACGCAGTTCCGGCACCTCCAATGGGTGCTGGAGGGTTTACTCTGATGCTTGCTGCTGGGAGATCTATTGTTGCTGGAGGGGGATCTATTTTTGCATGGCAATCTATTGTTGCTGGTTGAGGATCTTTTGATACTGAGGGTTAATTGTTGCTAGAAGGGATCTACTGTTTAGGGAGGGGTTCACTGTTCCTGGCTGCTAGAGAGTCTATTGATGCTGGCTGCTGGGGGATCTTTTGCTGCTGCTGGGGGGAGTCTATTGCTGCTGGGGGGGGGGGGTCTATTTTTTTGCTTTTCTTGTTATCATAACCTAATTCTATACATTCCAATACAAAATCATACGTGGCTCTATATTCTCTAAAAGGGGCTTTATTGGAAGCTGGGTAGGGGGTGAAACCAAGGGTCAGTGCTCGGAGGTGGGTAGGTGGGTAGAGGGCGGAGACACAAAGTAACTTAGAAGGGGGAGTTCCTGCACCTATTCTCTGAGAAAAAAATCCCTGTATATATATATATATATATATATATATATATACATATATATGTGTGTATTTATTATGTTATGGCAGAAGCCCTGATGCAGCACAAGGAGAAGGGGTCTAAGATGATATGTTAGACTTTGTATTGCTATAAAAAAACTTTCAAAAATCGGCTTTGGAAGAACCTTTAATAACTAGCTGAAGTGGAAATCCTAGTTTGCCTTTACGGCAAGGCTAAATGTTTCATATACTGTAAAGATCCAGAAGAGGGGCCAAATGTCAAGACTACTTGTTGGAATTTCCTCTGCAATTAGACATTGAATATCTCTACAGTGAACTGGTTAGTAAAGAAAGGGATGCAGTTTATACAATGCAACTTTATCATGCATCTCATGGTTGATTCCCTAGGAACTGTTCATCATTACAATGAATCAGGAATCCACAAAGACAGTACAGGCTGGGAACAATGTGTGAGTGTACCACTAGTCCCCCCAGATCAGTACGCTCTGATCCACCAATGGGATTCTTACTTAGAAGAGATTTCGTCTGCTGAGAAATGGATTTCTTACCGGTAAGTCTGTCAAACACACATATCTTCTCTGTTATGCAATATTTCACTTTTTCACCTTTTTTGGGTGATGTCAGCACTAGTAAGACTCACAGGGTTAGGTGCATGCTCCTGTTGGAACTAGTGTTCTACTTCATACTGGAAAATGCCATGCTTGGAAGTTATTTGGAAAATTTTTAGACCACGTAAAGGTCATTGTGTAAAAATTTTGCTGAACAAACAGGACACACGTTTCCACAGCTCCAACAAAATGTGCTGTGTTCCATGTTGCATAACTATCTTGTATGTTCATAAGCGTCATCAAGTGGCCAAAATGTATTGTAGCACTGCCCCTGCAAGGATTGCCAAATTCACACTTTACGGGTCCCCCTGAGTTACCAGCACTCTATAGTAACAAAAAACAAATCTTTACTTTCTCCTTCTTCGGCTTGTTTCAATAATCAGTCCAGGGGTATTGTTTTGTGTTTATTATAAATTAGGGATAGGAGAAGGGAATTGTGGTATACTCCAAATTAACTATGCACAATGGTTGAGGACTCTTATGTTCAGGTACAGCCAGGCTGTTGAATCACCCTGCCACTATGGGTGAATTTGGATTACCGGTAAGTCTCTTTTCCTAAACTAGCAATTATCTTCAGGATACTCTCCCTAGTATCCTCTTTCTTTTCGCTGCCGACACCCGTCCACTGACTGTCCTACACATGGGGTGGCCCCCCTCAGGTCAGGCCCCTTGACACGAGTCCCTGTACTCACGATACTGTGGTCCCAGTGTCTCCAGTGTCTCCCCCTCAGTCAGCTCTCCTGGACCTCTGGGTTCAGCTTCTCTCATCCATTCCAAAGACCCTCAGGATGACCTCCTGCGACCGCATGCCACTGCTACAGAGGATGAGGCAGCCGCCCCCCTCCCTCTGGGACTTTGCTCTCCAGCCAAAGACCCCACAGCACATGTGGTCCTGGATTTTATACAGTATCCCAGAATGCACCGAGACGACCTGCCCTCTGCTAATCACCAGGACTGTATCAAAGCATATGCACCCATTCGTCAGGTTTCCTCTCACTGTCCAACATGCCTCCCTATTGGACCAGTGTGAAACACTCTCTAGACTAAATGAATCGAATACTGAGCACATTGAGCAGACCTCACTACCAGATCCTGCTCCCTGGTAGGCAGAAAGCAATATAGATTTATCTGCAGCTCCTCTGGTAAGCAGACAGAGCTCAAAACTATACTCTCTTACTAGTACCTACTTAGGAGGGTGCTACAGTATTTTTATTTTTTTTCCTGATTGAGATATTTAAAAACAAATGAGATAGATCTATAAAAGTGGTGTCTAATCTGTAGCTCGTAGGCCAGATTTAGCCATTATTTGCCTTTATATAGCCCTTGGGGCACTGTTCCTTCCACTGACACCAATGATGAGGCAACATTCCTTTCACTGACACCAACAGTGGAGCATAATTCCTTCCACTTACACCAATAATGGAACCCTATTCCTTCCACTGACATCAAAGATGGGACACTACTCCACTGACACGCACGATGGAGCCCTATTCCTTCCACTGACATCAAAGATGGGGCACTATTCCACTGACACCATCGATGAAGCACTATTCTTTCCACTGACATCAAAGATAGGGCACTATTCCACTGATGCCAGTGATGGGACACTATTCCTTCTACAGACATCAAAGATGAGTCAGACAACAAAGATAACACTATTTCTCCTATTGACACCTATGATAGGGCACTATTTCAACCACTGACACCAAAGATGGGGCCTATTCCTTTCACTGTCACCAGCAATGGGGCACCATTCTCTCTACTGACACCAATGATGAGGCACCGTTCCTCCTACTGACACCAACAACAGGACACTATTCCTCCAACTGACACCAATGATGGGGCACTTTTCTTCTTCATTCTTTTTACAGACGCTATGTAATTTATTTACTCCCACTGACCACCAAGCCCAAGGTGCCTCTAAAGTCTAAGAGACATTAAACTGGCCCTTTGTTTAGAAAGTTTGGAGATCCCTATTCCAGGGCCATCTTTAATATTGATTGGACTCTAGGTAAACATTTTCTTGGGCCCCTCCTGTGCAATTTTGCCCCCCCCCCATCATTACACAGGACCCCCCCCATACTACTCTCATCATTATGCAGGACCCCCTCCCCCATACTGTTACCACTATTACACATGTCCCCCATACTACCCCATCATTACACAGGGCCCCTCCCCCATACCACCCCAATCATTACACAGTACCCCCCCATAATACCCCCATCATTACACAAGGCCCCCCTCCCTTACTACCCCCACTTATTACACAGTACACCCTCCCATATCATTACACAGACCCCCTACCCCATACTAACCCCATCATTACAAAGTATCCCTCCCCCATACTACCTCCATTATTAGACAGGACCCCTCCCCCATACTACCCCCATCATTGCACAGTACTACCCCCATCATTGCCCATACTACCTCGCCACACATGGACCATCAGTACACTGCTGTTTCTGCAGGAAGGGGGGTTATTTTTGGGGTAGAGAGGCAGGGAGGGGGGTTTATTGATGGGGGGGAGAGGCAGGGAGGGGGCTTATTGTTGGGGGCGGAGAGACAGGGAGGGGGTTTTTGTTGAGGGTGGAGAGGTAGGGAGGAGAATTATGTTCAAAGTGGAGAGGAAGAAGTAGGGTTATCGTTAAGGCTGGAGAGACAGGAGGAGGGTTACTGTTGAAGGTGGAGAGGCAGAAGGAGGGTTATTGCTAAGGGTGAAGAGGCAGGGGGAGTGTTACTGTTGAGGGTGGAGAGGCAGGAAGGGGATTATTGTTGGGGGTGGAGAGAGAGGAGGAGGGTTATTGTTGAGGTTGGAGTGGCAGAAGGAGGATTATTGATGAGGGTGCAGAGGCAGGAGGGGGTTGTTTTTGAGGGTGGAGAGGCAGGAAGGGGATTATTGTTGGGGAAGGAGAGGCAGGAGGTGGGTTATTGTTGAGGGTGGAGAGGCAGAAGGAGGGTTATTATTGAGGGTGAAGAGGCAGGAGGGGGGTATTATTGGGGGTGGGGAGGTGGGTTATTGTTAAGGGTGGGGAGGCAGGAAAAGGGTTATTGTTGAGGGTGGAGAGGCAAAAGGAAGGTTATTGTTGAAGGTGGAGAGGCGGAGGGGGGGGGATTATTGTTGGGGGTGGAAAGGCAGGGAGGGGGGTTATTGATGAGAGATGAGAGCAGGGAGGGGGGTTATTTGTTCAGGGTGGATAGGTGGCGGGGATGTTGTAGAGGTTGTGTAAACAGTGGATTTGAGGAGGGGGAGGAGAGGACACATGCTGCACTCACTTATGATCTGTACTCAGGGCTCGCTCTCATTGGCTGCTATGATGGTCAGACAATCCTGGTTGCCAGGGGACTTTACAAACACCTCTCTTCCTTCAGATTCTGCTATGGAGCAATGCTTGAGAAATGCAGGAAGGGAGGGGGAGAGGGGAAGGGGGAATATTTGGGGTTTGGGAGCCCCACAGCTGTCAATCACTGCCTCGCCCAACAACACCTAGCAGTCTCGCCTTCCCCCTCCTGGGAGGATGGGGTATCTGGCTCAGGGCAGGACATGTCTCAGAGGGGGACACAGTACTCACCTGGAAAAGCTGAGTCACTCGGTAGCTGCTCACAGAGAAGTCCGGGTATGGGAGGGGTGCAGCACGTTGCTGGGGAAGAGACTCAGTCCACTCAGACTGAGCTAAGGGAGGGGCAGTAGAGGAGACACTGTGGGGACACTTAACCCATGCTGGGCCTGGGCCAGATACAAGGTTTCCAGCAGGAGAAAACATCATGCGAAGTAATGATAGCCAAATCCACTTGACTTATCAGTGCAGGTTCAAGGGGCAGCTGCTTTGGGAAATTGGGCCCCACAACAATGACTGGGCCTGGGGCAGCTGTCCCTTTTGCCCCCTGTTAAAGATGACCCTGCCCTGTTCTATAACACCGGATATGGCACATTTCATTGGAGCTGTACGAATGTGTGTCACATTGGTTCAACCAATTTTTTTTTTTTTTATACATAGACACCTTGGAGTCACTGATAAAAGGTTGTGTTATGTGTCCTAAATAATGAATGATTTAAAAAGTTGTTGTGTTCTCTTATAGATATGATGAACAAAATCACAACTGTTACACTTTTGCTCTGACATTTATAAACAGCCTGCTGCATCTGCAGGGAAAGAAAACTTTCAGCAAAGATGAATTTACAGCAAGATTTGTGCTACCAAGAACTAGACGAGCGTCAAAATACATCACCTTATGTCATGAGGTGTCCCAGAATGCTTTTTACATCACTGATCACTTAAGAAACTCCATCCTCAGCTGATTTCCATGGATAAAATGGTATAATAATGACAGAACTATTCCGTTACACAAGCACTGATACTGGAATTTGTTACATACAGTATGTCCTCTACATTGTATGCACTATGGGGATATAGATACTGGAAAACATTCCACAACAGGGCAGGCTTGCAGGACTAAAGCCACATAAGTATAAGTAGAATGTTTTGTCTGGTGACTGAAACTCTGTTTTGCTGAGCTTCTGCGGTTTGTCTTGTACCCCGCAACAGATGAAAACCCTAAAGTCAAGTGTGAGACAGGGATACTGGCGGTGAGCCGTTTTGTGGTCTTAGTTATACCAGGTCTATGCACTGTTTGCCTTTATTTTTGCTGAAGGAAGCTCTTTGTGTTTGCACGTTTTGAGACACCAATAAAAACGAATTACTTAACAGCTTAAGCATAACTAAACTCTGGTTTAAAAAGAAAATATTCTATTCAATGCTGTATTTTTAAAGTGGTTGGAAAGCCTCAATGGTTTTCACCTTAATGCATTTAATGCATTAAGGTGAAAAACCTTCTGTGCTGCAGGTCCTCCCTAGACCCCCCCTTTTTCTTACCGAAGCCCAATTCGATCCAGCGATGTGCACTGGCAGGCTCCAGCCACTGTCTCACTTCTCATTGCACAGATTGATGGCAGCAGGAGCCATTGGCTCCCACTGCTGTCAATCAAATCCAGTGACAATGGAGCAGGGGGCAGGGCCAAGTCCCGCAGTCTGTGTCAATGGACACATCAGGGAGACTCGGGAACGAGCCCGCACAGGTGTCCCCAGGAAAACAGCTTTCCTGGGGGGAACCCGATGAAAAGGAGGCCCCTAGAGCGCCGACAGGGGTAACCCAGAAGAAGGGGATCAGGGCTGTTCTGTGCAAAGCGATTGCACAGACCAGCTAAGTATAACATGTTTGTTATTTAAAAAAAAAAACAAGGGTTTACAACTCCTTTAACTAAAAAATGATGTTCTTTTGCTCTCAGCCTTCTCCAAATTCCTTGTGGCTACATTCCTTGTCCATGGTCCCACTGTATATAGGAACATAGCCGTCTTATCTTGTTTGCTCTTGACAAGGACTAGAGACTTTGGACTATGGGATTTGTAGTGCGTATAGAGCAATGTACATGACCACAACTAACCTGCACCACTCTTTAACCACTTCAGCCCCGGAAGGTTTTACCCCCTTAAAAACCAGGCCATTTTTTGGAACATGGCACTGCGTTACTTTAACTGACAATTGCACTTTCATGCCATGCTGTACCCAAATTTTCATCGATAAACAACAATCTGGTTGTCTTAAGATGCAACCATTTGAAGCTACAGATACTTTATTTTATGAACGCAGTTCCCTCAGATATCTGAGAGGTTTACATGGCAAAGAAAGTATATAGCATTACAAGATTCATTACTGTACCTAGATGTAAAATGGATGTTATACTGTGTAATTGTCATTGCATTAAATATGGGAGATCATTTGGGTACTTTTCTAACCTGTGTACAGACCAAATAATATTTTTTTTAAAAAAAGTGGTATGTTGAATTGTATCATTTGTAGCTTTTGAAGTGTACATTTTATTGGTTTTAATGTGTTTTTATTGCCTCTGTTATAATAAAGTGGCAACCTGAAAGAGAAACACATAATGAGCTAGTATGCATCGCATACTAGCTCATTATGAAATACTTACCTTAGAACGAGCCCCCGCCGTGCCGCCCACTTACCTGTATGAAGGGCGACATGTTCAGTCGCCCGTCTTCTGGGATCGCGGCATCCGGCCATTTGATTGGCCGGACTCGCGATTACGTCACTCCCGCGCATGCGCGGGAGCCGATGGTCACGGCACGGGGCTCTGAAGGAACGGCACCAGTGGCCGTTCCTTCAGAGTGCATGCGCCAGTGATGTCACTGGCTGCATTTAAGGTAAATATCTCCTAAACGGTACATGTTTAGGAGATATTTACAGTACCTATAGGTAAGCCTTATCATAGGCTTACCTATAGGTAAAAGTTGCAGAGGAGAGTTTACTTCCTCTTTAATATTTTTGTAGTGATACTAATATAGTTGATATTGGAGAGATAGTTCTGCCCCTATCTCGCAGAATTTTCCAGCTTCTTTTTCCCTTCTAGTTCACACAAGCACTTACAGACCTATAGAAATTGATAAAAAAGTAGACAAACAGATAGATATAGATATCTATTGTTCATTAAGGTATTTGAGATATAATGGAGCCCCTACTTTTCTACTAATGACAAAAGTGCCTTTTTTTTCCCCCATAACTCTCTATGTGACCGCTTAGTTCAAAAAGAGTTATTATGCAGGCAATTGGGAGACCTCTGGGTCCCCCTCCTACCTTTTATTAACCCGTCTTCCCCCTGTTGCTAATTTTCCCCTTACTCCTTTAACCTTCTTATTGCTCTCAGTTCATCTCTCCTTGTATAAAACCTTTATAGGAGCTGTTTTATTTGCCAATAGATCTGTAATTCTCACTATCCAGTCCTGGAATTTGCACAGCCCTGCCAGATGTCAAAGCCAAGTCTCCTGACCTGACCATTGTAAGCACCTCTGTCAGTGTTAAATGATTTGTCATTACCCTCTAATTGCTACTTTTGCAAAACAGCTTGGTCTGTTAAAGGAATTTTAAAAATAACTGACTTACTGACCAGATGAAAAAAAGGAAAGAAACACTAAAAAAGAAAACAAATGCAGCCACAACATATAAGAATTGCTAAGCTGCAATATACACTGCTCAAAAAATGAAAGGAACACTTTTTAATCAGAGTATAGCATCACATCAATTAAAGTCCTGAGATATTGATCTGGTCAGTTAAATAGCAGAGGGGGTTGTCAATCAGTTCCAGCTGCTTTGGTGTTAATGAAATTAACAAAGGTACATTAGATGGGCAACAATGGGACGACCTCCAAAACAGGAATGGTTTTACAGGTGGAGGCCACTGACATTTTTCCCCCTACTCATCTTTTCTGCTTGTTTTTCATTAGTTTTGCATTTGGCTAGGGTCAGTGTCACTACTGGTAGCATGAGGCGATACCTGGACCCTATAGAGGTTGCACAGGCAGTCCAACTCCTCCAGGATGGCACATCAATACGTGCCATTGCCAGAGGGTTTGCTGTGTCACCCAACACAGTCTCAAGAGCATTGAGGAGATTCCAGGAGACAGGCAGTTACTCTAGAAATGCTGGACAGGGCTGTAGAAGATCCTTAACCCATAAGCAGAACCAGTATCTGCTCCTTTCTGCAAGGAGGAACCTGATGAGCACTGCCAGAGCCCCTACAAAATGACCTCTAGCAGGCCACTGGTGTGAATGTCACCGACCAATCACTCAGAAACAGACTTCATGAGGGTGACTTGAGGGCCCGACGTCCTCTAGTGGGCTCTGTGCTCACTGCCCGGCACCATGGAGCTCAATTGGCATTTGCCATTGAACACCAGAATTGGCAGGTCCCCCACTGGCACCCTGTGCTTTTCACAGATGAGAGCAGGTTCACTCTGAGCACATGTGACAGACGTAAATGGGTCTGGAGAAGCTGTGGAGAACGTTATGCTGCCTGTAACATCATTCAGCATGACCAGTTTGGTGGTGGGGTGGTTAGACAATGGTACCCTGACTGCCAATAGGTATTGGGATGAAGTTTTTGGACCCATCGTTAGACCCTACCCTGGTGCAGTGGGTCCTGGGTTCCCCTTGGTGCACGACAATGCCCGGCCTCATGTGGCAAGAGTATGCAGCCAGTTCCTGGAGGATGAAGGAATTGATATTATTGAATTGACCACATGCTCGTCTGACCTAAACCCAATAGAACACTTCTGGGACATTATGTTTTAGGCCATCCGATGCCAAAAGGTTGCACCTCAGTCTGTTCAGGAGCTCAGTGATGCCCTGGTCTAGATCTGAGAGGAGAAACCTCAGGACACCATCCGTCGTCTCATTAGGAGCATGCCCTGACAAGCACGTGGGGGCCATACAAACTACTGAGTATCATTTAGAGTTGCTGCAATGCATTTCCAGCAAAATAGACTAGCCTGTTGCAACATTTTTTCAGCATGATATTTTTCCCCATTAAAGCGGAGTTCCGGCCACAAAATCGACATAATCGATTTTGTGGCCATCCCCTTGCTTTTATTCACCTGAAAAGGAAATGGATAGTTAGGATTTTTTTTTTTTTTTACTTACCTTGTTATTGTAAAAAGAAATACTCACCTTTCTTCCACTTCCTCCCTCCGCGGCCGCGCCGTCACTTCCGGTTTGCAATGATTCCTGAGAGCTGAACGTCATCGCTCCCAGGAATCAATGCGACGGCACCGGCCCCGCTTGTCACTTCCGGTGCGACGCCGCATTCCCTGCTAAACAGCTTCTGGGCATGCCCAGAAGCTGTGGAGGAATGCGGCGCCGCGCCGGAAGTGACGAGAGGGGCTGGTGCAGGCGCATTCTGGGAGAAGAAGACACGGAAGAGGACGCAGAAGAGGATCGCGCTGGCTTCAGCTGCCCACATCAGAGATGGCAACGCTGGAGAAGAAATTTTAAAAGTGAGTATTTCTTCTTGCAGGTAAGTGCGAACCGGGACAGATCAGAGGCTAGCCATTGTGGAATGTACTAGCCCTGACTGTCCCGGGGGTATGTTCATTGAAATTTTTGTTTTGTGGCCGGGACTCCGCTTTAAGATCTGATTTGTTTTCAAAGTGTTTGTTTATTTCTCTTGAGCAGTGTATATATACGTGTTGTCTTTGGGTTTAGGTAGGCTTTGAACAACACCGCCTGGTCATCTCTGCCCCTAGCCTGTGACTGGAGGGTCTGATAAGGTTATTGTTACCCTTTCTCTATCTGTTATCCTGTACATGTGATTGCAAAGGAGCCTGACTGGCTCTGTCTCTCTCTTCCAGTATGAGTTTTGCTGTACAAGCGATTACAGGAGGCTGACATCAGGTAGAAATTCAGGTAGTTAAACTAGCTGGAATCGAAAATATATTCAGTATTTTTGATAAGTGGGAGTATGTGTGTATACACATTTTTCTTGTTTTAAGTGGGATACACACTATGAGAAAATCAAAAGAAAAATTCCATACGAGGAACTATCGTTCAATTTTCATATAGTATGAACACAACTTTCAACATCAGGCTTTCCATATGAAAACCTCCAAGGAGACAAACTCCAAAATGTTTCTCGTACGTGAACAAAACTAACGATTTTTATTTCATGTGTACTGTTTTCATACGAGAAAAATCGGATCCAAAAGACTGTGCATGATCAGAAATAATAAAAAGCAATAAGCTCTCGTTCACACCGGTGCGATTTTTCATGCCATTTCACAGTTCCAAATTGCATGACAAGTCGCACCCTATTGTCGGCAATGGAACCGTTCAAATTGCTGCAACTCATGTTGCACCATTTTTGAAAAAGGTTCCTGCAGTACTTTTTGCCGATTTAATTGCGACTTGCATAGCCTTCTGTTAATTGAAGTCACAAGCCGCAATGAAATCAGAGGTGCAAATCACACTGATCTGTGGCTTTGAAATCATGCTCAAGTATCGCGATTACAAAGCTGTACAGGGGCTAAGTCAAACAAACAAAAAAAGCCTGTGATGTTTGAGAATTTAAATTAGTACCATCCTCGGTTTCAACTTGCTGTGAAACATCGAGGAAAAATAGACGATCGTTCGCCCGATTTTCTTATAGTGTGTACTGGGCTTTACTTACATTGTTTTTATGTTACTTTTTCAGATTCTCAATCTAGGCTTTGTATATAAGTACTTGAGAGCTGCTTAGACTCTTCCTTTCACAACCCAGAGCAGGCTTGGAAGTCCATTACTTTTTAAAGTGTTACTAAGCCCAGAACCCTGCATTCACTATATCTGGTATCCCACAGTACACAGAACATGGAAATGGAATTATTTTAGTAAATATAAATGATTAAATACCTTTTCTCATCAGCGGTATATAGCAATCAGTTCCTGGTAAAGCTTGTAGGGGGAGTTTTCATACTGCACTGTCTGTCCTATCAGGATCCAGGACCCCTGACCCTCTGCCTGGAGAGTGCTGATTGGCCATGTGCTGATCACATGCACCCTCCCAAGAAAAGAAAAAAACTCTCTAGCAATATACAACAAACTTAGTATATGCAGCCTGACTCCAAAGGCTCTGTCTAATCCGGACATATCCGGTCAATTGGACCCTGTGCAAAAATTTTCTTGGGCCCCCCTGCCCCTGCAATTACAGTACCCCTTATTACATCACAGCACCCCATTACATTACAGACATTTTTACATCATAGTGCCCTTTACAAATCACAGTGCCCCTTTACACATCATGGTGCCCTTATCACAGTGCCCAATTACACTTATCACACTGCTAATTTAGGCTCTGTTGACATCTAGGCGTCCCAGGTCATGGGTGGAATTTCCACGATTCTCCCCGCCATCCCGAATCTCTGGAAATCGTGGGAGGACATTGCGATCCCTGTCACTTCCAATGGCACCCAGATTGCAGTGCGATTTCGCTGCGATTGTCACCCGACGAATCATGGTAAAAATCACGCAAACAGAATCGCAGTATGCCTGTCGCCCAAAAGAACTTCTTTTGGGTGACAGGCGTACGCCGATTCTGTTCGTGTGATTTTACTGTGATTTGTCGGGCGACAATCATGGCAAAATCGCGCCGCAATAGGGGTGCCATTAAAAAGTGACGGGGATCACAAGGGCGTCCGACAATTTACGACCATTTGGGATTGCAGAAATAATAACCTAGGATGCCTAGATGTGAATGAAGCCTTACACATTACAGTACACCTTGTCACAAAGCCCCTTTATACATTACAGTGCCCCTTATCAAAGTGCCCCATTGCTCATTACAGTGCCCCTTGCAGTCATTCCTTCCCCCCTTACATCACTGTCCTCCTTTATTTTCAGCCTCGGTCCTACCAGGGCCCTTATCAGCCTGGCTGTGCAGGGGAATGGACACATAACAGCTAAGTGGCATGACAGGGGTTCAGACAGGATTGTCGCTTGCTCCATCATTTAGTGATCCCTGGTATATACCATAGTTTGTGGACTTTGATAACTTTCCTATTGTCTAAATAATGTACATGTGGGTTTTTTTTTTTTTTTTCAAAAGAAATGTAGGAGAATTCGGTTTTGGCATACATTTATGAAGAAAGATTATTTATTTGCAAATTTTTATAACAGAAACAAATAATAACACATAGTTTTCAGTCTTTTTTGTTTATTTAGCATGAAATAAAAAAAACAGGCAGTGATTTAATACCACTGAAAGAAAGCTCTATTTGTGTGACCAAAATGATGAAAATTGTTTAAAGTGTGACCGCGCCGATAAATTAGTCTGGGCAGGAAGGGGGTAAAAGTGGCTGGTATTGAAGTGGTTAGTGGTCTTTTCTGTTATAAATGTCCCCTCTGCCTGCCAGCGATAATGTGATGTGAGGATTTGAGTCGCATATGTGCAGCTGACATAACATTTACAGAACACTCTGTGTGCTGTGGCTATGTCACCCCGTGCTCATGCGCAGGAGTGACGTCACTGCAGCCTGTCCATTCAAGCGGTCAAAGGTTGAGAACCCAGAAAGAAGACTGGGAGACTAGGGATGTGCCAAGAACCAAGGGGTGCCATGAAGGGCTCAGTTTGTAGGTATGTCTGTCAAAATGTGCTAGTATGCAGTGCATTATCACTTAAACCTGCAGGGGGACCAGAGTTTTTATTTTTAAAAATGACTTTACTACTGCTTTAGACCTGGTTCACATGTATGCAGATTGGCAGCCCACATTTGCACAGGCACAGCAGCTCATTCATTTGAATGGCCTGGCATGCTCCTCCTTGTTTGAGAATTTTGTATCTCAGCGCGCCAATGCCGGCTGTCCCTGAGTGCACAGTAGATAGACTGTCACTGGACCAGTAGATTTGCAGCACCGATGGGGCTCCCGATTTGCAGGCAGTGCAGGCTTAAGGGCCCCAAAACAGTGATAGGGCCCTGGGCAGCTGTCCCTTTTGCCCCGTGTTAAAGATGGCTCTGAATAAAGGGGTTGTAAAGTCTCAAGGTTTTTCACCTTAATGCATTCTATGCATTAAGGTGAAAGAATTCTGGGTTGCAACTTGCAGCTGCCCCCCAGACCCTCCGTTATTCTTACCTAAACACGAATGCTCCAGCGACGAGCAGGAGCCCAGCAGCTTCACCCGCTGTCTCCGGTCTTCATTGGATAGATTGATTGCAGCAGGAGCCATTGGCTCCAGCTGCTGTCAATCAAATCCAGTGATACGGGAGAGGGGGCGAGGCTGAGTCTGACAGTCTGTGTCAATGGGCGCAGCAGCAGGACTCGTGAGTGCGCCCTCAGAAGTTCCCCCATGGAGAACGGCTCTCTGTGGGAACACCCAATGAAGAGGAGGAGCCAGGAACGCAGTATCCCAGTCTAAATAATATACATGTGGGAGGAGCCAGGAACCTAGTTTTCTGGGGCATCCCAGAAAAGAAGGTTTAGGGCTGCTCTGTGCAAAACCCTTGCACAGAGTATGTAAGTATAACATGTTTGTTATTAAAAAAAAAAAAAAAACATGAACCTTCACAATCACTTTAACCCCTTGAGTTTCACAGTGCGTGTAACAAGCATGCTTTACTGCATATACAGACTGATTTTACTCTTGTGGGTTTAGTAACACTTTAATGTAGGCTGCACTGTGTAGTACAAACACTGACAAGCTCATACTGCAGAGTGGGTCATATTTCTATTTGTTGATGATTTATATTTTTGCCAGTTTAGCTAGATATGTGTCAGATCTGAACTAACGCAGATTTGTTCATTCCTAAATAATTTTTTTTAAAGTTCAATTACTTTTCATTGTTTTAGAAAATGCATAGGACTGAGAGTGGTGCAGTAGCCAATGAAGAAACATAAGTGGAACTGTTGCCATTAGCAGCCAATAACATTCCACTTCTCATTTTTTTCAGTGAAGGTTAAAAAAAAAAAAAAAAAAACAGGTGTCCAGCAAATGTTTGCTGTTTGCAATAATTTTGGTTCAGTTTTTATACACTAGTAATCTTTTTTTTGTGTAACTGATTTATGCTTATTTTTTGCTTGGTTAGTGCTGTTAAACTGTAAGATCAATTCTCCGAAGTGCCAGAAGGTGTCACCATTACATATGGTAAGAATGAGACATTTCTATAAAAGTAATGAATAATTAGGTAACCAGAGACACAAGGACTTCCAACAATCTTATCCAGTGAGGGTTCTCTCCAGCTCCACACACTCCAGCACTTGTATCTTGGCAATCACCATAACTTTCAAATGTTCTCACTATGGTATTTTAAAGGCTTCATTCACTTGGGCATATGCATATTTTCTACGCAGAATGCAGATTCTTGCTGGCAGAGCTAGCAGAAGATCCTGCATAAAATATGTACCTAAAGTATTCACGTTTAGATGCGTGCAATTCCTCTAATGACTTTATGCGTGTAATGCATTTATACGTGTACATGCAAAAAAAATCTGCAGATATGTTTGGCCACTGCTTGCAGCCTGTCAAAGTCTATGGCAGGCTCAATTACATTGTGATTGGACAGGGCTGAACTCTGTACTGCATGGTACCTGAGTTTGGGGACAAATGTGTGGAGCTCAGAAGACCTGTGTTCTGTATATACATGACTAAAGGAATAGGGCTGTAAACTCAGCACACTTGTATAAAGTACTCGAAACCCATACTTGAGTAAAAGTGCAAGTGCTCGATCAAAAAGTGACTTGAGTAGAAGTGGAAGTGCTCAACCAAAAAGTGACTTGAGTAGAAGTACTAAAGTATTCAACATTTTTTGTACTTAAGTATTGCAAGTAGTTTTTTTTAAAATTTTGCTACTCAAGTACTGAAAGTAAAAGTATCAGTAGTTTTTAAAAAAAAAATTGCTACTCAAGTACTGAAAGTAAAAGTACAAGTACTGTGTTATGTAGTTTTTAAAGAAAAAAAAGTCAAAAGTTTGAACACAATTCCTTTGGCTGTACACATGACATTATACACATTTTTTTGAACTTCATGAAACCTGCCATCTACTGTTCTGGCAGTGTTAATTTTTATAATTGTAACAAGTAACTATGCAGCACAAAAAAAATATCGGAGTAGAAGTATTGAAATCATCGAAAAAATGTAGTGAAGTAAAAGTGGAAGTAGGAGAAAAAAATTCTACTCCTGGAAAGTACAGATACCGCCTTTTGGTACTTAAGTACAGTAGTGAAGTAGTTCTACTTAGTTACTATACATCTCTGAAACTCAGCTACTAAAGTAATCAGTAATGATAGCATTCAGCCCCACCTGGCCACAGTCTGCCATAGACTTTGACAGGCTGCAAGCAGCAGAGCTGGACACTGGACCTGTAACTCCTGAATGCACTATAAAGCTGAGAAAGCCACACAGTAGCTATACGGTCCCTGTGCTCTACAGGTCTTACTAGATCCACAAAAAACCACATGTACATGGGTGTCCAGGGTACAATATTGTAGAAGAAAATTGTGCTTTGTGGTTTGCATTATATATATATATATATATATATATATATATATATATATATATATATATATATATACAGTATATATATATATATATATATATATTTTTTTTTTGGGGGGGGGTGATTTGCACTGATTTCTCCTTTGAGGGGTTTTACTTTCTTGAAACTGGGAGGAGGCATTTCAGGAGGTGGAGTCAGTACAGGAATTACTACTTGCAGACAGCAAGGTACCATGGGATATGTAGTCCTTAGAAATTGAAAGCGAACAGCAGAGGAGACACTGCAAAGAATGCAGGGAATCCAGGAAGTTGTGGAAAGAGATGGTCAGCAGACAGGCAGAACTCACAACATGAAAGGAGATTCTTCAAGTAAACTTATATTGGATTATCAATATTAACTATTGTTTGAATTATTACAATGCTGATGCTACATAGTTACATACTGTAGTTAGTGAGATTGAAAAAAGACACCAGTCCATCCAGTTCAACCTATGATGAGTCTGTGTGTGTGTTTATGTCAATTGTACATCGTATATCCCTGTATGTTGTGGTCGTTAAGGTGCCCATCTAATAGTTTTTTTAAACTATTGATGTTCCCTGCTGATACCACTGCTTGTGGGAATTCCACATCCTTACTGCTCTGACAGTAAAGAACCCTTTACACAGTTTAAGGTTAAACCGCTTCTTTTCTAATTTTAGCGAATGACCGCAAGTCCTTTTATATTCACTGAAAAGTTTGTTCCCTATGCTATTGGCACCAGTACGGTATTTGTACATTGATATCATATCCCCTCTCAAGAGTCTCTTCTCCGGAGAGAATAAGTTCAATGCTTGCAGTCTTTCCTCATAGCTGAGATCCTCCAGTCCCTTTATTAGCTTTGTTGCCCTTCTCTGGACTCTCTCCAGTTCCAGCAGATCCTTCCTGAGGACCGGTGCCCAGAACTGGACAGCATATTTCAGTTATAAAATGAACTTGTAGGATGTAACCATAGACCTCCTTTAATATTTTTTCTTAACCATCAGCTAGAAGGAAATGGCAAACGCATACCTCTCAACCATCCATGATTCGTTGGGACCATTCCAGAAATTGGTCTCTGTGCCGGAGTCCTGGCGAATCAAGGCTGAGTCCCGGAATTATCATGGCATGTGCGGGTGGCTTGGTTCCTGCACGCCCCAAGCAACACATGGCAGCCAGCATTTCTCCCTGGCTGCCTCTGACAAGTCACTCTCACAGTGCAGAGCTGAGTGCACTGAACCTGCCCCTCCTCCTCCTGTGTTTTCCCATACACAGAGGAGGAGGCAGGGAGCAGTACACCACTCTGCCAGGACGGGCTGATCCAAGGTCTGTGATTTCTATGTAATCCACTTGCAGAGGAGGGAGGCATGAGGAAGAGGGTGAGGGGGGAGATTAGAGCTGGGATAGCTTTTGGGGATGGATGGAGCTGGGATGGGTTTAGGGGAAGGATGAAGCTGGGATGGGATCAGGGGGATGGATGGAGCTGGGATGGGATCAGAGGGAAGGATGAGCCAGGATGAAATGAGGGGATGGATGGAGATAGGATGGGATCAGGGAAGGATGGAGCTGGGATGGGATCAGGGGGATGAATAAAGCCGGGATAGGATCAGGGGGATGATTGGAGCTGAGATGGGATCAGGGGGAAGGATGGAGCTGGGTTGGGATGGGATTGGGGGATGGATGGAGCCAGGATGGGATCAGGGATGGATGGACCTGGGAAGGGATCAGGGATGAATGAAGCCAGGATGGGATCGGGGGAAGGATGGGGCCGTGATAAGATCAGGGGGAAGGATGGAGCCGGGATGGGATCAGGGGGATAAATGGGGCTTGGGATGAAATCAGAGGGATTGATAGAGCCGGGATGGGATCAGGGGGAAGGATGAAGCTGGGGTTGGATCGGGGGAAGGATGGAGCTGGGATGGGATCGGGGATGGATGGAGCTGGGATAGGATCAGGGGATGGATGGAGCCGGGATGGGTTCAGGGGGAAGGAAGGCGCATGCGTTATGTATCCTAAATCCATTACTGACTGCAGCACTCCCCAACCCCAGTGCTCTGCTTTACACACTCCTGCACGATATACTCAATACTGTACATTACATTCTTATGTACATGATATACTTAACACCAAAGTCTTCATTGTCTCAACAGTTGCTGGTTGATATGCAGTCCCTGACTATTTTAATGAAGTTCTTCTTTAAGGTAGGCTCAGATAAAGCAATCAAAGCATATTTTATAGGTACAAGGAAGCCTGGGTTTTGTTTAACCACATCCCTTAAGCCCCCCCCCCCCCCCCCCCACTGCTAAGAGCACCGCAGGTCTTGTCCCTCCTCCAGTGTCCCTCATTCTGAAATTTAAATGTTAGGAGGTATGCAAACTGCACCCGGGCCCCCTTCCTGGGTGGAGGAGGGGATGGGCACGTTTAAGGGAAGGCTCGTTTATCAAAAATGTATGTAATGTTTGTGGCATGGTGCACAAATGTGAGGCATAAAAGAAAAAATTTAATACTGACTTAGTGGTGTCACTGGAATGAAAAAATAGTCTGTGCATCAGTAGTGTCACTGGAAGGAAAAAATGCCCCTGTGTCAGTGGTGTCACTGGAAGGAAAAATGTCCCTGTGTCAATGGTGTTGCTACAAGAAAAAATGGTGCTACATTAGTGTTAGTGTGGAAAAAATTCCCCTGTGTTGATGGTGTCAGTCTTGTGAAGACTGCTTTGACATCCATGTCAGTTGCATGTAGGTGGAGAACTGGGAGTTGGGCTTTTTGAGTTCATGGAAATAAAGGGATCTGAGGGGGCTCTGAAGGAAGAAGAGTGTTGAAGGGTTCTAAGGGAGGGAGGAGGCTAAGGAGCTCTTGGATGACGGGGGGGGGGGGGGGAGGAATCTGAGGGGGGGGGGGAGAAGTCTAGTGCTGAGCTGTCCCATCACCTTCTGCGTACTCACCCAGTTCAGACCTCCTTCTCAGCAAGACATCCGCTGGGAAAGAAGGCGGCTTCCGTCCCATTCTCTGGTCATGTAAACTGTCACATGACAAGGAGAAACAGGAAGAGGGGTAGTCTGCTATCTCTCACTAGCAGCACCTCGCTGAGAGGGAGGCATGTTCTCAGCAGGCACCTGATCTCTCATCCCCAGAGCAGGCTGCTATTGGAGGAAAGAGGGAGTAGAATCCTTCCTCCAGCAGCTATCAAGGTGCCTACTCCTTCTGACAAGAGAACCAATGCGCCCCACCCCATGTATAAAAATTGCGCTCAGGGCTCGGGCGTGTCCCTTCTGCCCCCCTGTCCTGGCCCTGCTGCTGTCCACTACCAACAGTTGCTTCCTTTGGTTCTACCTTTGCCACTGTTGTGATGCATAATAATAGGTGTATAGCGTATTACTTCTAAACCCATGTACTGTAAAATTTTGGCCAGTAAAGTCAAAAAACCTTTACAGTACATGCAGACCATTTCCATGAATTTAAAATTTGTTAAACTTCCAATCTGTAATGTGAAAATTAAAATCAGAAGTAAATCATCTTCATTCTTTAAAAACGTTATCTGCCAACTTTTTCTGGGTCTGCGATTCAGAAGTACTGAAGCCAAAGGATCAGCAAAACAACTGTGCAATCGTCATTATCAGAATAAGGCCAGCAGCGGTAGAGTACACATTATTCTCATGACATGCTTGTTTTATATGTATGCTATAAATAATTAAATAAGACTAATAAAAATATAAGGGGGATAATGACATTTGTCACCCTTCTTCCTGAACGCTACCTTCCCAGGCTCTGTCATTTCACACTGTCTGTACTTTAAAATGTTAGACTCTGATATTCTCTTACTTCTGTAAACAGAAAGCCATACCGTACACAGGATTTATTCTCAGAGGACAAAGCAACTACAGGTCAGAGAATGAAGGCCTGGCTGTCAAATAAATCTCCCAAAACCCCCAGGAGACAGACAAAGATATACAGTAATTTAGAAGGGGAAAAAAACGTCCACATTTCCCACAGTGAAAGTTTATCCTATAGGTTAATTAGATGAGCAGTGCATAAGGGCTCATTCATACATGCGAAAGCCTATACTGCCCCTCTAAAAAGTTATCCATGGTGGATTGTTTTTTAGAGGAGTTTTACAGGCAGTCACTGCCTGTTTTATCCCTGATAATGCTTTACCACCTCAATCGTGTGAAAGGTTCATGTTGCTTGGTGGTGCTCACCACCGAATGTGACATACCATTTCATTTTAGCTGTAGCCGCAAAGTATGGTATCGCCGTCACAGCATGTGCACAACCCTGAGCAGCTGCATGCCCTTGTTTACGTGTACGACTGCTAAAACTGTGACTCAGCTGTCTGATTTTACTATCCTCTAGCCTATGAAGTTCAAACTGCACCCCAGGGGCCAGATACGGCCTTTGATTTGCTCTTAGTTGGCCCTTGGGGCATTATTCCACCCCACTATAAGCAACAGTGGGGCATAGTTCCTATCACTGACACAGAAAATGGGGCACTATTCTTCCTACTGACACCAACAATGGGGCACTATTCTTCCCATTGACACTCACTGTGGGGCACTATTCTTCCCACTGACACCAATGATGGGGTACTTTTCCTCCTACTGATACCAATGATGAGGCACTATTCCTCCCACTGACATCAATGATGGGGCACTATTTCTCCAACTGATACCAAGGAGGGGGCACTATTTCTCCCACTCACACCAACGATGGGGCACTTTTCCTCCCATTGATACCAATGATGAGGCACTATTCCTCCCTTTGATACCAATGATGGGCACTATTCCTCCCACTGACACCATTGGTGGGGGCACTTTTTTACCATTGATACTAATGATGGGGCACTATTCCTCCCATTGATACCAATGATGGGGCACTATTCCTCCCACTAACACCAATGATTACATTACGTAAAATGTTTGTGTTAAGGGCCTGCCCACGGCCATGGATTTGAAAGAAAACCAGCCACAGGCAGAAGAAGTATCTTCTGACAAAGGACTCAGTTCTATCAGCCCCAAAGTGGCCACGTACTGTTTGTAGTACTCAAAAAAATTGGAAGATGTGCCCCTGGAGGACCACAATTTGTAGGATTTCCTGCTGTTCAGTAGGAATGCATGCCTGGCAATATAGTACATTATACCTCATCTCAAGTCGATCCCATTGCCTCAGAATCACTTGAGCTGTGTTGGACAGTCCCTGACACTCACGGGAGGAGGGCTTGCGATGCCGAGAGAGGAAGCGCTGCACCTGCATGAGGTCTGAATCCTTCTGCTGAAATCAGCTCCCTTTCCTCTCGGCTGTAAATTACGTTGGGTCTCGTCTGGGGAACCCCTCCCTGTTCCTTGAGAGAGCATTAAGTAGCTACCATAGGCAGAACAGGGCTACCTCAATTGTTTCTCAGCACATCCTCCCTTGGGGATTCCACCAGATAGCGGGACAGAGACTTGCCATGCCCATTCAGTTTTCCAGGTCTGTAGTGGATCTTATACTTGACCCACCTTTGCTCCAAAGTCCCTAGCTTGGCTGTGTCCGGGTAAGCAAGGTAAGCAAGCAGGTTGTTCTCTGTAAACACCTCTGTCCGTCCCTGCAAGGTATTCCACAAACTTTTCAGTGATGGCCCACCGTAAGGCCAGTATCTTCAATTTGAAGGAGCTGTATTTATGGGGGTTCTTTTCGGTAGGCAAGAGGCTGCGACTGGTGTAGGCAATCACCCCTTTGCAGGCGTAATGTACCTGAGTGAGTGCAGCCTCCAGGTCTTGTAAACTCTCATCTGTATATACCCAGAAGGTCTTTCGAACAGTCCCCATTGGCCAATAAAAGGTACCAAAGTCAACTTTTGTTTAAGCATCTTAAAGGCCTGTTGTTGGGGATGATGCCATTGGGCATGGATGGGGGGTGTAGAACCACCTTCCTTCTGAGTGGCGTGACCACTCAGCAGATGGGTAAGTAGAGCAGCTATCTGGCAAACTTTGTGATAAACTTTCGGTAGCAAAACACCAATCACAGAAAGGAACGTAGCTCAGTAACAGTGTTTGGGGTTGCCAATCTTGCACAGCCTGTACCTTAGCTGAGTCTGGGGAAACCCCTCCAGCTTCTATGATATGCCCCAAAAATTGATTCCGTTGTCCTATTAAGAGGTGTTTACTGGGCTTGATTTTTAACCAATACTGTGTCATTGGGTGAACATCTGGTCCAAGTGCTTAATGTGATCCTCACAGGTCTTATGGAAATGATGATATTGTCCCAGTAGACTAGAACAGTCTCAAAGTTGAAGTCCCCCAGGCATATCTCCATTAGGTGCTGAAACATGCTGGGTGCATTACTCAGACCAAAGGGCGTATGGTTAAATTCAAATGGTCCCAAGGGTGTGACAAGGGCAGTCTTTTCATGATTTTGATCTCTCACTGGAACTTGCCAGTAGACGCTTACCAAGTCAAGGGTAGAGAAGTACTTGGCCTGACCAAATGCCATAAGTGACTCTTCTACCTGGGGCAATGGGTAGGCATCCTGATGGGTGCAGGCGTTCAGCTTGCAGTAGTCTACGCAGTACCGCAGGCTCCTGTTTTTCTTTTGCACCACAACCACTGGTACAGCCCATGGACTACTACTCTCTTGAATCACCCCTCTCTGTAGCATATTGCGAAGCAAGACCTCGACCTCCTGGCACAGAGCTGGGGGAATATGACTATATCGCTCCCAAATGGGTGCAGCATCCCCCATATGGATTGGGTGATCAATGGCTTTGGTATAGCCGTAGTCTTCCAGGCTGGCAGCAAAAAACAGAAGGTGCTTTTCAAACAGTTGATGGAGCAGTCTGTGTTGCAGTAGGAGATAGTCCGAAAAGGGAATGTCCAGTTGTTCCAGCAGGAACTTGTGACTCAGTCAAATTGGACAAGGGTGCTTGTAGTGGAGCACAATTGGCCTCTACCCCCGACTGGGCCTCCAAGTTACAGTGCTTGAGCGGTATGCGGATGACTCCCACTTGTTTGGGCTTTTTATCCACTGCCTTCTGGTGAGCTTTGTGGGCCTGTATCACGTTGAGCCACAAAGCTTGCAGACCGCAGCCCCACACACACCAGCCAGGATGTTCAGAACTTGGCCAGCAAGCGGGACAAGTCCAGGTCCATTAACATGTTCCTACCCATAACAATAGGCACTGCTGAGCTTACTGGGCCATGAGTTGCCACCACTCCTACTCGGTCCACTACTTAATCATCAATCTGGATCCTCACCCAGATGGCACCTTCTACCCAGATGGCACCTTCTTTAATCTTGAAATTGTTGGTTGCCTTGAGGGATAGCCAAGAGGGATCCAGTTAGTCTCCTGTCCCAAACTGCTGGACCTAAAACCAGTGAACCTATGTCAATGAGGAACGGGACCTCTTGCCCATTAACAAGGGAATTTATCCCTGGACTTTTCATGACCATAGACTCTGGTTTGCTGGGACCTTGTGTTGACTGTACTAAAGTTCATCCCTCTACCTCAAGAGCCACTAATTTAATGGCAGCCTAAGGCAGAATTCAGGCTGGCCACAGTTCTTGCTCACATGCCAAAATGGCTGCACCACCAACACTTGAAGTCCTTCTCTGGGTCCCTCCCCCGGGGGTTCTGACTCTTAACGGAAGGGGCCAAATCTTGTTTGAGTGAGGACAGTTCTTGTTTCAGGGAAGCCACGTCCAGTGCAAGTTCTCTTACGGCTGACAGCGGTAAGGGGGTCAGAGCCTCCTGTTTCATGTGTGCTGGATAATACCTTTTTGTCACTGCCACGGTTGCTTCCGCATCTTGCTGCTTCTGCTTCTACCACCACACCATAAAAAGAGATGACCGGTTGTGCTCTGATTCACTCCTGTAGGGCCCTCATAACTGGGCCAGCTTTTAGTCCTCCCAGAACTGGTCCCTCGACAGGTAATCCTAGTCAGTGATATCAGCACAGCTGCATGCATCCCTCTTCACCAGGTGTTTCCAGAGGTTTTAGAGTGCTACCGCAAAGTGAGTGAGGCTCTCGTCTTTCTGTTGTTTCTGAATGAAGAATCTGCACCTCAACTCTGGGATCATCATGTTCTCTCTGAACAGGCTCTTTAGGCATGTCACGATTTGTACTAAGGTGGTCCAATCTGCTTCTCGCAGTGCCATCACTGATACAGGTAGGCAGCACTTTCAAGATCTCACACTCCACGGGAATGTTGGAGCCATTAAACTTGGGTTTTATAATGGTACCTGCTCCTCCTTCCACACCCGTTGCAAGAAGGGACATATTCTGCCAACTGCTGCCAAGTGAGGGGTGGTGCAGTGTGGTACGGTGGCAGTAAACACACAGGGTCCAGTTGCAGGAATAGAACTTGTGTATTAATGCAGAATCAAGTAATTCACCATAATCCGGGCAGGAAAGGCACCCGACTGGGAACACTTACAGCATATAACAACGGTGTGTATCAGAGCAGGTCTCATATGTGCCAACAACGTCTGTCTAGAGGGGCGGAATGTGGCCTGGCCGGTCTGTATCCAAATGAGGAGGTTTCCAGCAAGGATGGCATGTCCCTATCCTTTCCCTAACTGTCTGAAACCTCTCTCTGCCCCTAATCACTGTCTCTGTTAGATGAGTGACCTGTCCCTACAGTACCCACATGCCAAATGCATGCCAAACCTGGGAGCCAGGGTCCTAAATAGACTATGCCTGACCCAAGATCGCTGTTAAAGTCATAATGGGTAGCAGCATCCTATCGGATAGGTTCCCCAGTGACCCAGGAAACCATAGAGGAACCACGTTCCTCTTGGCTTCCTCTCTTCCTGCCACTGCGGTTGAGCGCCCTCTGCAGTGGAGAAAGTAGACTGCACTTGCTTGCACATGCATGGCCACTGTGGTTGAAAAGAAGTTGATCTACTGATTGACTTCTGTATAACTGTCCATTTAGAAAAAAATTGCTTGATCAACGATGCAGGCTATAAACTGCAGGGCTGATCTGTGTATTCTGACAGTGGGGAAGTCTCCCTGCTGTCAGAATACAATGATACAGCGGGGAGGATTCCCACATTCACCTAGAATGTGTGGATGAGGGAATCAGGTTAGTTTTTTGTTCAACCCACTGGTTGAAAAAAAAAAAAAAAAAAAACTAGCCAATGTATGGCCAGCTTGAAGAACCATCTTGTATTCACCAGAGCTCCTAGAGGTTGAGATGCTTTATTGAAGGCGATCCCCAGGTTGCAGTCCTCCACTCATCTAAGCGAGCAGCTACTGAAAGCAGGTGAAAGCCCTTTGCTGCACTGGTGCACTGGATTCACTAGGCTGTAGGTGACTCAAGGCTCATACACACTATTAGAAACTTGCGGGAACATTTTCGTCCAAAGAAATTGCGTACGATTTTCGTATAGTATGTACACAACTTTCGACAGTCAATTCCAAAGTTTCGTAAGAAAAATACTCGAAGGGACAAACTCCAATATTTTTCTTGTACGGGAGAAAACTAACGGTTATCGTTTAATGTGTACTGTTTTCGTACGTCTTTTGTGCAAGAAAAATCAGAAAAGAAAGACTGCGCATAATCAGAAACAATGAACAACAACAAAAAAAAGCCTTTGTCGTACGAGAATTTTAGTACGAATTTTCATTCATCGGTTCTGATTTCCTGTGAAACAATGAGGAAAATTGGAGGATCGTTCGCCCGATTTTCTTATAGTGTGTACCCCACTTCAGTCCCAGTTGATAAAAATGCACAGAGAAGAAACACAGGCTGGGAATGAACAGGTGCTGCTATTGAGAGGCTGGTAAGAACTCACTGGTGCAGAAGAGCAGATGGCTGACTCGAGTGCAGAGGCAGACACAGTAGTGAAGGAAGACTGTATGCTAGCGGTATTGCATGGGGTTCTGGGAGCAGAATACAGGCTGAAGGAAAAAAAATCACAGAAGCAGACTTGGCATCACAGGTACAAGGTACATACAATTTTTTCACTGGAATCACACAGCTAGGTGTAGGTGAGGGTACACTGGGAGCCCAAGGCTGGAATCACTGATGACACTGGAAAACGTTGGGAATCACTGGAGGCACAGGCTGGACTGACACTACGAAACACTAAGGCCTCGTTCACATTGAACGTGGCTTTGAAATCGTGTGACTTCAGGTGAATCGTACTATTTCAAAGCCGCATTTCAGTCGGACTTTGATAGCGACGTGAAAGACATCTGTGCGGGTTCATGCTCAGATGTCTATTAAAGTTGTCCCTGAACTCGCCAAAAGTAGTACAGCAGGAACTACTTTTGGAAATCAGTGTGGCATCGCAAAGTCGGCGTCGCAATGATTGGGACGGTGCCATTGCCGGCAATAGGCTGCGATTTGACATACAATTTCACCTGTCAAATCGCACTGATGTGAACGGGGGCTGAAGGTCATGGAAGCAATGCTGAGAATCACTCAGTAGTGGCTTTGGAACACCTTCTGTTTTTTGCTAGCATGTGTATGCATGTGGAGGCCAATACAGAGAGGATCCTGAGCCCAGAGATGTGATTTTCTGCACATCAATATATGCAAATATTCAGAAGATTAAAAAATTGCTAAACCAGCAATGACAGAGTTATCTACATGATATTAGATATATCTCTAATAGAGTTGAGCGGACACCTGGATGTCCGTGTTCGGCGGGTTCGGCCGAACTTTAAAAAAAAGTCCGCGTCCGTGTCCCGGACTTTTGCCGAACTTTTCCCGGACACCGAACACCATTGAAGTCAATAGGGACCCGAACCTTCAGGCACTAAAATGGCTCTAAAACACCAATGGAAAGGGCTAGAGTGCTGCAAATGGCAGCAAAACGTAGTTAAGAGCATGGCAAGTGGATAGGGAAATAACTTAAAACAACAAAAAAAAAACCCAGAAAAATAAAACAATGTTCTTCATCTCTGAAGGACGAGGCCCATATGGAGTAGGAGGGAGGTTGAGGTGGTGGTGGATGTGGCGGTGTCATAGGCGTGCGCACAGGGTGTGCCGGATGTGCCTGGGCACACCCTAATCACCTAGGGCACATAGCATTATCAATCTGTTTGCCAGTGAGGAGATGGGAAAGATCTCCCTCGGACCTGCTCTGCTCTATTTCTCTTTGCCAGCAGGGAGAGTAATGTATCGGGGCCATGTACATGTAGGCAAACACATGCATGTGTATTTAAACTTTGGGGTGCACACTAATGCAATAGGCTGCGCACACCTATGGGCGGTGTAGGTGGAAGCGGCGGTGGAGGAGGACCAGGGCCAGATTAAGAGCATCATGGTCTTGGTGCTGAGGATTTTGAAGGGCCTTAAGGGCCGTGCCTTGGCATGCACCCAGAGGAGGAAGGGTGCAGCCATGCATGTCTAATTCCACATGGGATGCTGTCTCTGAAGCCCATAAACACATCCATGCATCGGCAACTGTCCCTCCTTGTCCGGCTTTCGTGCTGTGTGGGGAGGTTCTGAGGGAGCTGCCTGGGGAAGCGAGCATAGAAGCCAGACTTCTGTGTTTACAAGTGACAGAAGAGCGGTAACAGTGAATATGGCCAACCTGGGGCCTATATAAAGGTAGGGGCCTAGAGCTGCAGCTCCAATAGCCCCTACGTTAATCTGGCCCTGAGGAGGACGAGGTAGCCAACACTGCTTCTTTTCACAAATTTTAAATGAGGGTACACCCCAAAAGAGTGAGAAAGAGCAAAAATGGAACAATGGCTGGGTAAGGTCGGTATCCATCGCAATTCTGCACAAGGTACGGAAAAGTCCCGTGGGATCCATGCCTGGTTCATTTTAATGAACGTGAGCTTGTCCACATTGTCTCTGGACAGGCGGCTGCGCTTGTCTGTGATAAAGCCCCCAGCCGTGCTAAATACCCGTTAAGATAATACACTGGCTGCAGGGCACGCCAGCACCTCCAAGGCGTAAAGGGCAAGCTCAGGCCATGTGCCCAACTTTGAGACCCAGAAGTTGAAGGGGGCAGACCCCTCATTCAGTACGTCTAGGCGTGTGTACACATACTGCTCCACCATGTTGGTGAAATGCTGCCTCCTGCTAAGACGTTCCATATGAGCTGCTGGTGCTGCTGTTTGTTGTGGCGTGCTGACAAAGCTTTTCCACATTTCGGCCATGCTAACCCTGCCTTCTGAGGTGCTGGCGGTGCCCTGGTTGCGTTGGCGACCTCTTCTTCCTCCTCCTCCTCTGCCTTGTGCTTCCACTGTGGCCCCGCTGTCAGGTGGGAATGCCAGCAGCATGGCGTCTACCAGCGTGCGCTTGTACTCGCGCATCTTGCGATCGCGCTCCAGTGAGTGAATTAAGGACGGTACGTTGTCCTTGTAATGGGGATCCAGCAGCGTGGCGACCCAGTAATCAGCACAAGTTAGAATGTGGGCAACTCGGCGGTCGTTGTGGAGACACTGCAGCATGTAATCGCTCATGTGTGCCAGGCTGCCCAGAGGCAACGAAAGGCTGTCCTCTGTGGGAGGTGTATCGTCCGTGTCCTCTGTATCCCCCCAGCCACGCACCAGTGATGGCCATGAGCTGGCCTGGGTGCCACCCTGCTGTGAACATGCTTCCATCTCCTCCTCCAGCTCCTCCTCCTCATCCTCCTCATCCTCCAGAACTGTGCCCCTGCTGGACAATTGTGTCCCTGGCGTTTGTGTGTGCAGGAACCCACCCTCGGAGCCCCTTGCGAATGACTGCCCTGAAAGCCTTGGAAATGTTACCTCTTCATCCTCCTCCTCCTCCTCCTCCTCATCCTGTGCCACATCCTCTTCCATCATCGCCCGAATTGTTTTTTCAAGGAGGCATAGAAGTGGGATAGTTAAGCTGAGAACGGCGTCATCGGCACTGGCCATGTTGGTGGAGTACTCAAAACAGCGCAACAAGGCACACAGGTCTCGCATGGAGGCCCAGTTATTGGTGGTGAAGTGGTGCTGTTCCGCAGAGCGACTCACGCGTGCGTGCTGCAGCTGAAACTCCACTATGGCCTGCTGCTGCTCGCACAGTCTTTGCAGCATGTGCAAGGTGGAGTTCCACCTTGTGGGCACGTCACATATGAGGCGGTGAGCGGGAAGGCCGAAGTTACGCTGCAGCGCTGACAGGCGAGCAGCAGCAGGGTGAGAACGCCGAAAGTGCGCACAGACGGCCCGCACTTTCTGCAGCAGCTCTGACATATCGGGGTAGTTTTTAAGGAACCTCTGCACCACCAAATTCAGCACATGCGCCAGGCAAGGGATGTGCGTCAAACCGGCTAGGCCCAGAGCTGCTAAGAGATTTCGCCGGTTATCGCACACCACCAGGCCGGGCTTGAGGCTCGCTGGCAGCAACCACTCATTTGTCTGCTGTTCCATGCTCCTCCACAACTCCTGCGCGGTGTGTCGTTTGTCCCCCAAACAGGCAAGTTTTAAAACTGCCTGCTGTCGTTTACCCCTGGCCGTGCTGAAGTTGGTGGTGAAGGTGTTACGCTGTCCGGATGAGGAGGCGGTAGAGGATGAGGAAGCGGAGTAGGAGGAGTTAGGAACAGGAGGCAAACTGAAGCGCCCTGCAATCCTCGGTGGTGGAAGGACATGCGCCAAATTGCTATCCGCCTCAGGCCCATCCGCCACTGCATTTACCCAGTGTGCCGTAGGGAGATATAACGCCCCTGACCGTGCTTACTGGTCCACGTATCGGTAGTTAGGTGGACCTTGCCAGAGATGGCGTTGCGCAGTGCACACCTGATTTTTTCCCCCACTTGGTTGTGCAGGGAAGGGATGGCTTGCCTGGAAAAGTAGTGGCGGCTGGGCACGACGTACTGTGGAACAGCCACCGACATAAGGTTTTTAAAACTGTGCGTCTCCACCAGACGGAATGACAGCATTTCAAAGGCCAAGAATTTTGAAATGCTGGCATTCAGGGCCAGGGATCGCGGGTGGGTAGGGGGGTACTTCCTCTTCCTCTCAAGTGTTTGGGAGATGGAAAGCTGAACGCTTCCACGGGACATTGTGGAGATGGTTGGTGACCCAGGTGGTGGTGTTGCTGACAGATCCTTTGTTTGCGGGGTGGCAGGTGCCGGTATCACTACAGATGTGGCTGGAGCGGCCGAGACTGCAGCAGAAGAGGAAGCAGGATGAGCCAGAGACGTTTCTTGGTTTTGAAGGTGTGTACTCCACTGCAGCTTGTGCTTTGCACTTAGATGCCTGATCATGCAGGTTGTGCTCAGGTTGAGAAGGTTTATGCCTCGCTTCAGGCTCTGATTGCACAGGGTGCAAACCACTCGTGTCCTGTCATCAGCACATTTTCTAAAGAACTTCCACGCTAGAGAACTCCTTTGAGCTGACATTGGTGCGCTCGTTCCCTTGCTGCGTTGGGCAGTAGCGGGCGTAGTGTCTAGGGCACGGCCGCTCCGCTTCTGCACCCTGCTCCCTCTTCTGCTGTGCTGGTGGCTCTGTGCGACCATCGCCTCTTCCTCCAAACTACTCAGGTCACCTGCATGACGTTCATTCCATGTGGGGTCGAGGACCTCATCTTCCTCCACATCATCTTCCACCCAGTCTTCACTCCTGCCCTCCTTGTCGGTCTCCACAATGCTGAACACCGCAGCAGTTGGCACCTGCGTTTCGTCATCATCGGAGACGTGCTGCGATGGTCCTTGCATGTACTCATCTTGAGAAATAAGTGGTTGGGCATCGCTGCACTCAATCTCTTCAACTTCTGGGGCAGGGCTAGGTGGATGGCCCTGGGAAACCCTGCTGACAGAGTCCTCAAAAAGAACAAGAGACTGCTGTATGGATTGGAGCTCAGACTGCTTGCCTGATTTCCAAGGGGGTGAGGTGAAAGACGGTTGGACATTGGCTGCAGGTGCCAACTCTGACCTTTCTGCAGTAGAGTGGGTGGGAGACAATGTGAAGGAACTGGAGGCACTGTCAGCAACCCAATCTACTATCGCCTGTACTTCTTCAGGCCTCATCACGTCTAGAGGCGCATTATGCCCTACCAAATACTGCTGCAGGTTCTGTCGCCTACTCACACTTGTGGAAGGTGTTTCACTTGTGCGTGTAGCTGGCACAGATTGACCACGTCCTCTCCTTGCAACAGGAGCTCTACCAGCAGCACCACGACCCAGGCCACGGCCCCTATTTGACGGTCTCCTCATATTTCTGTAATTTATGATCTTGCCCTAGAAAGGTGTTTATTGAATAGCGGAACAAAACAACAACAGTATCGCACGGGTGTATCTGACAGTCAAATATGCAAACTATGCCGCAATTTAATGTTTTTTACCCCAAAAGGGTGTATATTGAATAGCCGAATAGGAAAAAGGATAAAAAAACGGTGTATCTCACACGTACAAACACAGACTAGGCCCCGATTAAAATTTTTTGTACCCTAAAGGGAGGATGAGGAAGAGGAGTAGGAGGAGTTGGGAACAGGAGGCAAACTGAAGCGCCCTGCAATCCTTGGCGGTGGAAGGAGATGCGTCAAACAAATTTAAAAAGGTGTATCTCACATGTACCGATACAGACTATCCCACAATTTAATTTTCTTACAGTCCAAAAGGGTGTATATTGAATAGTGGAATAGGAAAAATGTTATAATACGGTGTATCTCACACATACAAACACAGACTAGGCCCCGATTACAATTTTTTGTACCCTAAAGGCAGGATGAGGAAGAGGAGTAGGAGGAGTTGGGAACAGGAGGCAAACTGAAGCGCCCTGTAATCCTCGGTGGTAGAAGGAGATGCGCCAAACAAATTTAAAAAGGTGTATCTCACATGTACCGATACAGACTATCCCGCAATTTAATTTTTTACACTCAAACAGGGTGTATATTGAATAGCGGAATAGGACAAATTTTACAAAACGGTGTATCTCACACGTACAAACACCAACTAGGCCCCGATTACAATTTTTTGTACCCTAAAGGCAGGATGAGGAAGAGGAGTAGGAGGAGTTGGGAACAGGAGCCAAACTGAAGCGCCCTGCAATCCTCGGCGGTAGAAGGAGATGCGCCAAACAAATTTAAAAAGGTGTATCTCACATGTACCGGTACAGACTATCCCGCAATTTAATTTTTTACACTCAAACAGGGTGTATATTGAATAGCGGAATAGGACAAATTTTACAAAACGGTGTATCTCACACGTACAAACACAATCTAGGCCCCGATTACAATTTTTTGTACCCTAAAGGCAGGATGAGGAGTAGGAGGAGTTCGGAACAGGCAGGAGGCAGACTGAAGCACCCTTCAAATCCTCGGCAGTATGAGATGCGCCCCAAAAATTGGAAAGGTGTATCTCACACGTACCGACACAGACTATCCCGCAATTTAATTGTTTATACCCAAAGGTTTTGATTAAATAGCGGAATAGAAAATATGATCAAAAAAAGTGTATGTATCTCACACGTACAGAAGCACACTAGGCCCCAATTACTATTGTTTGTACCCCTAAAGGCAGGATGAGGAGTAGGAGGAGGAGTATGGAACAGGCAGCACCCTCAAATCTTCAGAAGTATGAGATGAACCCTAAAAACTTGGAAAGGTGGATCTCACACGTACCAACACAAACTATCCCGCAATTTAATTGATCCCCAAAGGTTTTTATTGAATAGCGGAATAGGAAATATGATCAAAAAAAGTGTATGTATCTCACACGTACAAAACCACACTAGGCCCCAATTACTATTGTTTGTACCCCTAAAAGGCTGAATGAGGAGTAGGAGGAGTATGGAACAGGCAGCACCCTCAAATCTTCAGAAGTATGAGATGAACCCCAAAAACTTGGAAAGGTGGATCTCACACGTACCAACACAAACTATCCCGCAATTTAATTGATCCCCAAAGGTTTTTATTGAATAGCGGAATAGGAAATATGATCAAAAAAAGTGTATGTATCTCACACGTACAAAACCACACTAGGCCCCAATTAGTATTGTTTGTACCCCTAAAAGGCTGAATGAGGAGTAGGAGGAGTATGGAACAGGCAGCACCCTCAAATCTTCAGAAGTATGAGATGAACCCCAAAAACTTGGAAAGGTGGATCTCACACGTACCAACACAAACTATCCCGCAATTTAATTGATCCCCAAAGGTTTTTATTGAATAGCGGAATAGGAAATATGATCAAAAAAAGTGTATGTATCTCACACGTACAAAACCACACTAGGCCCCAATTACTATTGTTTGTACCCCTAAAAGGCTGAATGAGGAGTAGGAGGAGTATGGAACAGGCAGCACCCTCAAATCTTCAGAAGTATGAGATGAACCCCAAAAACTTGGAAAGGTGGATCTCACACGTACCAACACAGACTATCCCGCAATTTAATTGATCCCCAAAGGTTTTTATTGAATAGCGGAATAGGAAATATGATCAAAAAAAGTGTATGTATCTCACACGTACAAAACCACACTAGGCCCCAATTACTATTGTTTGTACCCCTAAAAGGCTGAATGAGGAGTAGGAGGAGTATGGAACAGGCAGCACCCTCAAATCTTCAGAAGTATGAGATGAACCCCAAAAACTTGGAAAGGTGGATCTCACACGTACCAACACAAACTATCCCACAATTTAATTGATCCCCAAAGGTTTTTATTGAATAGCGGAATAGGAAATATGATCAAAAAAAGTGTATGTATCTCGCACGTACAAAACCACACTAGGCCCCAATTACTATTGTTTGTATCCCTAAAAGGCTGAATGAGGAGTAGGAGGAGTATGGAACAGGCAGCACCCTCAAATCTTCAGAAGTATGAGATGAACCCCAAAAACCCCAAATATCATTCAGCTCTGCTGCAGGCCACAATTTATTTTTTTTTAACCCAAGGCTGTATATTGAATAGTGGAATAGAAAAAAAGTGTATGATTTCTGAAACCACTCAATATTAGCACATGTGAACTGAACACAGCAGTGTATGATCAGTCACTCAGCACAGCACAGCTGAAGGAAAAATGCTGCACACAGTGCCTGATAGAAAAATACTTTTCTCCCTCCTCCTCAGTGGGCAAAAAAGATTGTGTTCACTGCACCCCAAAAAGATTGAGTTCACTGCACCCCAAAAAGATTGTGTTCACTGTACCCCAAAAAGATTGTGTTCACTGCACCCCAAAAAGACTGTGTTCACTGCAGCCCACACACAGCAAAATGGATGTGGACCACTGACACCTGCCTATCTCCTATCCCACACCACACAGCAATATTGATTGTAGTTTATAGAACACACTGTCTGACCCTAAAAATCAGCAGACTCTGTCCCTAAAAGGATTGATAAGATTGTAGATCGGGTGACTGCAAACCCCCCCCCCCCCCCCCACACACACAGCAATATCGATTGTAGTTTGTAGAACGCACTGTCTGACCCTAAAAATCAGCAGACTCTGTCCCTAAAAGGATTGATAAGATCGTAGATCGGTCACTGCAAACCCCACCCCACACAGCAATATCGATTGTAGTTTGTAGAACACACTGACCCTAAAAATCAGCAGACTCTCTCCCTAAAATGCCTACAACTCGCCCTGCCTAACACACTCCGACCTGTCCCTCAATTCTATCCGGACACAAATGTTTTTTTTTCCTGTCTGTCCCTAATCAGCAGCCAGCACCCCAAAAAGATTGTGTTCACTGTACCCCAAAAAGATTGTGTTCACTGCACCCCAAAAAGATTGTGTTTACTGCAGCCCAAAAAGATTGTGTTCACTGCAGCCCACACACAGCAAAATGGATGTGGACCACTGACACCTGCCTATCTCCTATCCCACCCCACACAGCAATATCGATTGTAGTTTGTAGAACACACTGACCCTAAAAATCAGCAGACTCTCTCCCTAAAAGGATTGATAAGATCGTAGATCGGTCACTGCAAACCCCACCCCACACAGCAATATCGATTGTAGTTTGTAGAACACACTGACCCTAAAAATCAGCAGACTCTGTCCCTAAAAGGATTGCTAAGATCGTAGATCGGTCACTGCAAACCGCACCCCACACAGCAATATCAATTGTAGTTTGTAGAACACACTGTCTGACCCTAAAAATCAGCAGACTCTGTCCCTAAAAGGATTGCTAAGATCGTAGATCGGTCACTGCAAACCCCACCCCACACAGCAATATCGATTGTAGTTTGTAGAACGCACTGTCTGACCCTAAAAATCAGCAGACTCTGTCCCTAAAAGGATTGCTAAGATCGTAGATCGTTTACTGCAAACCCCACCCCACACAGCAATATCGATTGTAGTTTGTAGAACACACTGTCTGACCCTAAAAATCAGCAGACTCTGTCCCTAAAAGGATTGATAAGATTGTAGATCGGGTGACTGCAAACCCCCCCCCCCCCCACACACAGCAATATCGATTGTAGTTTGTAGAACGCACTGTCTGACCCTAAAAATCAGCAGACTCTGTCCCTAAAAGGATTGATAAGATCGTAGATCGGTCACTGCAAACCCCACCCCACACAGCAATATCGATTGTAGTTTGTAGAACACACTAACCCTAAAAATCAGCAGACTCTCTCCCTAAAATGCCTACAACTCGACCTGCCTAACACACTCCGACCTGTCCCTCAATTCTATCCGGACACAAATGTTTTTTTTTCCTGTCTGTCCCTAATCAGCAGCCAGCACCCCAAAAAGATTGTGTTCACTGTACCCCAAAAAGATTGTGTTCACTGCACCCCAAAAAGATTGTGTTTACTGCAGCCCAAAAAGATTGTGTTCACTGCAGCCCACACACAGCAAAATGGATGTGGACCACTGACACCTGCCTATCTCCTATCCCACCCCACACAGCAATATCGATTGTAGTTTGTAGAACACACTGACCCTAAAAATCAGCAGACTCTCTCCCTAAAAGGATTGATAAGATCGTAGATCGGTCACTGCAAACCCCACCCCACACAGCAATATCGATTGTAGTTTGTAGAACACACTGACCCTAAAAATCAGCAGACTCTGTCCCTAAAAGGATTGCTAAGATCGTAGATCGGTCACTGCAAACCGCACCCCACACAGCAATATCAATTGTAGTTTGTAGAACACACTGTCTGACCCTAAAAATCAGCAGACTCTGTCCCTAAAAGGATTGCTAAGATCGTAGATCGGTCACTGCAAACCCCACCCCACACAGCAATATCGATTGTAGTTTGTAGAACGCACTGTCTGACCCTAAAAATCAGCAGACTCTGTCCCTAAAAGGATTGCTAAGATCGTAGATCGTTTACTGCAAACCCCACCCCACACAGCAATATCGATTGTAGTTTGTAGAACACACTGTCTGACCCTAAAAATCAGCAGACTCTGTCCCTAAAAGGATTGATAAGATTGTAGATCGGGTGACTGCAAACCCCCCCCCCCCCCACACACAGCAATATCGATTGTAGTTTGTAGAACGCACTGTCTGACCCTAAAAATCAGCAGACTCTGTCCCTAAAAGGATTGATAAGATCGTAGATCGGTCACTGCAAACCCCACCCCACACAGCAATATCGATTGTAGTTTGTAGAACACACTGACCCTAAAAATCAGCAGACTCTCTCCCTAAAATGCCTACAACTCGACCTGCCTAACACACTCCGACCTGTCCCTCAATTCTATCCGGACACAAATGTTTTTTTTTTCCTGTCTGTCCCTAATCAGCAGCCAGCACGTTGATGTGTGCTCTCTCCCTGAACTAAACAGCAGAATGACGCCGCAGCGGCACTGCCTCGAACTTATAAAGACTTGGTCACATGCTTCAGACGGCCAATCACAGCTACTGATACATTTGTAGGCATGGCTGGGATGGCTTAGGCACACCAGTTAAACGCTTGTTGATTGGCTGTTGAAAGCCCGCCATGAAAAGCGCGCCAAAGCATGCAAAACCCGGAAATAAAACGACCGAACACGGATTTTTACCCGAATATACAGTAAAGTTTTCGGGTCCGTGTTCGGGTAACAAAAATCCAATTATTCGGTACGAACACGAATAATACAGTCCGTGTTCGCTCAACCCTAATCTCTAACTAAACATTTGAGGGCTTTTGCTGTCTCAATTGTAAAAAAAAAAAAAACATGTAGGCTTCTAGCTGTTAGGAAAAAAAAGAGTTTGCAGACATCTTAATCATTACCAAACCCCGAACAACCCACCTAAATCCTAACATTGCAGCTGAAAGGTGGCGTACACATGTCATTGCAGATTTTGACAGGTGGCACTGTCTATCAGACTTGCCCCTTGAGGTCAATAAGACTGTGCCGCAATTGTAAACCAAATGCACACATTCAGGAGGCAACAGTATCCCCTCCTGAATGCCTGACAGCTACTGCTCTAAAGGCCCTCTGAAAATCAATCCACTGAGGATCACTTTTTTTAGAGGGTGGTAGCCAGGTCCGGACTGGCCATAGGGCAGACCCAGTGGGCCATGGCCTGTTAAAGACCGGGCTACACAGCAAATGCGGTCCGGACAGGGCTAACACAGACTGCGGCCACCGCTCACTACCCGCTATGCCACCTTGCCTGTGTCTCTTCCGGCTGGCTGCAGGGCTGAACTGAGTGTCTCTCTCCCACCACTCTCCTCCTGCATCTGCCCAACCCACACACTGGGCAGGAAGTTTGAAGCCAGAAGTGGAAAGCTGCTTACAGCCTATGCCTGAGCCTCCATCCTAGGGTGAGTTAGCTTACCCTCTCTCCTAACTCCCAGTGTATAAACTAATTTAACCCCTTCAAGCCAACAGTATGCAAATGTGTGGCCTCTCAGCAGGTGGCGCTGAGTGGCCACATATTTATGTACCACACTGCAAACACAGCTGTGCACTCCTGTCACAGTTACCAACGGCTAATCTAAAGCTCCCAATCCCGGTTTGAGATCTTGAGATTTCCGATCATGTGACCGCCATGATAGTCAATCCCAGGGGTCAGATGATCCTGAACCATGCCCCACTTCCCAGCATCAGAAACCTCCTAAAGGCCAGAAGGCCCTAGTTCAAAGGGGTTAAGGGGTGCTTTGTAGACTCTGATGCAAAGGAGGGCTTTGGTGAGCAGAGACCCCCTTACATCAGAGTTCCCCTTTACACCAGAGTCCACAGAATTCCCCCCTACATCAGAGCACCCCCTTAAATTAGGGTTCCCTGTTACAGTATAGTCCCCCCTTAAATCAGGGTTTTCCTTTATATTAGAGTCGACAGAGATCTCCCCTTACAGTGTAAGTGAAAATTCTGCGGACTCTGATGTAAGGGGGGCTTTGTGGACACTGATGTAAGGAGGGCTCTGTGGAGTCTGATGTAAGGGGGCTCTGTGGACTCTGATGTAAGGGGGCTCTGCGAAGTTTGATGTAAGAAGGCTGGGGGCAGGAGTTGCTGGAGATCTGCACAGTGAGCAGAGAGTAAAAGGGTGCTCTGTGATTAGAGAGAAAAGAGGGAGCATGATTGCAAGGGGGAATGTGATGGGGGGCTGTGATTTCTAGGAACACTGTAATGCAAAGGGGACTGCACTATAAAGGGGCACTGTAATCATTATAGTGTCCCTTTACATTTAAGTATGGAGGGGCAACTCTGTAAATATCCTGTCACTAACCGCCCCCACGAACACCTTACCCCTAAAATTGGCTGCTCAATCTACAATGCCCAGGCCTATTTTTTGTCCCAGACCGGGCCTGGTGGTAGAGACTGCCGCTTATGTTATCCACTTCTGGACCGGAAGGATTTGCCCCCTTAATGACCAGGCCATTTTTTGCAATTCGGCACTGCATTACTTTAAGGGGCAATTGCACAGTCGTGCGACACTGTACCTAAATAAAATTGAAGTCTTTTTTTTCCGACAAATAGAGCTTTCTTTTGGTGGTATTTGATGACCTCTGCGATTATTATTTTTTGCGCTATAAACAAAAAAAGAGCGACAATTCTAAAAAAAAAAAAAAAAAACTATATTTTTTGCATTTTGCTATATTACATCCCCCCCCCCAAAAAAAATTTTTAAAAAAAATTTTTTTTCAAAATTTTAGACTAATTTGTTTTCTGCCACATATTTTTGGTAAAAAAATCGCAATAAGCGTATTTTGATTGGTTTGAGCAAAAGTTATCGCGTCTACTAACTGCGGGAAAGATTTTTGTCATTTTGTTATTTTTTTACTAGTAATGTCGGTGATCTTCGATTTTTAGCGGGACTGCGACATTGCAGCGGACAGATCGGACCCCTAACTGACATTTTTGACACTTTTGGGGGGACCAGTGACATTACTACAGTAATCAGTGCTAAAAATATGCACTGTTACTGTAATAATGACACTGGCAGGGAAGGGGTTAACACAGTGGGTGATCAAGGGGTTAAATGTAAGCCTAGGGGAGTGTTTCTAACTGGGGGGGTGGGCTTTTGAAATGATCACAGAGACCTGTGATCCTATATAGAAGGATCACAGGCGCTCTGTGATCATTCCTGAGAGAAGAACTGTCAGCTGTGTTTACAATAGCTGACCATTCTTCTTTCTCAGCGGGTGGCCAGTGACAATCGGAGCCACTGGCCCCGTGCATCGGAGTCCCCGCTGCCAAGTGGGGGCGCGAGTGCGCTGCCGGCAAGCCAGCCGCAGTAAAACCTTATTTAAATACCTTTTTTAACTAAAAATACCCCTATAATACTAATCCATCGCCCTTTACAGAACCGCTATTCTCATACTTACAAGGTGTACGGTATTGGATTTTAGTAAAAATCTTACTTTTAAAAACGCTGTCTGGGGGCGGCCATCTTGGATGTGGGCATCTGAAGCTGCAGTGTAATCTGCTTTGTCCTTCTTCCTGATTCCAGGGGGAGTTCTGGGAGTTCTTCCTGATTCCAGCCTCCTGGGAGTGATGACAAACAGCTCCCAGGATGCAATGCAAAGGCGGAAGTGATGTCGGTGGCCGTGGCCACAGAGGGGGGAGACGGAGGAAGTACAATCAAAAATGCCCTGAAAATAAGGTAAGGGACCCCCAAAAAAAATTGAAAATGCCCAATTGTTGATCAGCATAGCGAGCACTCCAGGAATCTCTAAAGTTGCAAAATAGGTCGGAACTCCACTTTAAGTGGTTAGAGAACTCTTAGACTACAGTAGTTCCAAAATACAAACACACACCAGATTCCTATACACACACATATTGCTTATTTACTAAGAATGCGCAATGGGAAAATTTAGTATTAAAAAACTTTTGCAGAACACTGAAAAATAGTTATTAGTGATTATGGGCACTTCTTTGGCTTGCTATTCATTTTCTACCTAAACACTTTCTTGTTTTGGATAGTGTGGGTCGTGGTTAGTACCTCTATGACATTTTCACTGCTGTCTGTGATTGGTGAGCTCGCCTTCTATTGTAGGGCAGTGAATGAGAGGAAATCAGGACAGAGCGTGGGAGATATTCGAACATATTACAGCTGTCGCTGGCACAGGTGCAGACAGAAAATCTCCCTATGGTGACAATTGTTGTATAGTATTGTGTCACCTGGACAGGAAGTAAAGTGAAATTTCCCCAACAGGAACACAGATGGCAATAAAAACTTGCTGGAGCGTTTAACCTTTGTCCAAATGTACAAAAAAAAAACTCTGGCGTCCTATTTAAAGCCTGATATTTTTTAGTTTATTCCTATAGAAAAAAGGAAAGACTTGATGCGGCGGTGTGATTGAGAAGGAGGGGAAACAGGGGGCACGGATACATACTTATTTAGTAAATAGATGTTCTGTGTGTATTTCACAGTCAACAGGGTACTTACAGGGTGAATCATCCTCCTGGCACCTACTCCACACACCTGCATTTCATCAAAATGATTAGCTTGAGAATTATGCACGAGAATACCTGTTGATTTCTCGGTGAGAGATAGTTAGGGGCCGCTAAGTGAGATGGAGTAGAGAGGTGCATCTGGATAATTACACCTTTTACCATTAGTGGCGTAGGTTACCTGACGATGAATGGAAATCTCATACCACACAAGATTGCAGAACCTCTGTGTATACAAGACAGCATATTTGTATCACTTTGGCAAAAAAAAAAAAAAAAAAACATAACTCGGGCTTAAAGTTGTTGTAAACCTATGAAAGAAAAACTAGTAAAGTGACCCTACTAATGCTTCTAATGTATCTGTGCCCTTCATTTTTTCAGTAATGATTCCTTTTTTATAAATGACCTGTAAATCTGGGTTTACCAGGTTGAAAAGTTTAAGTGCCCATTCACACTTTGCGTAGCGGGAACTCACGAGTTTTTGTGTTCAATTTTCATGCGATTCCACGTGTCATGCATAGGGCAGCCCATTCCATTCAATGGGCTGCTCTATGTGCGTTTGTCCTCCAAAGGAAGTTCCTGCTCCTTTTTGGGTGACAAGCTTCACGTGATTTTTGCTGTGATCTTGTCGCGCAACAATCACGGCTAAATCGCACCACGTTTGGGGGTGCCGTTTAACCACTTAAGCCCCGGAGGATTTGGCTGCTCAAAGACCAGGCCCAATTTTGCGATTCGGCACTGCGTGATAGGAACCGACAATTACGCGGTCGTGGGATGCTGTACCCAAATGACATTTTTTCCTACAAACAGAGCTTTCTTTTGGTGGTATTTGATCACCTCTGCGATTTTTACTTTTTGCGCTATAAACTAAAAAAGAGTGACAATTTTGAAAAAATAACAATATTTTTCACATTTATTTATATGAAATTCTCAAAAAAAAAATGTAAAAATCTAAATTTTTTTAACATTTTAGGCCAATTTGTTTTCTGCTACATATTTTTGGTAAAACAAAATCGCAATAAGCGTATTTTGATTGGTTTGCGCAAAAGTTATTGCGTTTACTAACTATGGGAAAGATTTATGTCATTTTTATTGTTTTTTTTTAACTAGTAATGGGGGCGGTCTGCGATTCTTTTTGCGGGACTGCGGCATTGCGGCGGACTAATTGGACTCTTGACTGACATTTTTGACACTTTTGGGGGTACCAGTGACATTACTACAGTAATCAGTGCTATAAATATGCACTGTTACTGTAAAAATGACACTGGCAGGGAAGGGGTTAACTTTATTGGTGATCAAGGGGTTAAGTGTGTCCCTAGGGGCGTGATTATAACTGTCAGGGGACATGGCTTGTTAGATCATCACAGAGACATAGGATCCTACTTAGCTGGATCGCATAGCCTCAGTGATGATCTAAGGGAGAATGACAGACGGCTGTGTTTACATCAGCCGTCTGTCTTTCTCCCTCTCCTGAGCGAGATCGCAAGTGGCCGGCGGACATCGGAGCGGGAAAGGCAGGGAACGAGCGGGGCGGGAGCGGCGGCATGCGCTTGCCCCCTACAGGCTCGTGGGAGAGTGACGTACCCATACGTCACTTTGCCCAGGAGAGGCTGACTGCCGCAGTACATAGTCGTGCGGCAGTCGGCAAGTGGTTAAAGTGAATGGCACCAAAACGCGTCTTGCAGCGGTTGTCGTGCGATTTGGAATTGCGAGCAGAATTGCAGCCATTTCAAATCTCTAAGTGTGAATGGGGTCTTAATGGGAACAGGAGACACAACTTCTTATTTAGGCTACATTTACAGGACCATAAAAATTTTACTGGTCATATAGGCAGGGTTTTTCCCAGACCAAAATTTCCCGCATAATTGTCCAGTAAATATTTGCTTTTTGATACACTGTTAAAATGTTAGAAAACTCAGGATTCTGCATTCACTACATCTGGTCTCCCACAGTACACAGAACATGGAAATGCAAATATTTTACTAAATTTAAACTGCTAAATACCTTTTCTCGTCAGCAGTATATAGCTGTCTTGTGACTTCTATCAGTGTACGGCCGAGCACTGGTTAAAGCTTGTAGGAGTTTTCATTCTCTTCTGACTGTCCTTTGAGGCTGCATGACTCCTGACCCTCTGTCTGGACAGTGCTGATTGGCCCTGTGGTGATCACATGCACCTTCCCCCCAAAAAAATAAAAACCTCTCTAGCAATACACACCAAACTGAGCATGTGCAGAGTGCCTCCAAGGCTCTATACTATTAGGAGATGGAATGGGGACAGTAAAAGAAGGGGGGGATCAGAGAAGACAGGATCAAACAGCCTTTTTACACAATGCAGAGGATTAACCCCTTAGGTTCTACAGTGAGTATAGCAAACATGCTTTACTGCATATACAGACTGATTTTACTGTTGTGGGTTTAGTAACACCTTAAATGCATATTTTTTACAGCTGTGTGAATGTATCCTTAAAGCCTAGGTTAAGTGTTTTTTTTTTTTTTTCTTTTTTTAAATCAGCATGAGGGATGGTACTTATATTGGATAGAAAGTGATCCTTTTGCTCATTGCTGCCCTCCATTTATAGAACGCTTTTGCTGGAAACTATAGTACAGCTTCTTTAAATGGAAGAAGGAGATGGAAAGGGCAGGCTTTTGGAATGGGGGGGGGGATATTTATTCTATTAAATGTATCTTTATACACTGCCTCTTTCCATTTGTTTTACTTTGATCCTATTTATTGGAAATATTGATTTCTACATCCCTTGTGATAACATGGCCCATACTCTTTAATGAGAGGTCTAGGGCCCTCTGCCCTCAAAAGCATCTGATCAAATCAAAATGGATGGCATCAGATGCTTTACAAGCCGGTAACGGCCTTTAAACAACAAACCGAAACCAGAAGTGACCAAACCCTTATCGCTTCCAGTTTCGTTCGTGACAGAGGAGAAGAGGGTATGGATGTACCTTTCTCTCGTCTTTACTCTGCCAGCCCTGACCGAGTGTATCATTCCCAGGCTTCCTGATCGCACCAGAGAGCCTGGAAATGGCAGAAAGTGGAAGTGAAAGTGGCAGATGGTGGCGGGAGGGGGGGCTGTAAAACGGATTGGTTGGCTGTATATTTGCTCTGGTCCAGTGGAGGCCAGTTCATTGGAGGTGCAGGGGTGCTGCCCCCCCTAAACATGCATCCGGCCCCCTAATCTACATGTAGGGCACTGGACGCATGGATTCCAATGGGGTTTTTGTTTTTTGAAGCACCTGATTAGAGCCAGAGGCTCTAATAGGCTTTAAAAAAAGGGTGGGCTCGGGGCGCAGAGCACTGCGCCCTGAGCCCACCCAGTTGTGTGACAATAGGCCACACTGAATCTCCTCCCAGCCATTCAGCAAGCGGGTCCTGAGACCTGTTTCCTGATTGGCCGAAAGGAGAAGGCATGCTATTGGCCAAGAAGAAGGAGGAGACGGCCGCCGAGAAGGGACATGAAGGAGCCTGAGGGGGAAGCCGCCGCCCAGGGCTGTCTTTAACACAGGGCAAAAGGGGCAGCTGCCTCGGGTCTAGTCATTGTTGTAAGGCCCAAAGCAGCTGCCCCTTGAGCCCCCAAATAGTTGATAAGTGGATTCAAGAGGGCCCAAGAAAATTTTTGCCCAGGGTCCAATCAAGAATAAAGACGGCCCTGCCGCCGCCTGTCATTCCGGAGGAACAAGGTCAGCAAACTGACTGACTGACTAACCGACTGATTGGCAGGTGGGGGGAGAAATGTGGTGGTGCAGGCTGGAGTGATATAGGGGAGGGGACAGGTCTGTGTGCCCCCACCCCCAGAATGATGGAGCACCAGCCGCCACTGCTCTGATCACTTTTACAAACAAAGAGCATTGGTGGATCTAAAAAATTATATCAAGATCATGGCTCCAGCTGCAGTCATGATCCTGGTGTAACCACCTAAACCCAAGGACGTATGGGTACATCCATTTGCATGAAGTAGTAAATGGAGTTGTCTTCTTTAAAAAAAAAATCCTTTCCTTTGCGAATGTCCAAGGAAAAAGTAGATTTTTGCATATCAGTGACAGATCTTTTTTGTCTATGTTGGCTGCATGTTTTGAAGAAAGAAGGAGTATGTGTATAATTGATAGAGCAAACTCAGAAGGTATGACTATATTTACATGCTTGGTAAATAGAAGGTTTACTTTTATCAAAATGTAAGCTGTTTGAGATGCTTACAATGGAAAACACAGAAGGTCATATCTCTACTTTCAGGTTAAAAACTCTGTGGCACAGTTCAACTTTTTATCCTACTTTTAAACCAATGGAGAAAACATTATTCTACGATAACACTCTTAAAAATGATTATACAGGTGCCAGTTGTTGGTCGTAGAAAGTCATTGTAGAATGCAACTGTTAGGATCACTTTATTTTGGCAGAAGTGCCGAACATCCAATGCGTTTTTTTTATCATGAGTGGCCATATTAACCACTTTTGGACCGGAAGGTTTTACCCCCTTAACCACTTCAGCTCCGGAAGGTTTTACCAGTTTAATGACCAGGCCATTTTTTGCAATTCGGCTCTACGTTACTTTAACGAAGAATTGCGCGGTTGTGCGACGCTGTACCCAAATAAAATTGATGTTCTTTTTTCCCCACAAATATTTTTTATTTTCTGCTAAATAACATTCCCAATAAAAAAATGTTAAAATCTGATTTTTTTCATCATTTTAGGCCAATATGTATTCTGCTACATTTTTTTGGTAAAAAAAATCCCAATATATGTATATTGATTGGTTTGTGCAAAAGTTATCGCGTCTACAAACTAGGGGAAAGATTTATGCCATTTTATTTATTAATTTACTAGTAATGGGGGTGATGAGTGATTTTTAGCGGGACTGCCACATTGCAGCGCACAGATTGGACACCTAACTGACATTTTTGGACACCTAACTGACATTTTTGGGGGGACCAGTGACATTACTACAGTAATCAGTGCTAAAATATATGCACTGTTACTGTACACGGGCAGGGAAGGGGTTAACACCAGGGGCGATCAAACGATTAAATGTGTCCCTAGGGAGTGCTTTCTAACTGTGTGGGGGATGGGCTTGCTGAATGAACACAGAGACCTGTGTTCCTAAATAGGATGAACACAGGTTCCCTGTGTTCAATACTGACAGAACAGCAGTCTGCCGTGTTTACATCGGCAAACCGCCGTTTTGTCTCCACAGGGAGCGATCGCGGGTGCCCATCAGACATTGCGGCCTCCGGACCCGCTAATTGGCTCCCCCTGTGGCCAATCGACACATGCGCGCACCCCCACAAGCGATCCCGCAAAGCGACGTACAGGTATGTCGTTTTGCAAGACAGAGACGACCTGCTGCAGTAAAATTATGGCTGTTGGTCGGCATGCGGTTAAAGTGGGTCAGCCGAGAATAAGCAAAGTAAGTTAAGGCCTGTACACATGATAAGAAAATCGGAATTAAAATTTCGTCCGACGAACGATCTGCCGATTTTCGGATCGTTAGAATAGTGCTTTCGACAGCTGATTACGGATTTTGGGACGACAAAAACTGGATGTGCAGGCTATAAAATGTTATCGCACGTGAACACAACGTCTGATTTTTGTTTAGTTAGTACAGTTTTCGTCCGAAAAAAATTATAAGAGCAAGACTAGGCATTCTCAGAAACGAATACATACAAAACAATTCAACACATGACATCACTTCTGAAGTTGAACTCTGTCGTACGGGAATTTTCGTATGAAAGTAACCTCTTCACTTTCCATATGAGACTAGTAAGCAACAAAAAACTAAAGAAAATTAGTCCGATAATCTGATCGTGTGTGCGAGGTTTAACCCTCTTAGCGGTATTCCCAAGCGTGGCTCTCGCTGGATCCTGAAAGCAGGGTTACTTACCTTGTCACCGGGATCCAGCGATGAATCCCGGCGGTGTCTCGCGGCGGATCTTCCTCCCGATCGTCTCCGTGCCCCGACTTCCGTCTCCTGCGACGTGACGTTCGCAGGGGGGTGGAACCGGCGGCAAATTCAAATGTAAAAACACACCAAACACACTGATACTATTCAAAATAATAAAAAAAATCATATTAGTTTGCCCCCCAGTGCCCTTTCCTGCAGTTTTACTGTACTTTTTATGTACAGTGGTGCAGTGGTTAGCACTTTCACCTAGCAGCAAGAGGGTCTCTGGATCCAATCCCAACGATGACACTACCTGCCTGGAGTTTGCATGTTCTCCCTGTGCCTGCGTGGGTTTCCTCCGGGTACTCCGGTTTCCTCCCACACTCCAAAGACATGCTGGTAGGTTAATTGGAACCTCTATGAAATTGGCCCTACTATGTATGTATGAATGTGAGTTAGGGACCTTAGATTGTAAGCTCCTTGAGGGTAGGGACTGATGTGCAATGTATATGTAAAGCGCTGTGTAAATTGACAGTGCTATATAAGAACCTGAAATAAATAAATAAATAATAATAAAAAAAATATATACTTATATATATATATATATATATATATATATATATATACACGTAATTCTTGTGAATGAGCAGCCCAAACCAACTGTATACATTTATAATATATATATATATATATATATATATATATATATATATATATATATATATATATATATATATATATATATATATACATTTAATACAAATAATGGTACCGCTTTCAGCACCTAAAATCCAAAAGAATCATACCGCCAGGGAGGTTAAGACGGTCCAATCAGCTTCAGAAGGGATGAAACATTAGATAGAAAAAGTGGTATGACATCACACATATTCTCTTGATTCAGTGGTATTACAAATATTTTTTTAATTCAGTAGTTGACAGAGTAGACAGGTGTTCACAATTTGAATATGAATAGAGGGCTTGGGCCTGGTGATAGAAGGTATTATCCCCCAGCTGCTAATGCCCCCCCCAAAAAGTCCTAAAGTTTGTTGGTGTAGATAAGGGTGATCAAACTACCTTCTAACAAGTCCTAATAAGGATCCTACAGGCCCTCTGACTGCAAAAAAAGAAACCAGGAATAGGCCTATACACATTGAGGTTTTGAATATCTGAAAATGTTTGTCTTTGTTCAAAGAACATAAGGGAATATGTTTCATCCATCATAGAATCTAAAATATGAGTTGCAGGGAGGTGCTACAAGTAAAAAAAGCATGATATATCCTGGTTGTACAGCACCATCTAGGGACCAACAGGACAGTTTTTTGGGGCCTACTTAGAACGGGCTTGTGGTGTGTGCACTTGTTGTGATTGGGCTGTTGCATTGATGACAGAAATCTTAATGCTGACCCAGTCATCAGAACTAGCTGCTGGCCCCTATAACCTTTGGTTACTTCACGAGGCCAGAACCTCTCTTCCAGTAGGCGAGGTAACGCCTCAAAAGGTGCTTGACCAAAGTCCATCCTACATCTTTCGTCTGTAAATCAAGTAGTCTGAAAATAGAACAATGTATTTATCTGGAAGATTGTGTTAAAAAACATGGGGGTTGATTTACTAAAGGAAAATATACTGTACACTTTCTCCAGAGCTTAGTAAATGAGGTAAAGTTCACTTTGCAAAGAATACACCATCAAATGCAAGGAAAATAGAAGCCCTTTCTTCCCACTTATACAAAAAATTTTTCCTCCCACTGACACCAACAATAGGGCATAACTCCTGCTACTGACATCAACAATGGTGCACTATTTCTCCTACTGACACCAAATATGGGGCACTATACCTCCCACTGACATCAAATATAGGGCACTATTCCTCTCCATATTACATATTTACATGTACTTGGGGAGGAATTGTTTGCATTGTTTACTCCCGCTGAGGTCAGGACAATTTCTACTCTCAGTGGTCACAGTCTGGCCCCCTAAAAAGGACAGTAAGGTTCTGTTCACACCTGAACGTATTTCAGCTCGTAAAACGCTCATCTCTGAAGTCTCAAAACGCCAAACAAGCAAAATCCTATTCATTTCAATAGCCCTTGTTCACATATGAACATTTTGTCGCCTGATGCAAAATGCCTGAAGCTCAAAAAAGTACACAAGCTTCTTTTATTGGCAGATTACCAGTGTTTTTGTTAGATGTCCATGCCTGGCTCCAAACACCTGCAAAAATACACCTGAAAAAACACCTGAAAAACGTCCGAAAAAATGCCTGAAAAAGATACCCTCAGGTGTGAATAGAGCCTGATCTGGCCCTTTGTTTAGAAAGTTTGGAGACCCCTGATTTATATCATATAGACAAGTTTCAGCAGTATTGCAGACTGTGATAACTGTATCACAACTGGTTCTACCTACCCTACGTAAGTGCTCACTTCATTCCCCACAAAAAAAGGTGCTCGCTCTGGTTAGTGAGTCACCATGGGCATGTATCCTCGACATCTGGTGGCAGAGGTGGGAGATTAGAGTGTGCAAGTTATTTTACAGTTGTTGGCTGTGTCTGGAGAGGGGAACATGGAGCGGAGGGAAACTTGACAATGTGCCTGCCAATTTCTGTGAATGCACCAATGAACAGCAATACCTCGCTTATCGGTTGGTCTCCCTTATCCCTGGACCCTAAGTACTGCCATCTGTAACAAGGGACACAATGGTATTATATTATTACTGTCCTGCCAGAAACACCCTTAGCAGATCATTGTTAGACAAAAAGCCTGTTTGGTGGGGATAACCTTAAGCCTCGTACACACGCAACGAATTTCCGCCGACCGGTCGTCCGTCTTTTGTCCAGAGTCGTGTCCGTTGGTTGGAATGTGCTCTAGACTGCACACGAATTTTCCCGTACGACAGAATTCTACTTCAGAAGTGATGTCATGTGTTGGATTGCTTTCTTTGTGTTCTTTCATCTCTGAGCATGCCTAGTCTTGCTCATAAGATTTTTCCCCGTCGAAATCTGTACTGACTGCACGAAAATCGGACATGTGTTGACGGTCGACAAAAATTATATAGCCTGCACACCAGGATTTTTTCGGCCGAAAAGTCGGAGTCGGTTGTCGGAAGCACCATACTAATAAGCCGAAAATCGGCAGATCGGTCGTCGGATGAAATTTCCCGGCCGAATTTCTTCTCGTGTGTACGGGGCTTAAGTCTTTGCAATGGTTTCCCCAGGGTACTGCAGATGTCAGGTTCTGGCATACACATACACGAGAACATGAAGTAGTGGAATAAATTGTATAGGAACAGCTAACTGACATATAATGCCTGTGGTCAGGATTATTGTGACTAGTGTCAATTTCATGCAATAACAAAGCAGATTTATTTTATGATTATTTTATATGTTCCGTATGAGCTGTAAAATGGGTTTTTCTAAATAGACACTTTTTTAAATCTTCCAGTCTTCATCATTTGGGAGCCCAGGCTACTGAAATGTTTGTGTCTTGTAATCTGCTGAGTAACTGAAATCCTGTTTTTTTTTTTTTTCTGCTCATAAATTCTGAGATCTGACATCATATAAAGTGCTTTAGCAGAAATGCCTCTCTACGTGTCAGTAATGTGTGTGATGAGTATACCTTTGTTAATCATTTTTCTTTGTGCCTAATGACCTCCTTCCACTGGAATCAATATTTCCATTGCATTACCAGGGTTCAAGATCTTTGTGGAATGTAAGACTACTGTGGTTTACAGATGACCCGTGATTGAACTGTAGGAAGTCCCTACTTATAGATAAGTGCTCCTTGGTTCTGTTTACACAGATAACCCCCATCAGGTTGTTCTGGGTTGCTTGCAACAGGGAGAGTGCCCTGTTTGCCGACTACATTCTAGTACCAGATCCTAATATACAATTAGAGAGTGTCCTGTTTGCCCACCACATTCTAGTACCAGGTCTTAATGTACAATTGAGTGCCCTGTTTGCCCACCACATTCTAGTACCAGATCTTAATGTACAATTAGAGAGTTCCCTGTTTGCCCAACACATTCTAGTACCAGATTCTAATGTACAATTAGAGAGTGCCCTGTTTGCCCACCACATTCTAGTACCAGATTCTAATGTACAATTAGAGAGTGCCATGTTTGCCCACCACATTCTAGTAGCAGCTCTTAATGTACAATTGAGTGCCCTGTTTGCCCACCACATTCTAGTATAAGATCTTAATGTACAATTAGAGAGTGCCCTGTTTGCCCACCACATTCTAGTAGCAGCTCTTAATGTACAATTGAGTGCCCTGTTTGCCCACCACATTCTAGTACCAGATCTTAATGTACAATTAGAGAGTGCCCTGTTTGCCCAACACATTCTAGTACCAGATCTTAATGTACAATTGAGTACCTGTTTGCCCACCACATTCTAGTACCAGATCTTAATGTACAATTAGAGAGTGCCCTGTTTGCCCACCATATTCTAGTACCAGATCTGAATGTACAATTAAAGGCACCTGCTTTATAATATAAACATGTACAAAATCAAGTTACTAGGTGATGCACAAGCACATAAAGTAAATACATTTCTTTTACCTGCGGTGGCTGTGCCAAATCCTCCTTGATTTGTGTATTACACGTGGTCCCTTCCCAGACACTGCAGCTCAAAGTTGAAAGGGTTCAACAACACAGGCAGAGCTGTCAATCCAGAAAGCACTGGGCAGGATTAGGCATGGCCAGGTGCTGACTGAGACGCTACAGTCCCTTGCAACATTTTTTCATCCCACGGTAGTGCAAGTAGGCACAGGGTGCCCATGAGAGTGGCAACTCTGCTCTGAATTTAAGTACAGTGCAGCATTGTTGTCACTCCATCAGAGGAAGCTGCATTGGGTAGACTTAACTGGCAGGGTCAACAGGTATTTGTTGGACTTTGCAAAAGAAGTAATCCTAAATAAATAATTTATTGAAGAGTGTAAGGCCACCATAAGCTTTAAAGAGGGTGTAATGTCACATAACACAATTACTTGTATCCTCTCTGTTTTAGCAAGATATAAAGTGTATTGCGTGTGTGTTTCTTTTAATTTATAATACTAAATACCTTTTTGAACAGCACCTCTGTGCAGTCACCTGATCTCCCTCTGCTCTTCTTCCTCGATCTAAGAAGAGCAGCGGGAGGGGCTGAGATTCCCCACTTATGTCGGCCAGCCAGCAGAGGGAGAACATGTTACTGCACACAGAAGCTGTGAGAAAAGGTATTTAGGATTATAATTAAGAAAAAAAAACCTGACATACTGTACAGAATATTTTGCTAAAACAGAGAGGATACAAGTAATTGTGTTATGTATTACATCGGAATAGAGGTAGGAGGAGAGGGGAGGGGCTGGCAGGAGATCTGCTCTCACACGCAGACTAGGAAATGACAGGCAGGAAGGGAGGGGGAGAGGTAGAGACTGTGTACATACAGCGGGATGACGGAGGCACGTTAACCGACCACAGTATCATGGATCAGCAGCCATGATTACCGTGGTCAGCACACACAGGGGGACACAAGAACAGGCAGGATCAATCAGGTATTTTAGATCAAAGCAAGGGACAAATTACACTGCAACAGCACTATGCTACTGATCATGCTTTAAAGAAACAGGAACATTTTATTTTTTTTTTTGAGCTATAACCACTTTAATTCCTCTGTATGTTGTACAGTATATTCCATATGTTAGACTCACAAGTCAGTGACAAACCCTTTTGCACCCCAACAGGTGCAGTTTTGGCAATTACTAAATCCCATTTTCTTTCTTTTGCTTCTGTAGACACATTTTTAATATCTTCCATTCTACCACAATTTATTACCATGAAATGTAATCTACTTACCTTTTCCTGGTGAATACAATTTACGTTGGAAATGTTAATTAGGGAGAGTGCATAGCCCATTAGATGTACACATGCCTCCCTCTTCTTTGTTCTCCAAATCCCACAATGTCACAGAGCTCCTCTCTCATTTCACAAGACGTAGACAGCAAAACTGTTTTCTCTGCCTCTGACCTCCAGAAAAATAAAATCTTATACTAGCAACACTTATTTGTCCTCTCACTGTTTCCCTGTTATCAAAATCAAAAGGTGTTATTTTGACAATTCTTTTCTCTTGCAGAACAATTTTACATCCTCCTGTTCATTAAGCCGTCACTGTACTTTTTCTTTGATTTCTCGTTGAATTTGATTTTGTACTCTTGTCATTGTCCTATGGCGTATTCAACTTCTCCATCACATTCCTAATTTAAAGTGACCCTTTTCATGTACTTTAAAGACGTTGTAAAGGATCAAGGTTTTTTTTACCTCACTGCATTCTATTCTAAAACTTACTTGAACCCCATCTTGATCCAGCGATGTGCACGAGAGCCACTGGTCTCCCGGGTCTCTCCCTCCTCATGCCATTGGCCATTGGCTCCCACTACTCTCAATAACAGCCAGTGAGCCAATGAGGGAGTAAAAAACATATGGGGTGTTGGCGCTTGAGGATATATGGACAAAGCAAACTGGGGACATTACATGTACAGAGGGCAATAGTTAGTCCATATATATTCACAGAGGATAGGGGGCATAGAAGAGGACTGTGTAAAAGTCCATCTGTGGGGTCCAAGACAGTTCCAGGGATGGATGGTATGCTACAAAGGGCAAGCTCTCTGGAAGAGTGAAGCCAACTCTGCATAAATGGATACAAGAAGGAGAGGAGAGCGCCTCTGAGTGTAAATGGTATTTAATAGACAGGGTTAAAATAGTAGTAACTCACATAGAGGTATACAAAGAAACGTGTGTCTGATCATCAGTGGCTCCGTGGTTCACTCACATTCCTCTGCAGGGCCCAGGATGTCCATGGAGACAGAGAAGATGATGCCCTTCCACCCTCTACCTTCTCCTGACGTCAGACGCAAGCAACTTTCTCCTTGCGGCCTCCGCCTCCTGCCCACCTGGAAGAAAACAGAAAGCTGGCATCATCTTCTCTATCTCCATGGACATCCTGGGCTCTGCAGAGGAATGCGAGTGAACCACGGAGCCACTGACAATCGGACACACTTTTCTTTGTATACCTCTATGTGAGTTACTACTATTTTAACCCTGTCTATTAAATACCATTTGCACTCATAGGCGCTCTCCTCTTCTTCCAGTGAGCCAATGAGGAGACAGTGTGTGAATGGACACACAGAGCAGAGGCTCGGGAGTGAGCCTGCTAGGGTACCCCCATAGCAAGCAGCTTGCTGTGGAGGCACTTAGCAGGAAGGAGGGACCAGGAGTGCTGGTGGGGGACCCCAGAAGAGGAGGATTGGACCATGACACAGAGAAGGTAGGTATGACATGTTTGTTAATAATAAAAACAAGAAACGTACATTTAATATCACTTTAATAGTGACAGAATGCGTACTCTACAAAAGAAGACTGTAAACACTTACCTTTCCAGCTACCACCACAAATAAAGCTGCCTTCAAGAGGAATGAAGTCCTCTGGGAAGCCAACAATCCTAGGAGTATTGATCTCCCTGGTTCTAGTGGCTGGAATACCGCAGGCCCCCTGACACTCCCAATTCATAAGGCTCAGAATGCTATACTACCATGCCTCCTTATATGTTTAAAGTGGTATTAAATGCAAAAGCAAACATTTATTTTATTATATAGCAGCTTACCTATTCATCGACGTAGTGGCTGCATTTGTTTTCATTTTTAGGCTTTCTTTCCCTAATTTTCACTTGGTGATCTGGTCAGTAAGTCTATTGTTTGTCAAAAGAACAAGCTCTTTTGCAGACATAGCAGTTACAGGGATGAGACAAACCATTTACCACTGGCAGGAGTGCTTACAATGGGCAGCTTTTATTTATGTAAAGCCTTTATCCCAGAAGAAAAAAAAAAAAAAGCTATAAGGCAGGGCAGTGCTGTATCCTGGCCTAGGCCAACAAGGCCCAGACCTAGGGCGACACTTTGTAGGGGGGCAGCAAAAAAAAATATTTCATTATTTTTATAATGACTATGGACTTCCTATTTATTATACAAATAAGTGAAATAATCCCATAATTACAATCAGTGGCAGCAAACACAAGTCCAAATATCTTAAAAGAGTAATTTTACTAATGCAGTGACATAAGGCTGTACTAATGGGCACTGATAAGGCTGCACTATTGGCCACTGATGGGGCTGCACTGTTGACCACTGATGAGGCCACACTGATATGCTGCACTGATGGGCAGTAAAGAGGCGGCACTGATAAGGCTGCACTGATGAGGCTGAACTTATGGGAACTGATGAAGCTATGCTGATGGGCACTGATAGACTGTGGTTGTGGTCTGTGGTTTACAGATGATAGGGTGGGTCATAAACAGGAAGGGGTGTGGCCTTTACAGGAAGGGGTTGGCCATATATAAATTAGGTGGTGCACAAGTTTAGTCAGGTCACTCTGGCAAAGGCATCAAGGATGGAACCATTCCAACAAGCGTATCCCACCATGCCTTTGCCAGAGTGACCTCCCTCCTGGCATATCTCATCCCTTATACATTTGGCTATCTGCCATTTGTGGCAATCCATTTATACTTCTTTGTGTCCTTAAAGACATTTCCATCTGCCCCTGGTACCCCTGGTATCCTTTGGCAATTCATTCCAACAAGTTCCCCCATTATGATTTACTTCATCTACCATTTTCTATACATCGGCTCAGGCCTGCTTTGAACTTATACGTGGCTTCATATGGAATGTTATGTACCAGTAGCTCCAGAGGAAGCTTGATCATTCAAGCGAAACATGTAGGGCATCTGCCTGCATGAATCGTTTACCATTCCAGTGTCGCATGAGTGGAACTCAGGGACGATAGTAGCCACGTTTCTGTTATCGTCTATGAGACCTACAGGATGTGACGTATACATTCTTTCTTGCCACTTATTACTATGTGATATGTAAATCATTGTTATTATCACCCTATGTAAATAGTGCCTATGTAACCTACATACACTAAGGCATTATCTTTTATGTATTGTGTGTTCGTTTGTATCATCTCCCCGTTTGGGAGTCCTTTATGGTTTTAAATGTCAATCAATAAAAAGTTTTTTATTATAAGCTGCTATTAGTGCCTATAAAGTCCATATTGTTCTCCACTTATCTGACATTTCAAACAGGATGTGGCACTTTTTCAATTATTGCTGTGCCCAAGTTTGCTGCTAATTGGCTGCGCATTCCCAATTTATTCAATTGTAAAGTCTAGTTTTTTGTTTTTTGTCTACTAGCACATTATGAAATACTTGCCTTAGAACGAAGCCCTCCAGCTGTGCGCTGTCATCGCTGAGAGGGCTGACATCTTCCCCATTCTTTCTCCCGGGTTTGCGCGCTCCGGCTGTGTGATTGGTCAGAGCTGCGATGACGTCACTCCCATGCATGCGCACAGGAGCCCTTGGTTTTAGCACAAAGCTCTGAAGTTCCGGCAAAGTAATATCACCATTTGCATCCAGGGTAAACGGTACATACATTGTTTTTTTGAGTGACAATCACTGCTCCAGTGTAAACTGGCCATTAAACATTACTGACCTCTGTGTTACTTACTACTTGCCATTGAACTCTGCTTCATCTACTACTGATTAGGGATGGACTGTGTTTTCATGTCATCTGTTCATGTGTTCGCTGAACACACAAACAGATGGGGCGCCCCCCTTGAGTGTCCAATTATGCACTCCGCTCTTGCAGTGCATTGATTGCTGATGATTGGCCAAAGCATGCACCTGACCTATATGCTTTGGCCAAACGCAGCACAATGTGAGCCATAATTGGCCAAAGGCAGAGTGCTCAGGCACTAAGTCCACGCACACACTATATAAGACTGCTGCCTTTATGGCGGCCGTGTATAGTGTGTGACAATGGAGATTAGGCAGGTAGTTAGTGAATTGTGAGTTCAGTCAGTTTGAACTGGCACTGCCCTTCTGACGTCACATGACGTCAGAAGGAGTCGGGCCACCGCTTGACGTAGCTGGTTGGCCCCACCCCTTGCCTATATAGGAGCTGTCAAAGCGGAGAAAAGGCATTCCGCGGACCCCCCCCCCCGAAGAGGCGGAAGCGGTTTTTATTTTTTCTATTTTTAGGTCCGGCGAGCATTGTGATTGATGATGGATTTACATCGAGGGACACAATTTTTTTACATTTTTTTTTTCTTTTAATAAAGGACTCGTCAAAAACTGTTTCCTGTGTTTCTTACTTTTTGACACTTTTTTTAGTGAATGGGTACCCAATACCCATTCACAATCACAGCCCAGGGTTGTCGGGAAGAGGACCTTTTCCTCATCAATATGTTGAGGGCATGTGGCCTGGTATGGTTCAGGAGGTGGGGGGGCACTCGCTCACCCCCCCCTTTCCGGACCTGCCAGGCTGCATGCTCGGATAAGGGTCTTGTATGGAGTATGGGGGGCCCTACGACGTTTTTTTTTTATTTTATTTTGTAGTGGAGTTCCTCTTAAAATCCATACCAGACCTTAGGGGCCTGGTATGAACTAGGGGGACTCCACGCCATTTTTTTATTTTTTTTTTAACTGTATAGACGGCAATAAATTACAGCCATGAGCAAGTTTAAATTAAATTTTTTTCTTTAGAAATGTCAGTATTGCTGCAACTGGCTCCATACATCGTACAGATGCTCCACTTTTCAGGCACATTAAGGGGAACCCATGAGGCATGATATTTAAAGGAATTTTTAATTTTTATTGTTTCACTTTAAGCTTCAATAAAATCACTGCTCCTTTAAAAACTATTGTTTTAAAAAACAAAAATTGCATTGATACTTGTCCCCCCCGGGCAGTACCCAAGTCCCCATATATTTTTTATGGCAATAACTTGCAAAAAAGCCTTTAAAATTAGGACTTTTGATTGTTCATGTTTGTGTGCCATAGACTTTAAACACTTGCCGACCGCCCGCCGGCTTTTTACTGCGGCAGAGCGGCTTGGCTGCATCCAGTCACGAAGTACTACGTGACTGGAGTGCATGTGGTTTCGATGGCGCGCATGCTGCCGGAGCCGCACTTTCGCTGTGTTTAAACACAGCGGGAGGTGGGCCGCGGGAGGAGAGGCGGCCTTCCTCCCTCGATCGTTCGGGAAAAGGAGAGAAGACCCGCCTGCTTATGTAAACAAAGCAGGCAGATCTTCTCTCAGACAGGCCTGTCACAGAGACCCCCCCCCCACAGCACAGAGGCATACATTTAACCCCTTTGATCACCCCCTGTATTAACCCCTTCCCTGCCAGTGTCATTTATACAGTAACAGTGCATATTATTTAGCACTGATTACTGTATTAGTGTCACTGGTCCCCAGAAAGTGTTAAAAATGTCAGTTAGGGGTCCGATCTGTCTGCCGCAATGTCGCAGTCCCTCTAAAAAACGCAGGTCGCTGTCATTGCTAATAAAAAAAATAAATACATAAAAAGTCCAAAAATCTATCCCATAGTTTGTAAACGCTATAACTTTTGCGTAAACCAATTAAAATATGCTTTTCTGATATATTTACCAAAAATATGAAGCAGAATACAAATTGGCCTAAATTGATAAAAAAATACTTTTTTTTTTTATTGGGAATGTTTTATAGCAGAAAGTAAAAAATATGGCGTTTTTTTCAAAATTGTCGCTCTTTTTTTGTTTATAGCACAAAATGTAAAACCGCAGAAGTGATCAAATAGCACCAAAAGAAAGCTCTATTTGTGGGGAAAAAAGGACACCAATTTTATTTGTGTACAGCTTCGCACAACCGCGCAATTATCCGTTAATGTAACGCAGTGCCGAATCGCAAAAAAAGGCTTGGTCATTAAGGGGGCAAATCCTTCCGGGGCTGAAGTGGTTAATAGAGTTTGCATGTTCGCTAGAACTTTTTCCCTGTTATGGGCCATGCACACTATACAATTTTCTTTAGATGTTTTCCCTTTAGAGTTACCAAAACCATATAATAGGAGGTCAAACCTAAACACCTTCAATATGTATGCAGTCAGGCAGGCCCTTGCACTACATAGTTGAAGGTAAATCTAAAGGAAATCTACCAACAAAAGTTGTATAGTGTGTATCCAGCTTTAGAGATGTTCTAGTGCGAATCGAACAGGGGGGTGTTCGGCCCATCCCTACTACTGGCCTCTGAATTCTGCAGTACTCATTCCTGTGTTCTGTATTACTTACTTCACATACTACTTGTTCATGCACTCTGCATTACTTATGCTTGACCCCTAAACTGTCCATTACATTCTACTGACCTCTGAACTCTGCATTATATATCACTGACCTCTGCACTCCGTTACATACTGCTGACCTCTGCAGCACTTTTTACTGACCCCTAAACTTTTCAAACCTTCTATTTTTAAATGGGGCCATGCTAGGTTATCTTTAAAAATAAAAATAAAAAATGCACTACAGGCTGGTGACCCTTCCAGACTTTTTTGCAGAAGTTCACTGGGTGAGGCTGTGAAGAAAAATACTTTTCTTTTTAATTATTTTTATTAAAGTTTTATGGTTAACAAAATAAAGAACAAAGAACAAGCAACAAAAGAGAAGTTTTGACAAGCTGTAATGTACATCAAAAAGAAATATTAGTAGTAAATACAGCAATTCCATGCGCATATCTTGGATGACTCTGCCATAAAATAAGATAAGATAAAATAACGTACCGTGGGAAAAGAAAACGACCTTTCACTGTTAAAGCTTACAATCATAACCTTGCCAGTGCCACTTATATCAGTAGGTCCAGTTCCTCTCTACAGTTTGTAATCTGCCTTCACTAACTGTTGGGTATGGCCCTTTCCTGTTCCAACATGACTGCACACCAGTGCACAACCAAGGTCCATAAAGACATGGATGAGCGAGTTTGGGGTTGAGGAACTTGGCTGGCCTGCACAGAGTCCTGACCTCAACCCGATAGAACACCTTTTGGGATGAATTAGAGCCAGAATTTCTCTCCAACATCAGTGCTTGACCTCACAAATGCGCTTCTGCAAAAATGGACAATCATTCCCATAGACACACTCCTAAACCTTGTGGACAGCCTTCCCTGAAGAGCTGAAGCTGTTATAGCTGCAAAGGGTGGGCCAACTCAATGTCTTTACATGCTGTGGCTATGTACGTGGCATTGCTGTACTTCAGTTTTTGATTCGAGTGACATAACTCTCCAGAATGTGAACTTGTATTCTTGTAATGTTTGTTGGTTGGTTGTCAAATTTTTCGCCGCTCCTGGGCAAAGCGACGTATGTCTATGTCGCTCGCTCTCAGGAGGCTAGGGGGCGAGCGCGCACCCCCAGCAGCGCGCTCCCGCCCCCTGCTCGTCAGTAGGGAAGCCGATACGTGTGTCAGGCGGCTCCGATTGACGCATGACACTCTTGATCGTTCCCTGCTGAGAGAGAAGGACGGTCGGGTGTTGTAAACACAGCCGACTGTCCTTCTCCCTGAAATGATCATAGAGATCATGTGATCCTTCTATATAGGATCACATGTCTCTATGGTCATTTCAGAAGCCATGCCCCCCACAGTTAGAATCACTCCCCTAGGCTCACATTTAACCCCTTGATCGCCCATAGTGTTAACCCCTTCCCTGCCAGTGTAATTATTACAGTAACAGTGCATATTTTTTGCACTGATTACTGTAGTAATGTCACTGGTACCCCCAAAAGTGTCAAAAATGTCAGTCAGGGGTCCGATCTGTCCACCGCAATGTTGCAGTCCTGCAAAAGAACGCAGATTGCTGCCATTACTAGTAAAAAAAAAACAATAAAAATGACATAAATCTTTCCCCTAGTTGGTAGACGCGATAACTTTTGTGCAAACCAATCAAAATACGCTTATTGCTATTTTTTTTACCAAAAATATGTAGCAGAAAACAAATTGGCCTAAAATGTTAAAAAATTCTGATTTTTAAATTTTTTTTGAGAATGTTATATAGCAGAATGTGAAAAATATTGTTTTTTTTTTGTTTTTAAATATCACACAGGTGATCAAATACCACCAAAAGAAAGCTCTATTTGTGAGAACAAAAGGATGTAAATTTTGTTTGGGTACAGTTTCGCAGAACCGCGTAATTGTCCGTTACTGTAACGCAGTCCCATATCGGAAAATAGGGCCTGGTCATTAAGGGGGAAAATCCTTCCGGGCTTAAAGTGGTAAAAAAAAAAAAAATGTGTTGCCATGCAACAATGTGAACATGCTTACTATAGCTGTGGCTTATTTTTAGGTCAACGAACTGGCAAACTTTTTTTTGTGATGCACCTGGAATGTATTAGGCTAATTTAAACTGATTGTGCTTCAATGCAAGCCTCACACATCAGTTTTCCCACAGAAGATAGGAATCGCTGTACTCTGTGGGCAGCAGACTATCTCCGAGATTCGATACGCTTCATGCACATTCATAACTACTGTTCTCTGTTCAGCAAAGAAGAGTTTTGTGCAGGGACCGCTGGAGACGGCTCTAACCTCAGTGTGCTACCAGAATACTCGCTTTTTGCTGAGGCATAACACACACACAAAATTACATTAGACATTTCAAAATCATTCATATACTGTATTCCTTCACCTCCTGCTGATCTAGATTGCTTCAATCTCAAATACAAGTGGGCTTGAAAGTGTGTCTATGGTCAAATTTAAGATCATAAATTAATTTCCACTTTGAATTTGAACTATTTGCAGCCTACATCTATTCATTTAAACAATCCTGAAGTTTTGTAACTTACTTTTTAAAGAATCCCCCACATTTACAGTGGGGATCGAAAATGTGGGCACCCCAGGTAAAAATTTGTATTAATGTGCATAAAGAAGCCAAGGAAAGATGGAAAAATCTCCAAAAGGCATCGAATTACAGATTAGACATTCTTATAATATGTCAACAAAAGTTAGATTTTATTTCCATCATTTACACTTTCAAAATAACAGAAAACAAATAAATGGTGTCTGCAAAAGTTTGGGCACCCTGCAGAGTTAATATCTTATACTGCCCCCTTTGGCAAGTATCACAACTTATAAACACTTTTTGTAGCCAGCCAAGAGTCTTTCAATTCTTGTTTGAGGTATCTTTGCCCATTCTTCCTTACAAAAGTCTTCCAGTTCTTTGAGATTTCTGGGCTGTCTGTCACGCACTGCTCTTTTAAGGTCTGTTTATGTTGAGGTCAGGAGATTGTGAAGGCCATGGCAAAACCTTCAGTTTACACCTCTTGATGTAATCCCCCGTGGATTTCGAGGTGTGTTTAGGATCATTATACATTTGTAGAAGCCATCCTCTCTTTAACTTCAGCTTTTTCACAGATGGCATCAAGTTACCATCCAAAATTTGCTGAAATTTTATTGAATCCATTTTTCCTTCTACTCGTGAGATGTTCCCTGTGCCACTGACTGCTATACAACCCCAAAGGATGATTGATCCACCCCAATGCTTAACAGTTGGTCAGAGGTTTTTTTCATTAAATTCCATGCCCCTTCTTCTCCAAACGTACCTTTGCTCAAGCCGGCCAAAAAGTTCAATTTTAACCTCATCGGTCCACAGAACTTGTTTCCAAAATGCATCAGGCTTGTCTATATGTTCATTTGCAAAGTCCAAACGCTGATTTTTGTGGTGAGGACGTAGAAGAGGTTTTCTTCTGATGACTCTTCCATGTGAAGAAGACCATATTTGTACAAGTATCTCTTTATAGTGGGTTTTGAATTGTTTTTCTCACAATCCTGCGAGCTGTTCTGTCTGATATTTTTCTTGGTCTTCCAGATCTTGCTTTAACTTCCACTGTTCCTGATGACTGCCATTTCTTAATTACACTCCGAACAGAGGATATTGACATCTGAAAACGCTTTGCTATCTTCTTATAGCCTTCTCCAGCTTTGTGAGCGTCAACTATTTTCAGTTTTCTAGACAACTGCTTAGAAGATCCCATGGTGCTAATTGTTGGGGCAAGGTCAGAGGAGTCTGGGCATTTAAAACCTTTGAGATTGACATCACCTGGTCTTCCCAGACGATGATTGAGAACAATCCATGACACTGGCAGGTCTCAGCCTTGCAAAGGGGGCAGTGCATGCTATAAATTTTGCAGGGTGCCCAAACTTTTGCAGACACCATTTTTTTGTTTTCTGTAATTTTGAAAGTGTAAATGATGGAAATAAAATCTAACTTTTGTTGACATATTATAAGAATGAAAAAACAAATTTAAAGACGCGCTACACAGTAGTGATATGTTATTCTGTGAAAAAACTGTGAAGGTGTGCAGCTGCTGCAACACTAAGAAATTCTTAGAATAAATGAATAAAACCAAATTAATGCAGCGCTAGCAACAAATTACTACAAAAAATTACAAATTATTTAAATTGAAACCAATCTATATCATGTGAATACAATATGTAATAATAAAATATATTAATCACATTAAGGTGCATAAATTTCTATAGAAATATTTTAAAGTGCATATTTAAACTAAAATATAAACATTCAAAATGTGAGATTTAAAGTGCAAAAATGGTGGAATAAAGTCCTTATTGATGATCCAAAAAGGTGCCAAAGTGCCAAGTAAATAAAGGTGCTTGTGAGGTGAAGGTGCCCTCTTGGTTCCCCACTCACCGGAATTAGATAGTATAAAAGCCCTTGGTTTTATTGCACATTTGTCCAGGATCAGATATGGAATTCCTCCGATGTGTCCTCCGTATGGAAATCGTTCCCGATAACACCATTAAAAGAAAAGAGGGCCATACATCGTGAAGTACGTAGGTATAATTTTATTCCCCAAAATACGATTGAATACTTACAAGATCAAAGGATAAAAATGGCATATAGCATACAAAGCAAGTGGCGCCGCTCTTGGCGTGCGTTCCACATACAGGAAGTTCCCGACCGGAAATGACGTTACGTCCGCAACCGGAAGTGCGTCAACGCGTTTCGCCGTCACACACAGCGTCTTCAAAGGACTTAGAATTATGATTACTTAGGATTATAAGAATGTCTAATCTGTAATTTGATGCCTTTTGGAGATTTTTCCATCTTTCCTTGGCTTCTTTATGCACATTAATACAAATTTTTACCTGGGGTGCCCAAACTTTCAATCCCCACTGTACTTCCTTAAATTCCATGACAAATATTCACTGTGTACTGTGAATATACACTACTGTGTCACACATTTCAGAGAGCCTGCCTTCTTAACCTCCTGCCGACCGCCCACCGTAATATTACTGCGGCAGATCTACATGACTTTGTGCAAGAGGTCTCGGAGGCGCGCGCGCGCCGCTGGAGCCGCGCTCTCGCTGTATTTAGACACAGCAGGAGGCGGGCCGCGGTAGGAGCGGCAAGGATTGCCGCCGGCCTCCCGTGATCATCACAGAAACTGACAGAAGACCCGCCTGCTTATGTAAACATGTCAGACAGGCAGGGAGAGATCAGGAGTTTCAGCTAAGCTGAAACCGCAATCTTTCTGTGCCTGTCACAGAACTATTCACCCACAGTCAGTAAGCATTGTTAGGCATATATTATTAACCCCTTTGATCGCACCCAGTGTTAAGCCCTTCCCTGCCAGTGTCATTTATACAGTAACAGTGCATATTATTTAGCAATGATTACTGTATTAATGTCTCTGGTCCCCAAAAAGTATCAAAAATGTTAGTTAGGGGTCCGATCTGTCCACTGCAATGTCACATCCCTGCTAAAAAATGCTGATCGCCGCCATTTCTAATGAAATTAAATAAAAATTCCAAAAATCTATCCTGTAGTTTGTAAACACTATAACTTTTGCGCAAACCAATTAAAATACGCTTTTTGGGTTTTTTTCTACCAAAAATATGTAGCCGAATACAAATTGGTCTAAACTGATAAAAAAATTTGATTTTTAAAATTTTTTTATTCAGAATGTTTTATAGCAGAAAGTAAAAAAAAAATATATTTTTTTAAATTGTCGCTCTATTTTTGTTTATAGCGCAAAATCTAAAAACAGCAGAGGTGATCAAATACCACCAAAAGAAAGCTATATTTGTGGGGGGAAAAAAGACATCAATTGTATTTGGGTACAGCATCGCACGACCGTGCACTTTTTTGTTAAAGTAACACAGTGCCGAATCACAAAAAATGCTCTGGTCATTAAGGGGGTAAAACTTTCCAGGGCTGAAGTGGTTAAAGGTTGTAAAGTCAGAAGGTTTTTTTTATCTTAATGCATTCTATGCATTAAGATAAAAAAACCTTCTGTGTGCAGCAGCTGCCCTTAGCCCCTTAATACTTACCTGAGCCCTCACTCGATCCAGAAATGTCCATGACTGTCTCAGCCATTCGGAACTCCCCTCCTTGCTGGCTAAGATACAGCAGCAGCACCATTGGCTCCTGTTGCTGTTAATCAAAGTCAGTTAGCCAATGAGGAGAGAGAGGGAATGGGGCCGTGCCGCAGCTCCATGTCTGAATGGATACACGGAGCTGTGGCTCTGCTCAGGTGCCCCCATAGCAAGTTGCTTGGAGCCTGGTGTTCTTCTTTAACCACTTCAATACAGTGAACTTTCACCTCCTTCCTGCCCAGGCCAATTTTCAGCTTTCAGCGCTGTCACATTTGAATGAGAATTGCGCAGTCATGCTACACTCTACCCATATAAAATTTTTATCATTTTTTCCCACACAAATAGAGCTTTCTTTTGGTGGTATTTGATCACTGCTGGGTTTTTTTTTATTTCTTACTAAATTTTGAAAATAAGTAATTTTTCTCCTTCACTGATGTGCGCTGATGAGGCGGCACTGATAGGCTGCACTGATGGGCACTGATGAGGGGGCACTTATGGGCACTGATGAGGTGGCACTGATGAGGAGGTACTAATATGCCACACAGATGGGCACTGATAGGCGGCACTGATAGGCAGCACTGATGAGCACTGATAGGCAGCACTGATGAGCACTGATGGGCACTGATGGGCACTGATGGGCACTGAGAGGTGACACTGATGGGCACTGATAAGCGGCGCTGACGGGCGGCAGTGATGGGCACTGACGTGCTGCACTGATGGGCAGCACTGATGAGCACTGATGGGTGGCACTGATGGGCACTGACGGACACTGATGGGCAGCACAGATGAGCAGACACTGATGGGCACTGACTGTCAGCACTATGGGCACTGATTGTGGGCACTAATGGTGGGCATTGTGGGCACTGATGGTGGGCACTGTGGGCACTGATGTGCACTGTTTTTTACTTTTCTGTAATCAGGGCACTGATGATCAGTGCCCTGATTACCTGTCCTAAGCTCCTCTATGAGGAGGAGCCGCTGATCGGCTCTCCTCGCCACACACTCTGACAGTGTGAGGCGAGGAGAGCTGATAAATGGCACTTCCTCATTTACATGTGATCGGCTGTGATTGGACACAGCCGATCACATGGGTAAAAAGCCACGTCTTTGGCTCTTTACTAAGGTCAAGGTCACGCCGTGTCCTAGCAATACACCCTGGCCACGATCGCTGCACTGTGTGCCCCCACGGACGCGCGAGATAGACCGTTCTGGAGCGTCGTCATATGGTGTCATTCCAGAACGAGAGCCGCATCAATCCGCTGTCATTTGACGTTGGGGGGCGGCAACTGGTTTAGTAAGCCTAAATTGCATTGTTATGTGTATTGCTATTACAATGCTGATAATATCAAATGTAAGTGTATTGCATGGCTTTATAACTACTTTAATTCAAAATGCATGTCTGCTATGCTCAGAAGCCGACCACATCAAATTGATTTATGTGTCACGGTCTTTCATTTATAATGTAACTTCATTGCTTTCTTGCTCCAAGGGATCCCTGTCTACCACCCAACAAGTCTCTGATTTCTGCATATTACATCTTTTTCCTATAGAACTCTGCAGCTCAGTGATCAGGATGTACATGTTGTCCAATCTTTCAGATGAACTCTGGTTATATTTGTAGCATAATTAATATTCCAGTTTACCACTCATCCCATTCATTTTACTCCTCGTCAACAATTAATATTCTGGTAGAAATTACAGAGATGTGCCTCGCATTCCAATATCAATTCTAATAAACAAACCACAGCATGGAGACATTTCGCTCCTTCCTATCTCCTCCTAATAATGCTGGGATCTGGCACACCCCAAGAGACCTTAGCAGTAAATTGGTGTTCTCTTCTATGTCAATCAGTTTTGGTTCTGAATTGCTAAGCAAGAAATAGTCCTGAGAATGAGAACAGAGTCTGCCTTTTGGGTGGAAATGAAATGTTCCTAAAGAGTAATCCCAGGCAACACGTGAAATCACTTAGTGGACTGCTAATGTTATGCTATACACCACACTTGTTAAAGACAGAATGTTATTTTACCCTAAATCCTCTGCATTCTTTTAGTTTAACACATTAAGCACAATAAAACAAACATTTCCCCAAGAAGCTATTTGTTAAAATTCTTACTGATGCACTTTACAACTTTCAGTGCTGCTCTCTCGGTGTTGCTTCCCTGAACTTCCCGTCTTCACAGGAAACTGTTAAAGAGGAAGTAAACTTCCATCTTTAAAGTTAAACTCCACTTTCATGAGGTTAAGAAAATAGCAAATAAAGAAAAAAGAATATAGCGTATACAATTGTGACACAAATCATATTGTAATTGAATGTTATTAAAAATGACCTTTCCTTTTCAATCTGCAACTGTTGTAATTTTCTGAAAATGCAATGCAATATGGCTACCTGGAGTTGTTCTGTACACAGAATGTATACTGACCACACCCCAGAAACATCAGTTCCTGCTTGTGTGATTGGCTCACCAATTTTCTCAGAAGTCTGCCTAAGATACAAGTCAGATTTCAGGTCCTCTGCAACAAAAATGTAATTTTTGGTGAGGAACACGTCTAAAGGGGTGCAGGCTCAGCAGTTTTCCTCATTAGAGCCCTGCAGCTGCCACAGCTGACTGATAATTATGAAACCACTCCTATTTGACCCACTCAGCAAAGAGGCACAGAGCAACAAACAATGATTACTTCAGAATAACAAAGGCTTGGAATCTGCAACAAAGTTTGTTAAAATCCCTGCAATGTACAGAGATCACCCAGAGGGGAATGTTTTTTTTCTCAACAAAATTGGAGTTACGTTTTAAGTTTTACTTATAGGTAAGCATATATTAAGGCTTACTTATAGGTAGTGTACCTAAACATGCACCGTTTAGGAGATATTTACTGAGCTAGCATCCAGTTACATCACTGGCGCATGCGCTCTGAAGAAGCGGCCACCCGTGCCGTTTCTTCAAAGCAGTGTGCCATGGCTGGTGGCTCTTGTGCGCATGAGCAGGAGTGATGTCATCGCGGCTTTGGCCCCTCACAGAGCCTAAGCCGCGAACTCGAAAGGAAGACCAGATAGAGATGGACGCTGCCTTGTTTTCAGGTAAGTTTAACATAAGGTGCTAGTATGCGATGCATACTAGCACATTATGCCTCTGCCTTGCAGGTAAAAAAAAATGAAAGTGTAGCGATTTACGAACCACTTTAACAGTGGACAGTGCAGTCTTTAGTCAGTCTGTTAGCGACTAGCACGGGAATGCCTTGCCATCCTAGGCTATGAGGTTGTGTGTCTCTTGCCCCTGCATGCAAGGATGGCTTCATAGGATGCTGCATAAGAAAGAAGCCACCCTGACGTAGGAAACCTGGGCCAGTCATCATGGCACCATCTTAAATTATGTTATAAAGCATAAGTTGAAAGACTATGTTTGAAGAGAATTGACTTCAATGCCCAATGAATATGCACACAAAATAAGTTAAAAAAGAAGGGATTAATTTCCCCAAAGTTAATTACCGTATATACTCGAGTATAAGCTGACTTTTTCAGAATGTTTTTTTATGCTGAAAAAGCCCCCCTCGGCTTATACTCGAGTCACGGTCTCACTTACCTTTTAAACATGTCACGCGCATGCTCCGTCTGCCCGGGAATAACAGAACGTGTACGGGCTTTTCTGAGCATCAGCGGTGCATGTGTGGTGACGTGTTAGCGCCCGAGCAGCACCATTTTTAAATGTAAGGTGCCTCACCGACAGGTAAGTGAGACTTCTCCACAGCCCCTGCATTTCCTGTCATTCTCCTGTACCATGCCCGCAGCACTGCATCTCCTGTACAATCTGTGCCATGCCTGTACCATCACCTGTGCCATCTCCTGTGCCATGCCTGTACCATCTCCTGTGCCATGCCTGTACCATCACTTGTGCCATCACCTGTGCCATGCCTGTACCATCTCCTGTGCCATGCCAATACCATCACCTGTGCCATGCCGTACCATCACCTGTGCCATGCCTGTACCATCTCCTGTACCATGCCCGTACCATCACATGTGCCATGCCCATACCATCACATGTGCCATGCCTGTACCATCTCCTGTACCATGCCTGAACCATCTCCTGTACCATGCCCACAGTCCTGCATCTCCTGTACCATGCCCGCAGCCCCTGTTTTGTATGTTGTGGTGGTCCAGTAGCTGCTACATTTCCCACCCTATGCTTATACTCAAGTCAATACGTTTTCCCACTTCTTTGTGGTAAAATGAGGTGCCTCGGCTTATATTTGGGTCGGCTTATGCTCGAGTATATACATTAAAACATGTGACAAAAAACTGAAAGTTAAAATATTGAATAAAACCATACTACAATATATAGATTCTGAAAACCCTCTGCAAGGTAGTATATTTCAGCTATAAAGATAATAATAGCCAGCATTTCTCAACGTATACAGTGGGTATAGAAAATAATCACCCCCTTTAAAATAAGCACATTTTGTTGCTTTGCAGCCTGAAATGAAGACAGACACACATTTATTTTCCTCAGTGCAACTTATAACATCCAAGTGAAAGATATAACACCAACATGTTCAAAAATAGAATCACTGAGTTGGAAAAAGGATTACCCCCTTGTCAGTATTTTGTTGAACCACTTTTTGCATTAATTACAGCCTTTAGCCTGTTGGGATTTGTCTCTACTAACTTTGCACATCTAGATTTTGCAATTTTTGCCCATTCTTCTTTGCAGAACTGCTCAAGTTCAGTTAAATGTGATGGTGACTGTTTGTCGACTGCAGTCTTTAGGTCATTCCACAGATTTTCAATGGGGTTAAGTCTGGGCTCTGACTAAGCCATGCAAGGACGTTCACCTTTTTCTCCTTCAACCACCGTGTGGCCCTTTTTGCTGTGTGCTTTGGGTCATTGTCAAGTTGGAAGGCAAACTTTCTTTCCATTGATAGCTTTCTGGCGCAGGGCAGCAGCTTTTCCTAAAGAATTTGATGGTATTTTGCCCCATCCATTTTTCCTTCTATCCTGACAAGTGCTCCAATCGCTGCTGCAGAGAAACTCCCCCATAACAGGATTTTACCATCTCAATGTTTTACTGTAGGAATGGTGTTATTTGGATGGTGAGCTGTATTGGATTTCCACCAGACATATCATTTGGAGTTGAGGCCAATTTTTTTAAATTTTAGTCTCAGTTGACCATAACACCTTTTTCCATGTGGCCTCAGAATCTTCAAAGTGCGTTTTGGCAAAGCTCAGTTAAGACTGCATGTAGCCTTTCTTGAGGAGTGGCTTTTTTTTTCTTATAACCCTCCCATATAAGCCTCATTTGTGGAGAATTTGTGATATTGTTGTCACGTGCACACAATGACCACTCTTTGTCAGAAATCCCTGCAACTGCTTGATAGTCTCTCTGGCCAGTTTCCTCCTGGCTCTTTCATTCAGTTTGAAGTAACGTCCTGATCCAGGGAGGGTCTGTGTTGTACCAAATACCTTCCACTTCCTAATAATAAACTTTTCTGTGTTTCTAGGCATTGATAAAGCCTTTGAAGTTTTTTAGTACCCATCTCCTGACATGTGCCTGTGCCTGTCCACAACTTTATCCAGGAGATATTTTGACAGTGCCTTGCCACAGTGTTTGCTTCAGTTACACTACCAGGGACTAAAATGGTCCAGGAAAGTTCTTCTCATGCTGAGCTAATCAAAATGATCACAGCTGTTCACAGTGGAAAGTCGAATGGCTTTGTGTGCCAATGAGAATGTGATTGGCTACACCTGATTGAGTTTACAAGTCATTTTTAGGAGGGGCGATCCACTTTTCCAACTCTCAGTGATTCTGTTTTTTAAAAAAAAATTCTGACATGTTGGTGTTATATCTTTCGATTGGATGTTAAAGGTTGCAGTAAATATAGCTGCATAAAACATAAACTGTGTTTGTCTTCGTTGCAGGCTGCAAAGCAAAAAAAATCTGATTTTAAAGGGGGTGATTTAATTTCTATACCCACTGTACTGATTTTTCTCAAGCCTAGGCAAAGTCTTTACATAACTACACACTCTTGAAACTTGAAAAATTTGAAGGTCAGCTGCCTCTATGCGTTTCGCAGGATCTGGAACCTGCTTCCTCAGGAGACCAATGCATGCAGAGTATACCTATTAACAATAAGATAGACAATCATTATAACACAAAAAATCATATATATATATATATATATATATATATATATATATATATATATATATGTATGTATATACACACACACACACACACACACACTCACACACAGCCATTAAAAACAAAAAACCTAATAGATGAATACATAGCATACATTTGACTGTCATTGGTGGCATCTCCCTAGGGGGGCACCTACCTAGGTCCAGGCAAAGAAAAAAAGAAAACTTAAAAATATGGGGGTTTAATATTACTCTTAACCTAAATTCTGTGTATTATGCCAGATTCGCAGGGCTCCTCACATGTATGTTGGGTGTGATATGCCATTTCTTTCCTCTCTGCTAGATGTGTCAGCAGTCCGATTCAGACATTCAAAGCAGGCCTGACTCTAACTGGTGGATGAGGAAAACATTTCTGTATAGGCGAGACAGCAAGAAGTCTAGAGCGGGTGTTTTGGGAATATCTCTCCTACATTACACGCAGATAAAAAGGGGGTCCCAGATTACTACAATAATGCTTGGACAACAAAACCAAAGTCCTGAGCAGTAGACTGTGTTCTCATCTTGCACTTAGAAGCTTAATTTTCTGTTTTGAACAAATTTGGATTTTCCATCACTTTCTGTCTCAGTGACAATGGTCTCCAGGCAAATAAAGAATGAATCTCCCTAGAGACACAGGCAGCAATAAAAACTGAATGGGTTTTTAACACTTATAATCTCTATCCAAATCGGTATCAAAACTATTGGTTTTAGATCCACTTTAAAGAGGAACTTTATCCCCCAGGTTAATTTGGATTTTAACCACCTTCTTACCTTGTCCGCTGCATTGAGCTGTTGTAACAAACTCACACGCCGATGTCCTTAGAAGCCCAATCATCCCCTCTGAGTCCTTGCAGCTGGCCTTCTGATGATGCTGCACTCCAGGAGGCTTCGGACAGGGAGATGTCTCTCCTACCTGAGCAAGAAAGGTAAAAGCACTGTCTAGCACTGTCCCCCCGGCCACCAAGAAAAAATAATTGTTGCAATTTGCTGGAAGAGCCGGGGAGAATCACCATGGAGGTAACAATCAAAAGTAATCGAAGGTCCAGGTCATTTGTTTGCACCAGATTCAGCCAAAGCAAATAAAGTCAAACCCACACAAAAAAATTAGAGCATTTTGACCATTATTTTGACTAGGACTGGTCCAAGGTTTTAGGAGACAGGCTGCAGGAATATGGAGCACTGCATGATGGGCAGTAGAAGACTCTCTTAACCACTACAGCCCTGGAAGATTTTACCCCCTTCCTGACCAGGCCCTATTTTGCTATTCGGCACTGCGTTACTTTAATGGACGATTGCGCGGTCATGGGACGCTGTACCCAAACAAAATTTACGTCCTTTTTTTTTTTCCACCAATAGAGCTTTTTTTTGGTGGTATTTGATCATCTGTACGATTTTTAATCTTTGCGCTATAAACAAAAAAATGCGACAATTTTGAAAAAAAAAAATATTTTTCACATTCTGCTATATAAAATTCCCCCCAAAAAATTAAAAAATCAAACTTTTTTAACATTTTTGGCCAATTTGTTTTCTGCTGCATATTTTTGGTAAAAAAAAAAATCGCAATAAGCGTATTTTAATTGGTTTGTGCAAAATTATCACGTTTACTATCTACAGGAAAGATTTATGTCATTTTTATTGTTTTTTTTTTTTTTTACTAGTAAGTGCGGCGATCTGCGATTTTTTGAGGGACTGCGACATTGCGGCGAACAGATCAGACCCCTAACTGACATTTTTGACACCTTTGGGGGACCAGTGACATTACTACAGTAATTAGAGCCAAAAATATGCACTGTTAATGTAATAATGACACTGTGAGGGAAGGGGTTAACCCTATGGGTGATCAATGGGTTAAATGTATGCCTCATGCTTACTGACGTGTGTGTGTGTGGGGGGGGGGGGGTTTCTGTGACAGAGACAGAGATCGCAGGTTCAGCTATGCTGAATTCTGTGATCTCCTCCTGTCTGTCAATGAGAAGATCCGCCTGCTTTGTTTACATAAGCAGGCGGGTCTTCTCACAGTTTCCCCGACGATCGGGGAAGGGAGGCGGCAATCGCCGCCTTTCCTCCTCCGGCCCGACTGCCGCTGTGGCTAAACACAGCAGGAGCGAGCCTCCGGCGGCGCGCACGCGCCGCTGAATTCAGTAGGAGTCCAGCAACGTAGGTCTACATCGCTGGACCCAGGGGAGCTGCACTGCCGCAGTAGGATTACTGTGAGCAGTCGGCAAGTGGTTAAAAACACTCTGCAATGGATGGTTTTTAGTGCATAAAGCCTAATTGTTTTTAGGATTTTTGTACATTCTGTAAGAAGCTACATTGTTGTGCTGTGCTGTTAGAGTGGAATTCGGTAACTTTTAAGTAATACATCTTTCCAAGTACAAGTCTTTAGGGAGAAACATCAAATGGCTGGGACCTCATACTACGTGGTTTGAAAACCAGTAACAGAAATTGATGGGAAATGTTTTGATCGTCAACATAGCAAGAGGTGAGAGGAAATCTTCCAATAAGGGCGCCTGCCCCGGTGACAATTGACTTTTGCAAAGAAAAACTGAATTTTTGTAAAATCTTACCTGTAAAATTCCTTTCTCTGAGTCCTCCGACAGTCGCCGCCCACTTCATATTCATCACCAATGGGGTTATGTCCTTTATTCCGTAGGAGTAGCTAGGCAATAGAATATGTTAGTACAAAGACTTTTAACATATCCCACCCCCAGGGGGTGGTCCCCTCAGTACATAACCCTCCACTTCCTGTATCCAACTCAGTTTCAGTGGAATAGCAGTAGAGAGTACATCAAAACCCCAAAAGAGGGGCGGGGGCGGCGACTGTCGGAGGACTCAGAGAAAGGAATTTTACAGGTAAGATTTTACAAAAATTCCGTTTTCTCTTACGTCCTCCGACAGTCGCCGCCCACTTCATATTCATCACCAATGGGGATGTCCCAAAGCAGTGTAAACATGAGGGGTGGGAAGAACGCAGCCGCGCCCAAGGCAACGCCGTCTCCCCATCAGAGAAAGGAACCTTACCAAAGGAAGGAAACCAGTTGGGCATAAGAACAAAACACTCGCTCAACAGGAGCAAGAAAACCCAGGGAAAAAACAAATATCCCAAAAAGCCAAAGAACCCGTAACAAGGGCTCTAGGGAACTGCCGCACTAAGAACCTTGCGGCCAAAGGAAGCATCAGCCGATGCCTGAACATCTACTCTGTAGAATATCGTGAAAGTGTGTACGGTCGACCAAGTCGCTGCCTTACACACCTGGGCCACAGAGGCCCCATGACGACAGGCCCAAGACGTACTCAGAGATCTGGTAGAGTGCGCCTTCACAGGTACAGGGGGAACTTTCCCCTTCAAAGCACAGGCCTGATCAATGGTCTGTCTGATCCATTTGGCGTTTGTAGAAGCCGACGCCGCCATGCCCTTCCGAGGACCTTCCGGAAGGACAAACAAGGCATCCGACTTGCGAAAAGACTCAGTCGATTTGAGATAGACTCTAATCGCCCGGACAACATCCAAGGAGTGAAGCAACACCTCCGTCGGATGCTTCGGCTTCGCGCAAAGCGAAGGTAGGACAATGTCCACATTGAGATGAAAGTCCGAAACCCTTTTTGGAAGAAAAGAAGGGTTAGGTCGCAAGACCACCTTGTCCAAATGCACAACCAGATACAGAGACTTGCAGGACAAGGCTGCCAGCCCCGACACTCGACGAGCCGAGGTGATAGCGACCTTCTTGGATAACAAAGACAGCGAGATCTCCCTGATCCTTTCAAAAGGAGCACGCTGCAATACTGATAGAACTAGATTCAAGTCCCAAGGGGGAAGAGGGTCCCTCCTAGGAGGGATCAGATGACGTACCCCCTGCACAAAAGTGCTAACCAAAGAATCAGATGCCACAGGCCGTTGAAAAAGAACGGCCAAAGCAGACACCTGACCCTTGATCGTGGCCAGCGCCAGACGCTGGTCAACACCCGTCTGAAGGAAAGGCAACACCCTAGACACCGAATAAGTGTCAGGAGAGAAACCCCCTAGACAAATGAAACTGAGTTGGATACAGGAAGTGGAGGGTTATGTACTGAGGGGACCACCCCCTGGGGGTGGGATATGTTAAAAGTCTTTGTACTAACATATTCTATTGCCTAGCTCCTCCTACGGAATGAAGGACATAACCCCATTGGTGATGAATATGAAGTGGGCGGCGACTGTCGGAGGACGTAAGAGAAAGATATTTTCCTTTTTCTTCTAGAAATCTTTCTTTGAATGATGTAAGGATTTACATCAAGAATGGCTACCCTATGGCCAAACAGATAAAACTTCAGATGCAGAGAAAACTGGAGGAGATGACAATGGTAGCCATGGGGAATTTTGGAGCTGTCAGCACTGAAAATGGGCAGGTTTCAAACTGCAATTCCAGCATTTCCGGTGCTCACAATTTAGAATTCAAATCTCTAAACATTGAGAGAAACAGCTATGCTTTGCTACTGGCTAGGTCTCGGGGGACGGGAACCTTTTTGGCTGAGAGAGCCATGATGAACACCACATATTTTCAAATATAATTCCGTGAGAGCCATACACTATATTTCAGGGGTCGGGAACCTTTATTTAATATTTATATTCATGGGCCGCAGCTATACAGTGAGTAGATGGAGCCATGTGAAAGTGCCTGGAGCCCGGTCGGGAAGAGAGCAGAGCAGGCAGGTATGCAATGAGGCCGGAGTGGTGAAGCACCTGCAGGCCTGCGAGTGATGGAGGTGAGTATAGGCCCTGAGAAAATGGCGGCCGGCCGCTGAAGGCCTCAGAAGTGGATGTGAGAGGCAGCTCCCGCGGGTCCCCGGGTGTCAGAGGGGAAGGAGATCGTGTCTTTCGGGGCACAGGGAGCGGATGGCAGGTCTCCTTACCGGGCGGTGATTGCCAAGGCCGTCAGATGCACAGCACACGAGTCGGCGGCGGTACCACGAGTAGGCCTTGGGGTACGTAGCGCGGCAGTCTGGTCACCCAGAGACGAACTGAGGGTAGCGGTGGTTATCCCACAAAGTGCACCGTCGATGGGTGCAGAAATATCCTTGGCACTGGGCACAGCTACGCGGATGGCACTGGATTGAGTGGTAGACGCGGCGGAGCTCTGGGACTACACGTCCAGCGCGGCTCACATCCGGACACACCCCCCTTTATTAAAGAACCAGATGCAGCCATCAAAAGAGCCACGTCTGGCTCACGAGCCATAGGTTCTCTACCCCTGGGCTAGAACCTCATACTACATGATTTGAGGAAGTGTAGCAGAAAATGATGGGAAATTCAAAATGGTATAGTTGTCACCAAGGTGAGGTGAGGCCAAATCTTCCAAAAGGGACGCCTGCTCTGGTGACTACTGTCTCCCCTGCCAATAACTCATCTGTAGGATGCCAATAATTGAGCAGAATGCAGGGATGATGAAAGGAGTTACATCAAGAGTGGCTATCAGAAGATCAAAGAGATGAGGTAGAAATAGTGGAGAAGATAACAATGGTGGTAATGGGAAATATGGAGTTGTTAACACTGAAAGTGAGCAAACCCATAGTATGCATAGCCACGTAATGGCAACAGCTGCTGCTACTCACCCATTCTGCAATTCAGCTTTAAGGCCCTGCGGTCTTAGGACTGGTAATATTGGGCTTGCTTGAAAGCCTTTGTTTCAGTTTTACACCTGGAGTATTGGCGGTCCCTTCTGTCTATTAAACATTTGATTGACTCTCTAATATTTGCTTGGCCCTTTTATTTATTTATTTATTTTTTTTAATTTGACTTTTCTCTACTATCTTTATTTGGAGTAAAAACGTATTAGTATGGAGGTTTTAAAGGCTGGAGGTTTTAAAGGCTGGTGACTTTGCTTGAGAGGCTAATGCAGGCCATACATGGATTTAAATGTGTCCAGTTCAGCAGAGATCCACCAAATTTCGATCCATGTATGGCCACTGTAGTTGAGCAGAAGTCAATCTACCAATTGACGTCTGTGCTACCAACCTGGTGGATTTTATTCTCTCAATCAGCGCTGCAGGCTGTTGTCTGCAGTGCTGATTCAAATATTCTCAAGGTGGGGAAGTGGGAAATACCCCGCTGTCAGAACACAAAGTCACAGCAGGGAGAATTCCCTTATACACCCTGAATGTGGGGGTGAGGGATTAGTGGGTAGCCTTTAGTTTTAGTTTTTCAACCTGGAGTACTGGCAGTCCCTACTATCTTTTGAATGCTTGATTGACTATCTGATATTTGCCTAGCCTTTTATAATGATACAACTTTACTCCACTACCTTTATTTGGAGTAGAAACTTACTAGAAAGGTGTTTCTCTATTGCGAGTTTTTTTTAACTGTATAGATATCTATACAGCATTAACATCTCTTCTCCATTAGTCACAACCTAAAGTGTTACTAAACCCACAACAGTAAAATCAGTCTGTATATGTAGTAAAGCATGCTTATTATACTCACCATGGAACGGTTTAATCTTCCGCACTGTGTAAAAAGGCTGTTTGATCCGATCTTTTCTGATCCTCCCCTTCTTCCAAAATCTATTTGCTGATAGAAGTCTTGAGGCACTTTTCAAATGCTCAGTTTGGTGTGTATTGCTAGAGAGTTTCTTTTTCTTGGGGGGGGGGGGTGCATATGATTGGCACAGGGCCAATCAGCACTGTCCGGACAGAGGGTCAGGGGTCCTGCAGTCTCATAGGACAGTCAGAGTAGAGTGAAAACTCCTACTACAGGCTTTAACCACTTGCCGCCCGCCGCCCGACTGTATACAGCGGCTGTCAGCCCCTCCCAGGCAAAGTGACGTACCGGTACGTCACTAGCCTGGGAGCCAATAGGGGGCGAGCGCGCGACGCCGGAGGCGCACTCCCGCCCCCGCTCGTTCCCTAAGAAGCCCGCGCGTGTGTCATTCTTCCTTGTGTAAAAGCACAGATCATACGGTCCTGCTATGTAGGACCGTTGATCTGTGCTATTACACACACAGCCACATCCAATCACAGTTAGAAGCACGCCCCTAGGGACACACTTAACCCCTCCCTCTCCAATAAAGTTAATCCCTTCCCTCCCAGTGTCATTTTTACAGTAACAGTGCATATGTATGGTGGGATGTAACAAAAGATGCGCCTCTCTTCCCTCCGTGAGAATCAATCCAAAACGCTATGCATACCGATGTTCGGTCACTATCAGCATAGCGTTGTGGATTGATTCTCACGGAGGGGGAGAGGCGCATCTTTTGTTACATCCCACCATCCATCCAATCCCAAAAGAGGTCCTTATTACATCTAAGGAGTTTCCTAACACGCTCATAAAAGTGTGCATTAAGGTGAGCGGCCACTGCACACATTCAGTTGGATTCACCGGAGTGACACAATTTTTCTTCTGGCAACATAGTCTAGAATAACAGTTATCACTTGCTATGTTTATGGAATTATCACTATAAACTATCTTTTTTTTGGCACTACTTCACCACATATTGGACATATTCTTTTAAAAATTCATCATTATTATTGGCGCATTGTCATATATTGCCATTGCACATATTCATCTTTATCCACTGGAGTGATATATTTTTTCTTTGAGCAACATAGTCTGGAATCACAGTTATCACTTGTCTTATTTTGGAACTATCACTATTAAACCACTTTTTGTCAGCACACTGTCTGTGCACTACTTCATCACTTACTGGACACTTTCTTGTGTATTCATTACTTGTGCATTCTATATATCATTATATCATCATTTGATATTTACTATTTGTTCTGAATATCTTCTGCTTTTTTGCATATGTTTAAGAATCAGCGCCAATTTCTTCCATTGCTTCTTTAATTCTATCATACGGTTGGGACACCGAATAGAATTGGCTGCTTTTTCTACCTTATTCTATTCCTTTTTAGTTTTTTCAGTTTTTAGTTATATATTATTTGCCACGTATTGTTGGCCCTGCTCATTCATTCTACCCCTCAGGTAGCGCATTGGCTCTCTCACTTTTCTTTCAGCAACCCTTTAATTCCACTTCCCTCAGTGGGATCAGGGAGTTACAAAACTAGTTTCAGGTAATGGTCTATGCACAAGTGTGGAAGACTTAAGGACCATCCCTGCACCTTTGCTTGTAAGTTTTTATACTTGTACCAGAGTCAAGAAAAGAATATTATTTAAAAAGAAACGGAAGCAAACATTACATAACATAATCCAGAAGGCCTTTGTAATTAACAAAGCAGGTTACATATCAGACCATAAATCTTAGCATTTAGTTGCCGTCATTACATTTACACATTCTTAAATGGCTGCTTGTGTTTTGTAATTCAAATAATACAAAAGATAAGTGATCTGCTAAGGCTAGCAGCAGTAACACTATTTTTCATTTTCATTTTTTGAAATGCAACAGAGACCATAGTGTTATAAATATTTATCTGATATTTTCCAGGAAGTATCGTTTGAAGTGTCATAAGAAGATTTGAAAAGAAACCCAAGAATCCTAAGTGCCAGCACATAATCTATTAGTCCAATACTTCTCTCTGGGGTAATCACCCATGCTCCTAGAGATGAAACATTCATCCACTTGTAAAGAAACAGGCTTTTGTCAGTTTTTTTGTGTTTTCCTGCTTTACAAAGTAGAAACAATGACAGAATATTAGAATTCTTATAGCCAAAACACTTAAGTTATGTTATGAACCCTTTTGCAGGCATAAAATGCACATTTATGGCCTGAAGAATACCTAAAAACTCCAAACATTATATATTTTCTAAAATCAGAGACCTTGTAGAATTAAATGGTGGCAGTTGCAACTTTTTAACAATTTGCCCTAACTGGAGCCAATTAGATAAATGTACGCCCACATCCCAAAGTCAAAACATAGAACATAACTCCCACTGAGCGGGTCTTTTAAGGGCAATGAATATAGAAATGGGTATAATCAAGAAAGTATATATGATTAAAGTAAAGAAGAAGGAGAAAGTCTCAAAAATACAAAATTCTATTTACATAGAGTACATAGGACCAAATATGTGAACCCAGAGACAGCCTCCGGGGCAATTAAAAGAGTCTCCTGCGGTTTAACCAGAGTTGTATAAAGTACTCAAAACCCATACTTGAGTAAAAGTGCAAGTGCTCGATCAAAAAGTGACTTGAGTAGAAGTACTAAAGTATTCAACATTTTTTGTACTTAAGTATTGCAAGTAGTTTTTTTAAAAAATGTTGCTACTCAAGTACTGAAAGTAAAAGTACCAGTAGTTTTGAAAAATAAATTACTACTCAAGTACTGAAAGTAAAAGTACAAGTACTGTGTTATGTAGTTATTAAAGAAAGAAGTCAAAAGTTTGAACATCATATTGTTTTTTATTATTTCAAATGCAGCTTTTATTTATACATACAGTAGCATTTATTTTCGTATGCACTGATAATACACATATTTTGAGCTTCATGAAACCTGCCATCTACTGTTCTGGCAGTGGTAATTTTTATAATTGTAACAAGTAACTATGCAGCACAAAAAAAAAAATATCGGAGTAGAAGTATTGAAATCATTGAAAAAATGTAGTGAAGTAAAAGTGGAAGTAGGAGAAAAAAATTATACTCCAGGAAAGTACAGATACCGCCTTTCGGTACTTAAGTACAGTAGTGAAGTAGTTCTACTTAGTTACTATACATCTCTGGGTTGAACATATACATACAGACACCTGACAGTTTGAAAGAGCACTGTTTCTGAAACATAGGCAGCTGAGACCCAACACATTTAGAAAATAGTAAGGTCAAATTCTTCCTCAGGGGTCTATACAAGCATAGCTATGTATATAGGTCTTCAAAAATGCTCAGATGTTTGAATTCATGAAAAACCGCCGCATACATTAAAAATATCTCTGGGTTCACATATTTATGTACTTTATGTAAATAAAATATATTTTTTGAGACTTTCTCCTTCTTTACTTTAATCATATATACTTTCTTGATTATACCCATTTCTATATTCATTGCCCTCAAAAGTCCCGCTCAGAGGGAATTTTGTTCTATGTGTTGCAACTTTTTATGGCATTTGATTTTGACGGAACTGTTTATCAAACACACATTTTAAGGAAAAGCATATATTTGTTGTAGTGCACACGAACACAATATAGTACCCAATTTCTTTGTAAAATGTAAAAGATGAGGTTGCATTAAGTAGATGGCAACCAAACATGTCAAGCCCTAAAATTGTGTGTGCCCCGTTAAACAGCAAGAAGCCACTATACATGAAATTGTCCATAGACAACATTTTAAAACACTTTAAAAGCCTTTCCATCTCACCTGTTTAGAACTAACCACTCTCACTCAGGTGAGTGCTGTGATAATACGGAGAGCACAATTGTCTTTTTTGTACATTAATGCACCTGTTTTGTACATACCACACAGACACACACATTTAAATACAGTATATATTGGCGTACGTAGGGGCGGAGGACTTTTAAAATGTTTTAATTAAACTTTAATTTTTAAAGCATTTTTTACCTTTTTTTTTAAACTTAGCTTTATTGTTATTACAAGGAGGTCGACAAGTTAAATGCATTGTCTGCTTACCCATACCAACAATAAATGTTAATTAAATTCTAAATAGCAGTTTTTGAAATTTAAAATATTAAGAAACAAGACTTATTAAAAATATATCACTTTTTTTTCACCGTGAAGGAAGTAAGTTGGTTTTCCGCTGCATGCCTTTTTCACAAGAAATACCACATTGCAAAATTTTCCTAAAATACCAATTTTTACAGTGCTTGGTATTGCTACATAGATAGTATTATTTAAAGTTCATATGATGCTAATCAGATTGTATCAATGTTTAGATTATCCCTTTGGTATAAACATGGGCCAGTGGGTTAGTATATTGCACTAAAATAGCCAGAAGTATGTTATCCTGGATGCCAGACCTTTGGAGAACTTGATTAGTGTATCCCGAAAGATCCTGTGAAATGTTTTTTGGTATCACAGCTGGCCATTTCTTGGTTTCTATAAAAACAGATGATGTCCGATGCCCTACGTGCGCCATCAAGGACTTGACTCTCATTAACAAATCCCACCTGATCTGGGTTGGCAAGGTGTGGGATAATAGTTATTAATCTATTAGCTATGGCTTTAGCATACAATTTAGGATCTGTAATTAATAGGGATGTTGGTCTGCAATTCTATGGTAGACCAACCAGAGGATGACGCTATGTTAAATAAGCAAGTCAGGTATTAGGTAAGAATGTCTTTAACTGATTTGTAATATTCGCCTGTAAATTCATCAATCTTTGGGGATTTATTATTATAGGTACTATTAACCTAGAGAAAGCCTTTGGGAATAATTGTTCAATACTCATTGTAAATATTGAATCCTAAAGGAATTCTTCATGATGCATTTACATTATTTAAATGTAGTTGTTGATACCATCATCAATACATAGTATCAGTTTCGATCCTGTTAGACATATAACTGTCCGAAAAAAGCAAAGTGTAGTCCAAACATCCTTCACAGATTGTGTGTTTTTATAAAAAAAAAAAAAAAAAAAAAGGGAAGTGTTTGTAAAAATAGTATCAAGTCCCCAAGCACATACAATATTTGAACGTAAATGGATATCCACTTATAAAATAATAGCATTCTCAAATGTGTATGTGTCAGCAAAGATCAATATCCATGTAGTATGTAATTCTCTCAGAAATTATATTCCACCCTCAGTCAGTCCGCATTCTAACAGCAAAAATTGAGTAAATGTGAATCTTAGCAAGATCCAAGACGTACTCACCGATGAGAGGATAACAATTTCAAAACATGCATATGTGCCAGCAAATGTCAATATCCATTCACTAGATGGTTCCTCAAAAATTGCAAGTGCTGGTATATAAAAAGCATCCAGAAAGTATTCACAGCACTTCACTTTTTCCACATTTTGTTATGTTACAGCCTTATTCCAAAATGGATTAAATTCATTATTTTCTTCAAAATTCTTCAAACAATACCCCATAATGAAAACGTTAAAGAAGTTTGTTTGAAATGTTTGCAACTTTATCATAACCTGTATATATATGACGGCAAGGCACTCTCCTGGGCAGGATAGTGTACCTGTATGTGATCCTACACTTTTGGGTGTGATTGGACACAGCGGGAACCAATCACTGGACCCGTCAATTGTTCAGGACAGAGGCAGAATGGTGGTCTGTCTATGTAAACAAGGCAGATTGCCGTTCTATGAGAAGGGAAGGTGGTGATCCTGTGTTCCCGCAAAGCAGGAACATGGATCTCTACCTTCTGTTAGTACAAGCCTTTCACACAGTGTACACAAGTACAGGTTAGGCACACAGTTCACCCTTTGATCACCCCTGATGTTAACCCCTTCCCAGACAGTGTCATTAGTACAGTGACAGTGCATATTTTTAGCACTGATCACTGTATTAGTGTCACTGGTCCCCAAAAATTGTCACTTAGGGGTTTATTTACTAAAGCTAGAGAGTGCAAAATTAGTCACAACTCTGCAGGGAAATCAATCAGCTTCTAACCTCAGCTTGTATAGTTAAGCTTTAACACGAAAACCTGGAAGCTGAATTGTGACCAATTTTGCCCTTTCTAGCTTTAGTAAATAAACCCTTTAGTGTCCGATTTGGCCTGATCATAAAGGGAGAGGTAAACCTTCCGAAACTCAAGTGGCTAAAAATAACAAAAAAAAATCACATGTACATAAGTATTTACAGCCATTGCTCAAAACTTTGTTGAAGCACCTTTGGCACCAATTACAACCTCAAGTCTGAGTATGATACTGCAAGCTTTGCACACCTATTTTTAGGCATATTCCCCCATTCTTCTTTGCAGGACCTCTCAAGCTCCTTTAGGTTGGATGGGGAGCATCGGTGCACAGCTATTTTCAGCTCTTTCCAGAGATGTTCAATCAGGTTTAGGTCTGGGCTCTTGCTGGGCCACTCAAGGGCATTCACAGAGTTGACTCTCCACTCCTTTGTTATCTTGGCTGTGTGCTTAGGGTGGTTGTCCGGTTGGAAGAGGAACCTTCGCCCCAGTCTGAGGGTCAGAGCGCTCGGGAGCAGATTTCCATCAAGGATGTCTCTGTACATTGCTGCATTAATCTTTCCCTCGATCCTGACTAGTCTCCCAGTTCCTGCCGCTCAGAAAAATCCCCACAGCATGATGCTGCCTCCATTATGCTTCAGTGTAAGGATGGTATTGGCCAGGTGATGAGCAATGCCTGGTTTCCTCCATACATGACGCTGGCCATTCAGGCCAAAGAGTTCAATCTTTGTTTCATCAGACCAGAAAATTCTGTTTCTCATGGTCTGAGAGTTCTTCAGGTGCCTTTTGGCAAACTCCAGGTGGGCTGTCATGTGCCTTTTACTGAGGAGTGGCTTCGATCTGGCCCCTCTACCATAAAGGCCTGATTGATGGGGTGCTGCAGAGTTGGTTGTTCTTCTGGAAGGTTCACCTCTCTCCACAGAGAAATGCTGGAGCTCTGTCAGAGTGACCATCGGGTTCTTGGTCACCTCCCTGACTGAGGTCTTTCTCCCCCGATCGCTTAGTTTGGCCGGTGGCCGGCTATAGGAAGAGTCCTGGTGGTTCTTAACTTCTTCCATTTAGGGATGATGGAGGCCACTGTGCTTATTGGGACCTTCAATGCGGCACAATTATTCCAGTACCCTTCCCTAGATCTGTGCCTCAATACAATCCAGGTTTACAGACAATTCCTTGGACATCGCTTGTCCAATAGAAAGAAATTCTATTGGACATCGATGTCCAATAGAAAGAAACGCGTTTCTTTCTATTGGACATCGACCGAGATAGGAGCACTCCTATCTGGGTCGATGTCCAATAGGAAGAAACGCATCAGAGAGGAGGCGTAACCGTCACGTATGATCGCTCGTGGTCCGTGCTGCAGCCGGACGCGAGCTTGCTTAAGAAATTCCTGCATGAAATACCATCTATGCTGATTTACTACTCATCTCTTGTAAGTGCAATACTGTTTTTTAAATAAATTGTCTAGAAGATATCACACTATTGGCTGCTTTTATCCTTTACATCCTATGCTTGGGAATCATCGGCTTTGTGGTCTGAGAGTTACCCTGCTCTAGGCTGGATACAGAGGAGGAGGTAGTGGATATCATTGGAATTACAAGCGCTTATTACCTGCTGTCTGGTAAGGGACCATTTTGGGTGTTTCACTTGGAGATTGGAAGCACTTTATTTGGTGGTCATCAGTTGATTTGTATTTTGCGTGCACCTTATTTCCGTCTGGTAAGGAGGAATTTCACCTGGTGGTGGGTTTTTCACACTGAAGTCTAAGAAGTATTTATTTCGTGAATCACCAGTTTGAATTCATCACATATGGACACTCATGATTTATTCATTATGGACTTTTGAAATATATCATGCACCTATTATCCAACATTCATGTTTGATTGCATTTTTTGATTTGCTTAGGTTGGATTCATTCATTTGTTTTAGCGCACCTTCACCATTTTTCAAACTCAATTTAAAGCCCTATCTGACCTCCAAAAAAATAGTGTATAATACATTAGGGCAGTGTTTCTCAACCTTTTTTCGGTCAAGGCACCATTTAAAATTCCGAACAATCTCATGGCACCCCATTCGAAAAAATAAACTAATACATAATGCAGCAACATCCAAATGCATAGGACACCCAACATTAGAGGTGTTTTTTTCTTCCAAAGCAAACACACTTTTGCACACTTGCACTGATTATTCCAATGTTTCTCTTATCCTTCAGTTTCCCTCCCTCCCTCCCTCAGTTAATGTGACCCCAGGATGCTGTCCAGGTGCCCGACATTCTCCTTATCAACTGATAATGGTATTGGTTGTTAGGACACTGGCGGCTAGAAGGTTGTAATGTTGCACTATGAAAACCTTTGGCTTTATGTAACTAATAGGCATGCTTGTTCCACCCGCTGGGTTGTATACAATTTTAGGACAATTTCTAGGCATTTTGCCAAGGCACCCCTGAAGACACCTGAAGGCACCCTGGTTGAAAAAGGCTGCATTAGGGTATACTAAATAGGTGTAATGTGCAGAAACGAGACAGCAAAAAATAAATAATAGCTTTGAAATTCCAAGGGGTTTAGGAAAATGAAAGGGCCTTTGGTCATTGACTCTAGTGTGGTTCTGTGATGACTCCCCCCACCCCAAGTATCATCTGCCCCTGACATGGAGTGATGTGAGCATTGCCACATTGCACCCAGGGACACATAAGTGGGTTTTTTTGTCATCGTTTGCGCCAAACACTTTTTGAATTGTGCCATTATTGATGATAACTTTATGCTGCGAAGAAACCTATCAGGTGGAACACATCAGCGGGATGCATAGGTTGCATAGAAGGACTTCTGGCATTTCTTGCTTATTTCCAAACCAATTTTTTGCCAATTTGTATGAACATTCAGTGATTGTGCTGTTACTCTACAATGCTATCAACTCAAGCACTTTTGGGATTTTGGTAAGATCCATTGTTACCTGGCTTAATCATCATCAGGACACCGATGGCCTTATGGATTGAATACAATTTTTGACTATATTCTGTAAGTTGTATGCCAGCTCTTGCAATTTTTGATGAGCTATCAATTATACAGATATGTACTTTTGTTGACACATATATACAGGAATAATTATAATTTTTTCAGTCCATAACCAAGTACTTTTGGTGATTTGCTAATATTTATTTTTTCCATTAATTTCCTTACAATGCTGACTGCATGATGGATGAATTATAATTTCTGAAAGCATTCTATGTATATACAACGTATCAGCATTTGCATTTTCTACAAAATCACATACTACATGAATATTGATCTTTGCTGACACATATTTATGAGTAAGAGTGCTATAATTACATCAGTGGATATTCATTTAGGTTCCAATATTAATTGCCTTGGGGGACTAATTTTCCTGTGGTGATACCATTCATACATACTTTTACATAGATTTTTACATGGAAAACATAAGAGCCATAAAGCGTGTACTACTATAAGCAAAAATAAACAAGGGTGTCCTGCACTTAGTCTATCTAAATCTTCCCACAAAACAGCCTCAATCAGTTAGAGACAGCAGCACTCACTATACCCCACATAAGAACTTAAATGACAAATTAAAAAGAAAAATGTGTTGCGCTGTCAAATAAAGCGCAAAGTACTTTCACATATTTCATAAATAAAGGAAAAGCATAATAAATAATTCAATAATTAATATTATAATCAATGAAACAATGTCAAACACCATAAGGGAAAAATGAATAGTCCCATAAATCTCCAAAACTCGTGCGTCCAAAATAAATTGATCCCAATGGAGTGATAAAAGTGTGTACAAGATTGTAAAAGTGCTCCATTTGTGTATTTAACATACAAATCCAGTGCTTCTGGTGATCACCGCAACATGCTCCACTTAACAGATAAAGTTGCCTCTTACCAGAAACAAAGACCTCTTACAGGTCTAACAGCACCTTAAGCTGGATACACACTATACAACTTTTGTTGGTAGATTTCCTTTAGATTTATCTTCAACTATGTAGTGCAAGGGCCTGCCTGATTGCATACAAATTAAAAGTGTTTAGATTTGACCTCCTATTAAATGGTTTTGGTAAATCTAAATGAAAAAAATCTAAAGAAAATTGTATAGTGCGTATCCAGCTTTAGTGCCGTTTTACGAATGGATTGATGGACTGGTGTAATACAGCTTCACTACAGCCTAGTCGCATCAGAGCGTGCCCACCAGCCATAAACAGTCTCCTGTTACACTTTCTGAGACCACTTCTGAGGTTATACACTCGCAGCCATAAATAATTCAAGCATTCCTATATACAGTATAAGAGAAGAGAAGCGCTTCACTGTGTGATTTGTCAGAACCAATTGTTTATAAAAAGTAATCTACTTACACAACGACCAGTTAAAAGGCATCAAATGCATACTCACATCCAGCGCCTTGGTGGGCGTGATTACCTCACTGCTAAAATTCTTCCCTATGTGTTTTATCCTAGTGGAGGTCTTCACTGGGGCAATGGAGATAGCAGTGCACGATAATAGCTGAAATATATAGGCTCACATTCCTACAGACGCTAGAGAGTGCTGCCACCTCTTCGTTGTCCGATTACAAGAACTTAATGGTCACCAGGGTAATCCATAATAGTAGAGAAATAGCGGCTGACATTATCTTGGAGACCGAAGTAAACGGCAGTAATGGCCTTTATCGGTCACAATATGTCGAGAAAACCAATATAATAAAAAATAATGATTAGATTAGTGGCCACCATTTTCTTGGGGACCAAGATAAGTGGATATTGTTAACACCAGTCCAGCTAAAAGTATAAAATAAAAAACAAAATGTTACAAATACACCTCTTTTTTACTGTGTATTTGAAACATTTTGTGTAAGTAGATTATTATATATAATACATTTTCTGAGATATTACACAATGAAGTGCACCGTATGTTTTGAGTGGAGCACCTTGTTGTGAATAGACTAAATACACAAGTGGAGCACTTTTACAATATTGTACGCACGTCTATTACTTCATTGGGATTCATTTCTTTTGAGATTTATGGAACTATTCATTTTTCACTTATAGTGCCTGAAATTATTTCATTAATTTTAAATTAATTATTGATTTATAATGATTTTTGCTTATTTATGAAATATGTGAAAGCACTTTGCACTTTTTTGACAGTGCAATGCATTTTTCCTTTTAACGTTTTATAAAGCGTGTATAGACAATGCTACGCTGTGTTGAAGGTGATAAATCAACAGAATTGAAAGTGATAGCCTATATTGATGCTGGTATCAAAGAAAATTATATTTCAATAATTTTTACTGTATATAAACTGCTCATAAAAATGAAAGGAACACTTTCTAATCGGAGTGTAGCATCAAGTCAATTAAATTCCTGGGATATTGACCTGGTCAGTTAAGTAGCAGAGGGGGTTATTAATCAGTTTAAGCTGCTTTGGTGTTAATGAAATTACAACAGATGCACTAGGTGGGCAACAATGACACAACCTCCAAAACAGGAATTGTTTTACAGGTGAAGACCACTGACATTTTTTTACCTACTCATCTTTTTTGACTGTTTTTCACTAGTTTTAAATTTGGCTAGGGTCAATGTCACTACTGGTAGCATGAAGCATTACCTGGACCCTATAGAGGTTGCACAGGCTGCCCAACTCCTCCAGAATGGCACATCAATATGTGCCATTGCCGGAAGGTTTGCTGTGTCTCCCAGCACAGTCTCAAGAGCAACGAGGAGATTCCAGGAGACAGGCAGTTAATATAGGAGGGCTGTAGAAGGTTCTTAACCCATCAGAAGGACCGGTATCTGCTCCTTTGTGCAAGGAGGAGCAGGATGAGCACTTCTAGAGCCCTACAAAATGACCTCCAGCCAGCCAGTGGTGTGAATGTCTTTAACCAAACAATCATAAACAGACTTAATAAAGATGGCCTGAGGGCCCAACATCCTCTAGTGGGCCCTATGCAGCTCAATTAGCATTTGCCATTGAACACCAGAATTGGCAGGTCCGTCACTTGCACACTTGTGCTTTTTACAGATTATTTAGGTTCACCCTGAGCACATGTGACAGACATGAAAGGGTCTGGAGAAGCCATCGAGAACGTTATGCTGCCTGGAACATCGTTCAGCATGACCGGTTTGGTGTTGAGTCAGTGATGGTCTGGGGAGGCATATCCATGGAGGCATGCATAGACCTCTGCAGGCTAGACAATGGCACCCTGACTGCCAATAGGTATCGGGATGAACTCCTTGAACCCATTGTCAGACCCTACACTAGTGCAGTGGGTCCTGCGTCCCACCTGGTGCACAACAATGCCCAGCCTCATGTGGCGAGAGAATGCAGCCAGTTCTTGGAGGATCAAGGAATTGATGCTAATAATTGGCCCCCATGCTCACCTGACCTAAATCCAAAAGAACATCTCTGGGACATTATGTTTCGGTCCATCCGACGCCGCTAAGTTTGCACCTCAGTCTGTTCAGGAGCTCAATGATGCCCTAAACCAGATGTGGGAGAAAATACCCCAGGACATCATCTGTCGTGTCATTAGTAGCATGACACCATGCCCGCAGCCCCTGCATCATGCCTGCAGCCTCTGCATCTCCTGCACCATGTCCGCAGCCTCTGCATCTCTTGCACCATGCCCACAGCTTCTTCCTCTCTTGTACCATGCCCGCAGCCTCTGGTATCTATTTTATTTTTGAAATTTACCAGTAGCTGCTGCATTTCCCACCCTAGGCTTATACTCGAATCAATAGGTTTTTTTCCAGTTTTTTGTGGTAAAATTAGGTGCCTCGGCTTAGATTCAGGTCGGCTTATACTCAAGTATATACGGTAATTAAATGGTAAACACCTTGATTTGTTTGGCATGGCTACTTTTTGATTGATAGAAACCAACTGTGAAAATGTGTATTGCTTAAAACAGCGCTCATGTCAATCTTAATTATGCAAAACCATATTAGTTAGAAAAAATATTGATGAATACATGAATAATGAAAAAAAGTTTTCTCAACCAAAACCCTGCCTAGAGGATCTACGTGTAAAAATATATCCTTTGTACAGAATCTGATCAAAGTGTATCATATTAAAAATCATATATAAATAATGGCATAGAGGCGTTGCCTCCTTATCTTAAAAACACGGAATCATCGGACCATCCATCCATACATCAGGGGCAAAGAGAGAAGAATTCCCATAGTGTGAATCCATATGAAATCAGATTTAATAAAACATATGTAAAAGACCCACATTTCCACAGACACCAGTATATCACACAGTTCGTAAACGAATCAAGCCAATTTCAAGCTGTCAGTGCGTAGTGACATCACATCCAGCAGCCCGCCCTGCACGTTTCGTCCTCTGATGTCTTCCAAGGGGCAGTATACTGGTGTCAGTGGGAACTCTTCTCTCTTTTCCCCTGATGTATGGATGGATGGTCTGATGATATCATGTCTTTGAGATAAATAGGCAACATTGTGTATATATCGATACTGCAGAGCATCACTCCCAGAGTAAAAAGCTTTACTGGTTGGATTTCCAGCACCTATGGATTACCTCTGGTGAGTCCATTCAATTCAGCTGGTGGTGGATTCACTTGGTGATGTTTTTTCATTTGAAGATTTTCACATAGAGTCTTGCAGATTATTGCAACCATTTACCATTCACAGTCACGCAGGTATTGTAAACAGTTGAAAAGCATTTTGGACTCTATTTCACAACAAGATTTGTTTTATAATAGTTGGAGCACTATTTATGTTTTTATGTGTTTTCTATGTGATTTTTCATGTGATGCTCTTTGTTTTCACATCAGATTCTGTGCCCATAAGAAGGATATATATTTACACATATAGTCTCTAGTCAGGGTTTTGGTTGAGACAAATTTTTCCCTATTCATTTTCTCAATAACCACTTCAGCTCCGGAAGGTTTTACCCCCTTCCTGACCAGAGCACTTTTTGAAATTTGGCACTGTGCCGCTTTAACTGGTAATTGTGCGGTCATGTAATGCTGTACTCAAATGAAATTTGCGTCCTTTTTTTCCCCACAAATAGAAATTTATTTTGGTGCTATTTGATCACCACTGGGATTTTTTTTTTTTTTTTTTTGCAATATAAAAGAAATAAGACCGACATTTTTTAAAAAAATATTTTCTACTTTTTCTACGTTATAAAAAAATCCAATAAACTCAATTTTCGTCATACATTTAGGGCCAAAATCTATTCAGCCACATGTCTCGGGTAAAAGAAAATTTCAAAAAGCGTATATTTATTAGTAGCGCAAAAGTTGTAGCGTCTACAAACTATGGTACATTTACTTGAATTTATGCAGCTTTTAGTTTGACTGCAGATCTCATTTCTTGAGGTGCTAAAATGTCACAGAAGTACAACCCCCCCCCCCCCAAATTACTCCATTTTGGAAAGTAGGCACCCCAAGGAATTTGCTGAGAGGCATGTTGAGCTTATCAAATATTTCATTTTTTTGTCACAAGTAATTGAAAATGACAAAAAAAAAAATTGTACACAAAGTTATCACTGAAATTATATATTGCTCACTCATGCCATGGGTATTTGTGGAATTACACCCCAAAATACATTCTGCTTCTCCTGAGTATGGGGAGCCTAGCCATATACAGGACCAGGGGTCAAGTCCTGGGTAAAAGAAAAAGTGTGGGAACTCACCCAAGATCCCCCGCCACCTCAAAAAATAAAAAAGTGTGTGTGTGTGTGTATCTATGTATATACAGTATATATATATATATATATATATATATATATATATATATATATATATATAATACTTACTCCTTTTTTTAACAAATAAAATACAACATTTATTGTAACGTGCCAATTTACGAAGACACTTCCAAAATTCACATGTATAAAACAAATAGATATAGAACAGATGTAACAACAAAATAATTCAACCCGTATGCTGTACTAACAAAAAAACACCACAATGTGTGTAATGGTTCCCTCACAGGGAATTTCTAAAACTAACAGGGTATTAAAAAAAAAAGTAGCACAGTCCATTAGAAAATATCCCACAAACAGGAATAACGTTTCCCTTGCTGTTCAAGATGATCAACTTTTCGAGATTTAGTATCATCTACACTGCGATGTGTGGTCAGACATTTTGAGACATATGGTAAAGGATCCTATAAATGCACAGGAGGGCTAAAGAGACTGAGAAAAAAAAGAGAAGACAGGCATTCAATGCCAAGCCCACTCCTAATGGGTGACAGCACCAAATTCATTGTACTGAAGCCCCTCTCACAATCTCCGGATGTCACTAGAAGACTGTTAGCTGCTGTCACAACTGGTTTCAGGTTTACAGGAATCTCTGCACCCAGGGCCGCTGATAGGGGGGGGCCACCAACCCTCTTGTAGGGGGCCCGAGCACACAGGGGGGCCCACACAGAGAGGGGGATTATTGATGGAAGACAAATACAGAAATCTTCCTCCAGCACCTGAATCTGATCTGTCCCTCTCCCTGCTATCAGCTTTTATCTGTTGAGAAAGAGACAGTCGTCCCTCACTAATCCCCCTCCCTTGTGTGCCCCCCCCTCCCAGCACTTATCTCTGCTCAGGAGTTTATTTGTAAATTGTAACTTTGTTTCTCTCTCTGTCTCTCTGCTCCAACTGCCCAGCCTGTATATTTTTCTCATCTCATCTTTTTTATTTAACATAGTTTTTTTTTTTTTAGATTGAGCAGGAATTATGCGATTTATTTTATATTTGTGTCTGATGATAGTGACTTTGTTGTAATTTTAGCTAACTATATCTTTAATATTTTCTTGAGGGGGCCCTGCCAGGTAGTCTGTACGGGGCCCCCACGATTTCTAACAGCAGCCCTGTCTGCACCACCATTATCAATGAAATCTCTGAAACCTTCACAGATCATGGAAGCATTGTTGAGACAGAATTTCTTGCACAGCTGCTCCAGCTTCATCTCACCTTCAAACCAGGAACTATACGCATTGATTGGCCAGCGTTGGGAATTCAGGATGTCAATTTCAGAGACAAGAATTTCAAATTCACCTGAGTGTGATGAAGCTGCAGGTCTGTTGCTCGCAGTTAAAGCATAAAGCCTGGAGCAAAAATTATCCACCAAACATTAATAAAATGAAATTTATCCTCACTTGGCCTTTTGCACTCTCTGGATTGATAGTCACACCTTTGAAATTCCCTTTTTTTCTGACGTCAGGACCTTGTTAAGGCCACTAAATAGATATTTCTGCTTGCTGTTATGAGCTGAATTTAAGCTTGCTTTCATGATGTGCAGTGCAGGATATGACTCTCAAACTGCTTGTATAGCTCTCTGGGTTGAAGCAATACACGTAATTGAAAAAACGTTTCCAATTTTAAGAGTTTGTTCTTCTAATTCTTTTGCACATTCAGAGAGCTCCGACAGGTTTCTGGTGACTGATGATACATAGCATACAACTTCTCAAAAAATGATGTTACACAATGAAGACCAGGAATAAAATCAATTGTATCTGAAATGCACAATTCAAGCTTATGACACAAGCAGTGCCATTTCTCAAGCTGTGGATATTTTTCACTAAGTCCTTCCAGAACACATGACTTTCTTCCAAGCATTACACTTGCACCATCATTACAAACCCCAATCAAGTTTTTATCAAGAAAGTCATTACTGAACCCATGTTTAGAAAGACAAGCTAAAAGAGTGACTTCAATAGACTGTTCATCTGCTTTAGGTAAATCAAGCAAATCAAGAAAGAAAGTGACTTGGTCTTCTCCTTTACCAGAGGCACGAATGTTAACAATTAACACTGAATGTGAAGAAACTGTAGTAGATTCATCAATATATACAGAAATATTTGGAGCCTGTTCAACAATTGCCTTGCAAAGCTTTTTTCTCTTTTCACGGGCAATGCAATCTATTATTTGTGCAGCTGTATACTCACGATGGAAAATACATCCTAAGTATGCCCCATTTGCAACTTGCAAGCTGATAAGATCTCTGAAGTCTGTGAAAGGGCGATTTTGTTTTGCACAAAAGTAGGCAGTGCGAAATGCTTTAGTGGTGGACGTGAACTTATGCTTCTGCTGTTCTACAATGTTGGATTGCAAAATCTCCTTTCTAGATACAGCTTGAATATCTCTTGCCTTTACATGTGCTTCTGAAATCTTATGTATATGGATTTTTTTTACACAGTGAGGTCAACATATCTTTTTTTGTTTTGTCATATGGAGTAATCATACCAGTGCTCCATTCTTTTGAAATAGATACACCCTCTGAAACAGACACTTCAAGGTGTTTAACCTCACGACACACATTGCATCCTAAAATGCCATTTTCTACAAACAGCCAAGGGTACTTTTTTAAATTCTAGCCACTGATTCTGGTCCCAACATTCTGGTAGAAGAATTCTCTCACTAACATCAGCAGCAGTATCTTCAGTAACTATGTCAACTACAGCTGACTTACTGTCTGGTGTAGTTTCTGCAGAGGACACTGGGCTCACATTGAGATGAGCAACTTGCAGACTCAGTATGTGATTTTTTTACTGGAAGTCTTTGAGAAGAAATCTATTAAGCTGCCCTATTATTTGCTCATTTTTGTACAAATAAAAACAAAACAAAAAAATTTATAATTTTCTGAAAGAGAGGGTGGAAAGGGTGGAACACACATTGGGTTCTGCAATAAATCTAAGGAATGGAAAAAACCTTGAAAGCACAAATGATAATAAAATAATGTCTTAATAATGTAGTATTTTTTCCATTACTCAGATATATAGGTTTTGTGTTCTGCATGCATCTTGAACACCACTTTTTGCATATCACTCTTTTATTTTGTGAATCTCATTTTAGTTCATGGCATTTACATTTAATATTTTAATTAAAATTAATACATTTAAATTCCCCAATTAATTTTGATGCTTTTCCCCCTGGCTGTACCTGCTGCTTGAGAGCTTTACTAATGAGTTGGCCGGGGTGTGTGTAATGTAGTAGGCTGCCTGTTCCTTGCACTTCACAGAGCAGCTCTGAGCAAGGCCTGCTGTACTTTAACCCATGGCATTACTTTCCCCCTCATCGAGCTGCACAAAGCTGCTGTGAATCATTCCAGGGGAAGCTAAAGGAGGACCCATGCATTCCTGCAGGACTCAAGCCCTGTACAGGACCCCGAAAAGGGCATAAATTGCTCATTTCACTTCCTCACTACCTATCACGGTTTCGGAGGCCATAAAATGTCAAGATAGCAAGAAACCCCCCAAATTACCCTATTTTGGAAAGTAGACACCCAAGCTATTTGCTGAGAGGCATGTTGAGTCCATGGAATATTTTATATTTTGCAACAAATTTCATGAAAATTACAATTTTTTTTTTATACACAAAGTTGTCAATTAAATTATATATTACTCACACATGCGATGGGTGTATGTGGAATTACACCCCAAAATACATTCTGCTGCTTCTCCTGAGTATGGGGATACCATATGTGTGAGACTTTTTGGCAGGCTAACCATGTACAGGACCCCAAAAACCAATCACTGCCTTCAAGCTTTCTAAGGGCGAAAATTGTTGATGTCACTCCTCACTACCTATCACAGTTTAGGAGGCCATGAAATGCCAAGATAGCTCAACCCCCGCCCCCCCCCATCCCAATGACACCCTAAGCTATTTGCTGAGTGGCATGTTGAGTATTTTACAGATCTCGATTTTTGTGGAAAAATTTGAAAAATTTGAAAAAAGGAAAAAAAAAACAATTTTTCCTTTTTCTTTCTTAATTTTCCAAAACAAATGAGAGCTGCAAAATACTCACAATGCCTCTTAACAAATACCTTGGTGTGTCTACTTTCCGAAAAGGGGTCATTTGGGGGATTTTGTGCTATCTTGGCATTTCATGGCCTCTGAAGCTGTGATAGGTAGTGAGGAAGTAAAACACGCAATTTACGCCTCTAGAGAGCTTGAAGGCGGTGATTGGTTTTCGGGATCCTGTACACAGCTAGGCTCCTAAAAAGTCTCACACGTGCTATCCCCATACTCAGGAGAAGCAGCAGAATGTATTTTGGGATGCAATTTCACATATACCCATATACCCATTGGATGTGTGAGCAATATATCATTTAGTGCCAATTTTTTTTTTTTCACACATAGTGTAATTTTCCCGAAACTTGTGGCATGGACTCAACATGCCCTCTCAGCACATAGCTTGGGGTGTCTACCTTCCAAAAAGGGGTAATGGGGGGGGGGGTTTGAACTGTCCTGCCATTTTATGCCAAATATTAGAAGCTTATGCCACACATCACCCACTCTTCTAACCACTTGAAGTCCAAGCCCTTTTTGACACTTTGTTTACATGAAAAAAAATATTTTTCTTGCTAGAAAGTTACTTTGAACCCCCAAACATTATATATATATGTATATATATATATATATATATATATATATATATATATATTTTTAGCAGAGGCCCTACAGATTAAAATGGTGAGTGTTGCAATTTTATTTTCACACAGTATTTGCGCAGCAATTTTCCAAATGCAATTTTTTGGGGGGAAAAACACTTTCTTGAATCTTAATGCACCAAAATCCACTATATTGCCCAAATGTTTGGTAAAATATAAAAGATAATCTTATGCCGAGTACATAGATACCAAAAACGACATACTTTAAAATTGCACACACCCGTACATACATTTTTAAAAGGCTTTACAGGTTACCACTTTAGATTTAAAGAGGTCTACTTCTAGAATTACTGCTCTCGATCTGACGTTCGTGGTGATACCTCACATGCACGGCGCAACAGCTGTTTACATATGACACAAGACCGATGCTTGCATTCACCTTTGCGTGTGAGCATGGGGGAACAGGAGTGCTTTAATTAATTTATTTTTTTTAATCATGTATTTTGCCTTTAATTTTATTTTTACACTGTCCCTTTCATTTTTTGTTTAATATCATTTTTATTGTTTTCACAGGGACATGATAGCAATAGGTAGTGACAGGTACTCTTTTTTGAAAAATGTGGGGTCTATTAGACTCTAGATCTCTCCTCTGCCCTTAAAGCATCTGACCACATCGAGATCTGTGTGATAAGATGCTTTCTCAATTTCCCAATGGTGCTGTTTATATCCAGGGAAACCGAAATCATGAAATGCTTGTAGCTTCCAGTTTCTTAGGCCATAGAGATGATTGGAGCCATTCTGGTCTCTGATCAGCTTCATTTGTAAGCTGGTGGAACCACCGACTGCATTCTCGGGTTCCCCAGTGGGACAGGAGAGCCAGAGAAAACCATGAAAGGTGGTGTTTGTAAAAGCAGTCTAGCGGCTATTTTTATATTTTAAGTATGGCCCCATCATCTGGTCCTTGAAGTCAAACCATCCCATTTTACGGTTGTAGTCATGCATACAGAGGGGTCCTCAACAACACCAGCCACCATTGTAATTTGGACTGCCGTATCTGCGTGAATGAAAGACGTGATTGAAAACGTTCCGTTTGTCCCTCCACTTCACTGCAAGCAATTCATTGCACCTCAAGCAAGCACTCTCCCCCTGACTAAGTATGGCATTTACAAGCCGTTGGGGGAAGCCCCAGCGATTAGATCGCATGGTGCCACATTGGTCAATTCCTAATTGAAAGAGGTGTCTAAAAAAGTGGCACGCTTGTATAGAAGTTGTCCACGTATAAATGGTACCTCTTTCGTAATAAGGACGACACCAAGTTCCAAACACTCTTGCTGCTGCTTCCTATGTAGTCTGGGCAATTGGGGTGCTCCACATTGCTTTCTTTTCCCTCGTTATTCAGAAAACGACATGTATAGCCTGTTGTCCTGTCAAAGAGCTTATACATCTTGACCCCATTTCTGACATGCTGGGGAGAAACTGTTTGAAAGCAAGGTGGCCAGAAAACAATCAGGGACTTGTCAATGCAGACATCTTGTTGGGAGATAAACAAGGCTGCAAATTTTTGATTGAAGAGGTTTATGAGGGGCCGAATTTTGTGGAGCCGGTCATATCAAGGGTCACCCTGAGGACAACAGATTATTTGCTTGCATCGAGCCCTGGCCATGGCAGCAGAGAACAGGGGCATATGATAAATTGGGTCAGTGGACCAATATGACCGCAACTCACTCTTTTTAGTAATGCCCATGTTGAGGGATAGGCCCAGAAATGTTTTAAATTTAGGAACAGTTATAGGTTTCCAGCCAAATTGTCTGGCAAGGGTAAAATTTGGATTTGCAGCGATAAATTGATTTAGCATACAAATTGCTTTGGTCCACAATAGATCCGTACAGATCTTCAGTGAAAAACAGCTTAAAAAAATCAAGGGGAGTAATATTGGCTGTTTCCCCCTGAATTCCGGGTTGGTCAGTGAATGGGGGAAGTACGGTGCTGCAGAATCTGTGGGCTGCCAATCAGGATTTGCAAACGCATCAGGAAGGGCACTATGGGCTCTACGGGCCTGCGTTCAAATTCTTGGTGGCTGGTGGATACTACTTGTGCTAGCCACCGCACCAGCTGGAACTGCACTTATGGGACTTGCCACGTCACCAAGTGATACTGCAATGCTGGTTTGTCTACAACCAGGGTGTACTATTGCCACTGGTGCTCACCAGAAGGTTGAGCTGCACTAGTACCGACACTCTGCTGCATAAGAGAATCATGCGGTTGTTGCACCTCAGCATTAGAAGAACAAGGTCGGGTATGCCTGACCTTAGCAGGGACCTCTACTCTGTCGTCAGAGTTATCTTTTAGGGTGCCACTGCTCTCTACAGGTTCATATACTGAGCCTGATTCTGACAGTGAGGACTTCCCATTGCTCTCATCTGTCATGCTCAGTATCCTGTATTCCTCTTTACTAGTGTACCTTTCGTTTGACATTTTGGCCACTAAATTTACAGTTACCTAGTGTGACTCACAGGTAAAAAAGCACCTGGTTATCAAGGACTGTTTGAACCGCTATGAAAAAAAAATAACTGCTAGTGCTAGCAGAGATCAGGCCTGACACTCTGCTAATGCTGCGATTGTGTGCTGTGTATTGGAAGTGACAGTGATCTATTGATACTGCACTTCTTGGGGGCTGGGCGGAGGGGCTAAATGCAGGTGCTGGCAGGTGTCGGGGCTGATCCTGCTAACGCTGCATTTTTGGGAACACTAAACTATTGGGGACGCTATTATAGTTCTGATTAGATCAAAGATATTGATCCTTTCAGACACTATACTAGTAATGGAGGTATATAGTGTGTATTAGTGTTACTGGCAATCAAAGGGTTAAAATCTGACGCTATCTGGGATTGACCCCAACTGACGCTGATGCTGACGCTAACAAACTGATGTCACCCGTGACACTAATACAGTGATCTGAAAAAAAATCTGTACACTTTACTAGTGACACTGTGATGGAGTGTAAGTGTTAACTGGGGTGGGGGGGCAATCAGGGGGTTAAAAAAACGTTATTAGAAAATGTGGCGGGACCCTGATGCTATACTAAGACTGACACTGACGATAACTAGCTAACTGTCACAAGTGACACTAATACAGTGATCAGTAAATTATCTATATATAGTGACACTGTGACAGGGAGTGAAAGGGTTAACTGGGGGGTGATCAGAGGGTTAAATATGTGCCTATGTGTACTGGTGTCAGTGTAGTGCTTGTGTACTCACTGTGATGCTTTCTCCTCTCATGCTGGAACTGAAAAGGGCTCCAGGAGAGGAGATTGCATCATTTCCTGTGCCTGTGTTTACATGACACGGGCACAGGACATTCTGCAATTGGTCATAAATCATTGGCCTGGACCTGATGACTGATCGGTTATGAACCTAAATCAGGTCATTGCGTACCTATACATGATTTTGCGACGCTGGATCGACCTGCCACAGTATATATGCGGTGGGCGGTCCGGAACTGGTTATTTTTCTCACCGATAGGGTTTTGCACAATTTAGAACGGCATGAGCGCTGTTTTAAACACTAAACAATGTGCACAACTTGCTGTGCTGAATGGTGGGTGTGGCCAGATCACACTTTTGCTTTATATCTTACTGAAACCATTACTATATTTAGATGGTTTTGTCCTTTAACAGTTTAACTCATAGAGAATTTTATTCCAGTTTTTTCTTTATATTGTAAGGAGGTAAAAGCATCACTGTTCCCCTATGTCTCTTTTGTAAGGTTTTAATTTCTGTCTGTGACCCCATTGGGGAGATTCCCCCTCACTTCCTGTCCTTGTGATGCCCATACAAGACATCAGGTGACACTGGCATATAAAGGCAGGAATTGAGAATAAACCTCTCCAAAAGGTGCGCAAATGATCAAAAGGACCTGACATAGGCCCTATCTCCTCCCTGCTTTAAAAAAAAAGAATGGTTTTACTGAAGATGGGCATTGGGCATTGGGCTGAAGCTGGACGTGAGCCAAATCCAGGCAAAAATTAAAATTAAATTGTGCATTGTGCATCAATTACCTTGGTCTCGATTCTTAACCCCTCTTCCTAAGCCATCCTGTGGTATAAAGGCTTAAAGTCACAGGTTTCTCTATGAGCCACGCTAGTTTCCTGCTCTGGGGACTAGGCATTTGTCCCTGCCTGTTATCTTCTTGTGCACTGGTCCCCTAACCAACCCCGTGAGTTCAATGTCAGAATCAGCTCTAAAAGGTCAATGTCCCTTTTAAATGTCTTTTCAGAGGAATCGTCAAGGCCTTTGTGTTCAATAAAATGCATCTGATATAAAACCGTTTCTTTGTTCTTGAGTCTTTGATGGAAATCCTCACAATGGAAAAAAAAATCTTAAAAGAGAGGAGAGTATATAGTGTAGTATGTCCCACTCCACATATGCAGAATTAAAATCATTTAATGTGCTCACATTTAATTGTGCTTATGTGCTCCTTTTATATACACCATAACCCCCCCCCCAATCAACATTGTAAGCCTTTCATACACCACTGTTGAATCCTCTTCTCCCGTTACTATGCGTTATCCTTCTCGGGAGAACTCCTCACCTTACCCTTGCAAATGGATTTTAGGAGCTCCCAAAAAGGAAAAACATACACGTAGTGGGATACTTTAAAACTTATGAACAAAAAACTTTTACTAAAACCTACTCAAAAATAGTGAGCCTGAAATGTGGGTGTCCCCTTACATTCCAATCTCCATTCCACCACGTGTGCTGTGATGCACCGCTCACTCCATGCACCTTTCCAGATATCAGAATTTCTTATCTACTTAATCATTGAAGAACGCTCATCCCCCTTAATTCCAAGAGTATTTGTGCAGAAATCCTCAGAAGAAAAAACATAAAATATAGTGTGATACCATTTTAAGAGTTGTTTTAATTTCTGTGTTATACCCACTCACATTTACCTTGCAAAACCAAATGCTTCTTCTAAATCACCACAAACTGTGTTATCAATTCACCAAATAGTCACTCCCTGTACATTACCAAATATTACACATATAAATGCTCTCCATATGTAATCTTCCCACAAACCCTCCACCAGCCTTCAACTCATCCAAAAATATAATTACCCCATGCAGAGATAACAGAAAGGATCCATAGTGCAGCCATTTTTCATAAAATCACACCATTTATTCCAATGCCAACTCACTTACAAACAAACAGAATAAAAAGCCTGTAGACCTCCATCAAAATGAGCACCATGGCACTTCTGGGATGCGTGATGAGGTCACTACTGGCATCTGACATCACTTTGGTCGCATTTCGTCCAATGGACTTATTCCCCCGTGAGTTTGCCTCTTGATCCCATGAGAGAGGATCGGGCTGCTGTAAGTTTCGCCTCCACCAATCGGATATGTCCACATTATGCAGCCATTCGAAGAAGGATCATCACAAAGCTATGTGTTACCATTTTTACTTAAGAGATAGGATAACCGGATTATAGCAGATCTTGAGGACAAACTCACACAGGCACCATGCTTTAGTTTTCTCAGGAACACACACTGCAGTCTCTGCTGCCTCTTTTCTCCCTTTTTTTTATTTTTTTTTTTAGTGAGTGCAACTTTATTTAAACACTTCCTGGTTAACAAACAGACAACATATTCATATGACTGTAGATCAATGGATAAGCTGTATAAGGGCATATAAACAAAATGTCATATATCTTAACACCCCCACTTGCTCTTATACTGCTTATGAAAAATAGTTTAGTACAATTACATCATTTTACTCTCTATACTCCAAAAATATAACTCACAAACCTATCAAGCTTAAACTTTGTTATTGGTTTAGTCATAACATCAGCTACCATTTTATCCGTAGAACAATACTCAAGATCTATCTTGCCTTCACTCAGAATAGACCTAAGGAAATGGAATTTAATGTCAATATGTTTGCATCTTTGATGGTAAACTGGGTTCTTTGCGAGAGCTATCGCACTCTGATTGTCTTCAAAACTCTTCACTGGCTCAAACTGACATTCACTGTCCAATTCTCTCAGCAGTTGTGCAAGATATAGACTCTCCTGTGTGGTTGCAGCTAATGCTATATATTCAGCTTCACATGAAGATAGTGCAATTGTTGGTTGTTTCTTTGATTTCCAAGAAATCAGAGGTCCATTTTCAGTCAGGCTAAAACAATATCCTGTTGTGCTTCTCCTATCAATCTGGTCTGAGGCCCAACTGGTATCACTATACGCCTCTAGTTTTAATTTCTCTTTACATTTTCTGTAGCATAGTTCAAAATTGACAGTACGTGTTTGGCCGTTATCATGTGTTGTACACTTGGTTGTGAAAAGTGTTGTGACAGTTTGCTTATAGTCCAACTCAAATCCGGTCTTGTACACGTAGCCCCATAAATCAAACTGTCTACTATCTCCCGATAGCTTTTTACATCTGCAAGTTCACTTTTGTCGTCGAAATCTAATTTTTGCTCACAAGGAGTAGATCTCGGTTTACAATCTGACATACCAAATCTTTCTATCATTTTCAAAATGTATCTCTTCTGATTCATCTTCACCGTTTCACTAGTCTGTCTAAAATCAATGCCCAAAAAATAGTTCCGTTTTCCAAGATCCTTCATTTTGAATTTTGTCGCAAGTGTTGACTTCACATCATTGAGTAGTTTTTCATTGCTTGCAGCAATGATGAGATCATCCACCCATATTAGTAATATTGCTTGTTCATCTCTGTTCTGTTTGACATATACACAATGGTCTACAGGATTTTGTATAAATGCATTTGAACATAAATAATCATGTAGCATCTTGTTCCAGTTTCTTCCCAATTGCTTAAGACCATACAGTGACTTTTTTTAGTTTGAGAACTAGCTTTTTATTTGTGTCATCTTTGATCTCAAAACCTTCTGGTTGGTCTATATATATATCACAATCAATTGGGGCATGCAAGTAAGCTGTCTTCACATCCATTTGATGCAAGATTAAATCATATTGTGCTGCCATTTGCATCAAAATGCGCAATGAAGTAAAATTCGCAGTTGGAGGAAAAGTTTCCATGTAGTTGGTTCCCTTTACTTGATTATAGCCTTTTGCCACAAATCTGGCTTTGTACGTTTCAGCTCCATTTGCATTGCTTTTTATTGCATACACTCATCTACCCCCCACTGAATGTTTGCCTTCTGGTAGTGTGGTCAATTTGAAGGTATCATTCTCCTTTAGTGACTCCATCTCATCTTTCATTGCATTTAACCAACTTTGTGACTGGGGTGTTTCCATAGCTTCTCTGAAGGTCTGAGGTACATCATGTACTCTATAGCTGTAATCTATGTTCATCAGTATCTGATCATCACCAACAGATTCTAGTACATAGTCATTTAGATACTGAGGAGTTTTTCTATTTCTTGTAGGGTATCTTGTACCATGGTCTTCATCTTTGTCCTCTACAATCTCCTCTAAAGAATCTGGGGTCTCATTAGTCATTGGACCTGATACAGGAATTAAACTCCTTCCCTCATTGAAATCATCATTATTGTCCAACAGCTCAGTCTGAGTTTGTTTCTCGATTACATCCTTTTCAATGAATTTTACTAGTCTGTGCTTGAAGACTTTGCCAGTTTCAGGGTAATACACTAGGTAAGAGGGACTATTTTTGTCATATCCTACAAAAATTCCTTTTGTGCATTTTGGATCCAGCCTTTTCTTATCGTGTTTGTATGCAAAACATTCTGACCCAAAAATCTTCATTTTTGAAAAGTCTGGTTTCTTCCCTGTCAGTATGTTGTATGACGTTTGCTTCAAACGATTGTTAAAACATCTATTTCGAATCATAGCTGCTGTCATCACTGCATATGTCCATAACTCTTTTGGTACTTTGCTCTCTATTAGCACACATCTTGCCATCTCTATCAGTGTTCTCCAGTTTCTTTCAACTGTTCCATTTTGATGTGGTGAATAAGGTGCTGAAGTCTCATGTCTTATGCTCTTCTTTATGAGTAGTGACTGGAAGTCATTCGATGTGAATTCGGTACCATTGTCTGACCTCATTCTCTTGATGATCCCATAGGGGCAGTATCAGCGATAAACTTCTCTGTGTCACTCTTGTTTTTCAGAAAGTATACAAACACTGCACCAGAATAATCATCAGTGAATCCTATGACGTATTTGAATCCATCCTTTGCAACTGGCTCTATAGGACCTGTTAAATCTGTGTGTACTAGTTCAAGTGGGTATTTTGCACGGGTGTCAGGCTCCCTGTTTCTACTCTGAGCAAATTTTCCTTGGATACAAATCTCACAATTCAGGTTGGACTTGTCAACCTTACCTTGGATCTTCATTCCATCTACTAGTTTCTGTAGTTTCAAGATATCATCGTAATTACAATGATCTAGGATTTCATGCCATGTCTGAATATCATAACAACCGTAACAACTGTCATCGCATCCCTTATAGGTGTTCAAATAGTAAAGCCTGTTGTATTTCTTCATAACAAATTTTGTACCATTCTTATGGGCCAGAATACTGTCATCTTGTCTGAATTCAACAGACGCCCCATTTCTTGTTGCTGCTTCAACGGAGAAAATGTCTTGTGGATATGTGGGGATAAACAATGCGTTTTGTAGCAATGTCCTCCTTTGTCTTCCCTTACTGTCCATTAGGTACACCTCAGCGTCGCCTCTCTTGAGCGCTACACCGGAAGTTCTTTTCCCATCTACCAACTCCATGTAGTGTTTCTCTGGCCTAAACGAGGTGTCAAATCTTTTAAATTTCTTGATGTCTGTGATAATATGCGATGTTGCTCCTGTATCTACCATCAGGATTTATGCTTTGGGATTGCTTAACTGGTTTTCGCTTATTTTAAAAGCAAATGTTTGTTCTGTATCATCCACTACATGCTTTACATTGTCTCGTGCTTTTCGTCTGCACAATGTCTCACTGTGAGTGGAGCTCTTACAATAATTACACCACTGTGTCTTCCTTTTATTCATTCTGCATGGACATGCATTGTGACCTTTCTGATGACAACTGTAGCAGACAATGATGTCTTTCTCCCTTGTTGGTACAACAGGGGTGCTGATCTTCATTACATTATCAGTGCTTGTGCTGCTGTGATATTTTTCAGTGTCCTCAAAAATCCTTAACTGGGTTTTAAAGTCAGTAAAAGTCATATCTTCTTTAGCTTGTGTTATGTGGATTGCAAATGGTTTGAATGATTCAGGCAGGCCTTTAAGAATCATAGCGACTAACAGTCCATCACTGAGGGTCTCTCCTGCATTTCTAAGTGCTGTAATCGCTGTTTCTGTGCGTATGATATAGTCTGTGACACTTTCACATTCAGACTTCTGAAGAGATGTTAGTTCTGTGTATAAATGTATGATACGTGGCTTACCTTGGCCAGCATAATGATCTCTCAGGATTTTCAGTGCTTTTCTTCCATTATCAGTTGCTTCTCTCATTATAAGAGATAGACTTTTATCATCCAGGAATTGTATTAACTCAGCATAAGCTTCCTCATTCTTATTCCCATCTTGCACAGGGTCTGCTCCTTCTGATGGTTCTTGCAGGATTGTTTCTTTAAGATTCATGAAGCGCAGATGGCCTAGGAATTTTGTCTCCCACAGCTCATAATTTTTCTCATCTCCATCGAAAAGCAGCCTGTTCCATCGGCTTGTTCACTCTCTCCTGGGCCCATAACCTGTTGCCATTTTTACTTAAGAAATAGGATAACCGGATCATAGCAGATCTTTGATGGAGGACAAACTCACACAGGCACCATGCTTTAGTTTTCTCAGGAACACACACTGCAGTCTCTGCTGCCTCTTTTCTCCCTTTTTTTTTTTTTTTTTTTTTTTTAGTGAGTGCAACTTTATATAAACACTTCCTGGTTAACAAACAGACAACATATTCATATGACTGTAGATCAATGGATAAGCTGTAAAAGGGCATATAAACAAAATGTCATATATCTTAACACTATGGCTTTATGTAAACAAAATGGGCACCGTAATATATATATTTTTTTCATATCTGTGTTCAGTTAGAGTGAGTGGGTTGCTAATATCATGGAGTTTGGCTTTAAGTGTGAGGGTGGACTAAGGTTAAGGGAGTTAAGGGATTTTGAAGCCACTTATTATTTAGGTTTAGTTTTAAATGCATTTTGATGTTTTTTTTTTCTCATTGAGGGGCTTTGATGCAGAAAATTGTTGCTTTGCAAACTGACCCTTAATGCAAACTAAGAAAGTTTTCTGGAAGTGGGGGCATACCAAAATTCTACTTCTTGCTTCTAATTGTTTTCACTGCCTGTGACACATGCACGATGCAGCACTCATAAACTAATACTAATAATAAACTAATACTAATTATTATAATAAAATATATAATATTATAATAAAAATACAAATTAACAGTGTATACACTAATACATTGTGTTACACTAGCATACATTAATTCCTAGCATCTCTAAGTCCCCATTTAAATGTGGCGATGACACGGGTGCCCCATGCAGGGCCATATTTTCCTGGCATGGGGATACACAGGTGTTGTGGGCAGCCCCATGCTGGCATCCCATTGTTGTCTATTGGGACACGTAGTTGCACCAACACATCTGCTGTCTCCCAATATGACATGTGGGGTTGTGCTGGTGCAGGTCCCCCAACTCACTTTGTGTGTATTCAGTGACCCACATATACCCACGTGTACTTGCATGTTATATTGGGAGACACCGGCTATGTCTGTGCAGCTGCGTGTCCCAATGGACAACAATAAGACGCTGGCATGGGGATACATGCAATATCTGTGCAACCCTTTACCAGGAAAAGACGGTACTTAATGGGACACAAATGCCATTGCCCCATGTGACTGGGTGCTAAGATTCCAGGAATGAAGCTGGGAATGAGAGACCATGGAACTCTTGTGTACATGCAAAGGAATTACAACAGCAGTGGCTTCCAATGGTAAGCGTGGAAGTCACTGGACTCAGAAGAGGACTGTTGGCAGATGTAAACAGGAAGAATGGAGTGAAAAGTGAAATTTTGGATATCACATTGTTGGAGATGGGCACTCTAGGAGATATGTGTCCAAATAATACAGCATACATGGATGTTGTGCAAACTTGCACATTATGGCAATAGTAGACCCAGCACTCAGTGGTTTAGTTCTGCTTTAATAGTTGCCAAAATGATACAGGAGGAACAGCAGGGGTAGCCTTGTTCAAGGGTTAAAACATACGAGAAATGATGTCATTGTCAGAAAAGAAATCTCCCGAAAGCAGCTCTCTGTGCTACCATATATGATTTATCTTCTTCTCTTCACTGTAATCTGTTCAAGCCAGACAGTTTCATAAATCCATTTTGCTTACAGTCTTCAAATATCAAGCGGGAGCACACACACACAGTGTTATTATTTTCATTTATTTGGTGTTGGCGCGTGAATAGGGAACACCATTAAATAGTTCAGGGCACTTGGAACATTTGATTATTGTTAGTTCCGAACAGTCTAATTTCTTCTTTGTATTACACTTTCTATGGCACAAAACAGCACTCTGCAGTGATTCAACCATGTTTTTCTAAGGTCTTTTAAATGTATGCTTTTAGCCCATAGAAATTGATTGATAAATTGATTTTATTCACTTTTTCATTCTGCCAAGAAAATGTGCCTGATTTTCAGAAACACACTGCCAGAGAAGATAAATGGTCATACTTTAATTATTCTTGGCAATTCTTTCAGCACTGAGTGTAAACATTGTGTTAGGCATCTATTATGACAGTGGCTTGGAGGTTGCCTCTTTGTCTTCTATACCTAGATTTGTTTTAGACCTTTTCTACCTCCAATTTTATTCATGTCATCTTTAATGTAAAATTGTACAAAAGCTGGGCAATCCAAGCAATGAAAAATACATAAACCGATAAGAACGCAGCTGAAAATTGCATGTGAAAAGGATAAGTAGATCTAAAGATATAGTAGCTGTCTGTTACAAAGTTACATACAGTAGTTAGGTGTAAAAAGATATGGATCAAGTTCAGCCAAAGAACACAAATAATAAAAGCTTGAATCCCCAGGTCCCCAAAGGCCTCACTCTCACTTTTCACTGTTGATTAGGGATGATCGAACTTTTGAAAAGTTCGGTTCCACCAGAACACCCGAACCTCCCAAAAGTTCGGCCCGGATTTCAGAACCCCATTGAAATCAATGGGACCCAAACTTCGGTAATCAAAAAACACCATTTTTAAGCCCTAAAACCCAATAAATGCCCATAAAAAGTGCCTAGGGTTCTGGGTCATACCCCAGGGACTATTAATCACACAAAAAAAAGTTCTTAAAAATTGTCATTTTTGATAGAGAGCCAATTATTGAAAAATTTAAAAAAAAAATAAAATTTCTTTGGATTTAGTATCTGAGGGGTCTAAAAAGTGTACCTGTGAAGTTTCAGCTCTGTAGCATGTCCAGAACCATAAAAAAGATCGTTTGTATTTTGTCACTTGTAGAACAGGTTAGTGGCTTCTCTCTTTTCACACCTTGCCGGTTTAGTAGCAAGCGTTTTTTTTGGGCATTTTTTGGGGTCTTTTCAGGCAGGCAAAACATCTGAACTTGTGTATACGGGTATATATACACACATACTTATACGTATGTATACACCTAGACATATATAGGTGTGATAGTAGCAGAAATATATGCTTGCGCTAATGAAATAATTAACAACAATATAGTTACGCTCCTATCACACCTATATATGTCTAAGTGTAAAATACATATAAGTATGTGTGTATATATACCACTATACACAAGTTCAGATGTTTTGCCTGCCTCCAAAAACCCCCAAAAAATGCCTGCAACAACACACCTGGGCATTTTTTTTTTGGCGCTAGCGTTTTTTTGGGCATTTTTTTGGGTTCTTTGGAAGCAGGCAAAACATCTGAACTTGTGTTGAGTGGTATATATACACACATACTTATATGTATTTTACACTTAGACATATATAGGTGCGATAGGAGCGTAACTATATTGGTGTTAATTATTTCATTAGCGCAAGTAGTGTTTTCTGCTCCTTTCACACCTATATATGTGCAGGTGTATATATACATACATGGGTGTGTATATATATACCCCCTATACACATGTTCAGATGTCATGCCTGACTCCAAACATGTGCTCAAAAAATCCCTATAGACGCCTGCAGCCAAAAAGCAAGCTGACAGGGGCGAAGCCATACTACTGCAGCGAAAGTGACTTCAGAGAAACTAGCTTTTCTCTATAGCGGTCACCCTGATATGGAAGGGTTTGGTCACCCTGCCATAGCAGTCACTGTCAGTTCACCCTACACTACACTACGGTCACCCTGGCACTTAACACTTTCCCTACAGAAACTAAATTATTAAAGCTAACTAAAGTGTAAAAGAGCACCCTAACTACACTAGATATCCCTTTCCTCACACTAATAAATGTTAAATGACACTTTGTAGCAGAAGTCCACGAACTGCTTCCACTCTCTTCCATGTCCCTGTATAACAATGCTAGGAATTTGGCGGGGGCTATCTTATATACTGGGGGCGTATTCACTAATGATTGGTCTATGGACTAGGTCTAGGACCCCCTAGTCACTCCAATCACATTCCTAGCATTCTCCAGCCCCCTCAATTGGCTTTTGCTAATGGTTCTGGTCCAATCATGGGCTTTTAAAGCCCATTTCCTGTCCCATTGCATTTTGGTCGGTTCTGGTTGCCCATTTCACAACCGGCACAATCTCTCACCAATTCTTCCAATTTGCCCACACATCACTCCTCTATCACCCATTTGGAAGATCAAACTTTTTTAGATCTTGTCCACCAATGAGCCCTGCAACTCACACCAATACCATCACTGCCTCCCCCCCTCACTTAATCCACCCTCCTCAAACTGCGGCACAGGATATTGTTGATTTTTCAATCATCAACTTATCCAAGTATAAACTTTCGGAAGCAGAACTATCCATATTACAAAAAGGCCTAAATTTTTGTCCCACATTCAATATCAATAAATTTGATTTCATTAAGGACCTTCACCTGTTTGCCCGGAAACTTAATTTTAAACACATTTATCACAAAGAAAATAAAATAATGTACAAACAGGATCCAATTTTAGACACCTTGATTTCTCTCCTTGAAGAAAACGAAGATCTCATAGATCGAGTGGACCTTACTTCTCTACTTGCGGGGATCTCCTCTGAATCTAGCCAACAAAAAACAGCAGGCACTGACCTTCGGAAAAAATCCGATGCTTATCCTTCAATTCAGAATGCGAATATTAACGCATTTCTGAAAGTTGTATCCAAGGACATCGAAAAGTTGAACCCACGTCCCATGTCCCAATCTAATATTTCCCAAGCACAGAGAGAGGCGATAAATAAATTAGCCACCAACAAACTTATCACCATCAAGCAGGCTGATAAAGGTGGTAACATTGTGATAATGGACAACACCCAGTACATACGGATGTGCACTAACATCCTAAACAATGTCAATTGGTATAGGCGCATTACACCAGATATAGTTACCAAATACAATTTGGAATTCTATCAGTTGGTGGACACCGCCTATCTAAACAACGTCTTCTCTAAAAAAACTTGGGAATTCATCCGAACTAAATTCCCCATTACCCCTACATTTTATGGGCTTCCTAAAGTGCACAAAAGCACTACTGATCCACCTGGAAGACCCATCATTTCGGGGCGTGGGTCAATTACGGATAACGCAAGCAAACTCGTGGATGCCTATCTTCAACCCTTAGTCCATAGGTTACCCTCATTCACGAAAGACACCATCCACTTTCTAAACAAAATCGAGGACCTATGGGTTCCCCCCACTGCGCCTCTAGTCACCATTGACGTAGAGGCCCTTTACAGCTCAATTCCCCATTCTAGGGGAATTGCAGCTGTTAAGCATATTATATCTTGCCAAGGCCTACTTGACGCTTATGGGGAGTTTATCTTGGACATGTTACTACACATTCTTACTCACAATGTGTTCACATTGAATGGGTCCCACTACCTCCAGGTACAGGGAGTAGCGATGGGCACATGCTGTGCCCCGTCCTATGCTAACCTGTACCTGGGGGAGTGGGAGCATTTCCTATTGGACGATGACGCAATGTCATTATACACCGATCACATAATGTTTTGGACCAGATACATCGATGATGTATTTCTCATCTGGGATGGTCCCATAGAGTCCCTTGAAGCTTTCTTGGTTCACATGAACAAGAATGACTTCAACCTTTCATTTACGATGAATACTGACTCCCATCATATTACTTTCCTTGATGTCGAAATCACACGCAGTGAGAACGGCACTCTTCTAAGTAATTTATATCGGAAGCCCACTGCGGGAAACACCATCCTGCATGGATCGAGCTTCCACCCCACTCCTCTACTTCGGTCCATTCCAACTAGTCAGTATTTGAGGCTCAGACGTAATTGTTCGGACCTCAAATCATTTCATGCGGCTGCCGATGCACTTCAAAAACGACTCCAACGTAGAGGTTACTCAAACAAATCCCTCAAACAAGCATATCAACGAGCTTTATTTAGTGATAGGAATAAATTATTAGCCCCAAAAATAGCAAGTACCTCTGACAAAGAGGACATATTAAGGATCATCAGCCCCTTTAATCAGCAACACCATAAGGTTAGACAGATCGTGTCCAGGCACTGGCATCTATTGACTTCAGATCCAGTGCTGGGCCAGTATGTGTCCGACTCACCTAATTTTACCTTCAAAAGGGCTCCTGCATTGAAAGATAAAGTAGTCCGCAGTGAATTCCTTGATAACACAATGTCCACCTGCTGCAAATACAAAGGGACTTACATGTGTGGCAGCTGCAAGTATTGTGGCTACATGCTCACACAAAAGTGCCCTCTACTGCCCAATGGAACTACCCATCAAGCAAAGCACTTTGCTAACTGCCGAACTGTTGGCGTAGTCTACCTTCTACTTTGTACTTGCCAATGTTTTTACATTGGCAAGACCAAACAAGAATTTTGGCAACGCGCCTACCGCCACATTTTGAGCATGAGAAAATCAGATCCTGATTTACCTTTGGGCAGGCATGTGGCCACAGTACATGGTGGCAAAATGCCCAAGATCAAGTTTCTGATCTTGGACCGAATCCACCCTGGCCCTAGAGGAGGTGACTGGAACAAGTCCCTCCTCCAGCTTGAGCTAAGGTGGATTTATCTTCTCAAGGCCACTGAACCCCCAGGGCTAAATGGGACTCTGTCATTCAAGCCTTTTCTTGAAGGTTTTAACTCTGGGGGGATGGAAACATAAAATACATTTTAATCCTAACTCAATGCCACTACCCTATATGTCAGCTTTCGCTACAATAGTACTTGACTTGCATTATGCTATTATGCTAGTATTTTTGTTATTTATGTACTTGATATGCTCTAATAATTACACCTATTTGTACTCAACAACTATGTATTTTTGATTATAACAGCTCTGCCCTCATTGTTTGTCTTCCTGTAACATGACTCCATGTATATCATTTATATCTGTTTCTAAACATCATTTCATGTTATAAGACTGTTATTTATTACAGCATTGTTCCCTTAAATATGTGCACAATTACTATTACAATAATGTTTCCTCAAATATGTATAACTATTTATTTACACTATGATTCATTTTTTTCCCCCTTTGATCTTGATTGTCATTGTATGCCAGTGCCCATCATTATGTTACATCTGGTGGCTGCCCCTTTGGCGACATATACACATTATTCAGAGTTATCCTTTTTTTTTCTCTATTTTGTTTTGACCGTTCAATTTACGGCATATCCAGTCTATTACATTTAACTCAACAGTATAACCATGGTTAAAATAACATTCCCAGCTAGTTTTGTTGGTCTGGTTCGTGCCCCCTCTTTTCTGTACATCCCGGCACGGGGAGACACACATCACGTTTGCGATGTGTTGTTTTGGTCTTCTAGTTTCCATCTACCCTGCTCCCACGTGGTTCAGAGTCAGACCAATCAGTAGCCGCAGTGTCTTTGACCTCCTTGCCGGTGGAGCGCAGATGCCGATCCCGCCCACACCACATCATGCCGCTGCGTGACACACGTGGGTTGGGGGCGGTTCTGGCATCAGCGCTCCGGGAAGTCCTTCTTGTGATGCCAGCTGCATCATATTTCCATCAATCGGCTTGCACTCATATAGTGCACCTCTCTCAACACACAGCCAGCGCATTTGTTTGCTGGCTGCAGTGTGGAGAGGACGCCAATATTTCAACCTGTCTCAACATCAAGGTATTGTTAATATTTCTTTATCTGGCTTTATTATCAAACAATTCTATTTAACACCTTGGCACTCTATGTAGCCCCCTCTCTATTTATTCTCAAACATCGCTACCCAATTTACCCCATATTATAAATTAACATTGAAATTAACCAGCTTTGGCCTGCCTATCTTTCAGATCGGCAGTATCCTTTTTGGCTATATTTCTACCCTAAGAGACTGCTCCTGGCTCCTCCTTTTTGAGGACTTCAGATGTCCAGTTGATTGTGTGGCGCTCACCTGACCCAACAGCTGTGGTCCATCGACTAGTGTATCTACCTATCAACAACACTGTTATATATGTCGCCAAATATATCCGCACCAACCAGATGCTTTTAACCCTTGTGCAGGCTATCTAAGCCCAGCTATGATCTAACCCTGTAAGTACTCGTCTCATCTGTTATATACTATGTGAACTATATCAGCCACTATTTTATGTATAAAATCCTTACAATTTTTGGCTCTTACATGTCAATTTATCTATTACTAGAGTACCGCTTTGAACCAACCCCTGAAGAAGGAGTAAGCATTTTTGGCTTCGAAACATGTCGGGTTCCAAAGTTCAAGCGATATGAGTTATTTCTGTCTGTCCTTTACTTGCTTGCACATTGTTTTTTAACTTGTTCATGTCGTTATCTAATAAAATTTACTATTTTTTCAATATATATCTTCTTACAATTATATGTGCCTAAAAAGTCCCAATTCAGGGGAACCCCAATTCTTTGTAACTCAGCTGACACGTCCACTCCTGAGCCAGGGCATCCACCCCTATGGCTCCTCCGCCTTTCTCCAAGGAAAAGTACCTTTGGACTTTGTTGTTCATTCTGTTGGCAAACAGATCTATGTCTGGAAGGCCCCATCTCTGGGTCACTAACTGGAAGACTTCCCTGTCTTCAGGGACCACTCTGATTCCAACACTCGATGGCGACTTAAAAAATCTGCCATCTCGTTGTCCTCTCCCCTTAGGTGGACTGTGGAAATAGAGCTCAGGTTCGCCTCCGCCCACGAAAAAAGATTCGCTGTTAGCTGCATCAAGGACGGGCACTGTGTCCCTCCTTGTTTGTTGACATAAGTGACCGCCACCACATTGTCCAAGAGGACTTGTATATGGTGGCCATTCAGGTCCTTGGAAAAGACCTTTAGGGCTTCCCAGATTGCCCGCAGCTCTCTCCAATTTGCTGATTTCAGAGATTCCATCCTGGACCATGCTCCTTGGGCCATCCTTGATCCCCAGTGGGCTCCCCAGCCCCAGGTACTGGCGTCCGTAGTTATCCGGACGGATATTGGGAAGGACCATTGAAGGCCCACCCAAAGGTTCTCTTCATTCCTCCACCACCAGAGCGATTGCTTGGCTTTTGGAGATAAGTGGATGGTCTTGTCCAAGGATTGTTGGCTCCCGTCCCAAACTCTCAAGATGTTGGCCCGGAGACACCGAAAGTGGCCCCCTTGCCCATGGAACGGCTGGGATCGTTGCCGCCAGGAACCCTAGGCCTGACATGGCTGTCCTGATGGATAGTGACTGGTTGGTTTGTAGGGCTGTCGCTTTTACTTTTTCCCCCTTTTCTGGAGTGAGAAAAACTTTTTGCTCTGTCGAATTTATCCTGTACCCCAGATAGCACAAATCTTGTGTTGGGATCAAGTTAAATTTGTCCTGGATGATTAACCAACCCAGGTCCTCCAAGAATAGAATAGCTACCTGTAAGTCTTCCTGTAACTGGGGAAAGGAGTGGGCAAAAAATAAAAGGTCGTCCAGATAAGGAATGACCGAGATTCCCCTTAGTCTTAAGGGAGCCAGTGCTTCTGCCAGAACTTTGGTAAAAATCCTGGGAGAAGAAGTCAGCCCGAATGGCAGGGCTCTGAACTGCAGATGGCGAACAGTGCTCCCCCAGCTTATCGCTATTCTCAAAAGTCTTTGAGACTTCTTGTGAATTTGGATATGTAGATAGGCATCCCTTAGATCCAGGGAAGCCATAAAGCAATTTGGGGGGAGCATCGCCTTCACCGTAAAGATGGTTTCCATCCGGAATTTCTTGTAGGTCACCCATCTGTTCAAAGGTTTTAGGTTTAGGATAAGCCGAAAATTCCCAGACGGCTTTTTTACTACAAAGACGTGCGAGTAGAAACCCATATTCGTTTCTTCTTGGGGCACTGTAATGAGAACTCTCTTGTCCATAAGGTCGCAAATTTGCGACAGTAGTGCCGACGCCTTTAGGGGATCTCTGGGGGGGGATGTCAGAAATGTTCTTGCGGGCAGAACCCTGGAACTGAATCTGATAACCCTTCCTGATGATCCTCAGTATGAACCCGTTTTGGGTCACTTTTACCCAATGTGGGAGGAATTGACCCAACCTTCCCCCCAACGGGACCCGGTCATTGGGGTTTAGGGTTTATTTTTTAGGAGAGGAAAAGAGAATACCCTTCTTTTGTTGTCCTCTCCCCCACTATTTTTTAGCGGTTGGCATCTTGGAAGCCTGCCCTAGTGGCCTTTGGGGACGAAAAAAAACGTCGCTCTGGAGCTTTATTGGTTTGAGACGGAAAAGCTTTCTTCCTATCAGCCGTTCAGTCTAAGACCTTTTCCAGGTCTGGGCCGAATAGGAGGTCCCCTTCAAAGGGAATACTACAGAGCTTTATTTTGGACGCTAAGTCCCCTGACCATGATTTTAACCACAAAGCCGTACGCGAAGAGTTCACCAGGGCTGCAGTTCTGGCTAATAACTTAACCGATTCTGCCGAAGCGTCTGCCATATACCCGGCCGCTTTTGAAAGCATAGGTAGGGAACCCAGAATCTCTTTACGGGAAGTCCCTCCTTCCAGATGGGCTTTAAGTTGGTCCAGCCAAACCTCCAAATTTCTGGCCACCACTGTTGTGGCCATAGCCTCCCATGACCTTTTGAGGAGAATCTCTATTCTCTTGTCCATGGGCTCTTTAAGGACACTCATGTCCTCAAAGGCCAGGTCTGTAGACTTGGCGCATTGTGAGAAGGCCACATCCAGTTTTGGAACCTTATTCCAGATGCAAGAGGGATCCTCATCAAAGGGGAACCTCCTTTTTAAGCTTTTTGGGAAAACAGCTTATTTTCAGGTTCCACCCACTCCATTTTTAATGGAGTCCGACAAAGTATCATGTACCGGAAAAACCCTAGACTGAGTTTCTTTTAGGGTTTGGTACATTTTGTCATGTAGGGAGAGAGAGACCTGCTCTTCTTTAATTTCCAAGGTCTCATAAATCACTCCTTGTAAAGCATCAACCTCCTCTAGTGATAACTTAAACCTAGACGATTTAGTCCCTAACTCAAGGACCTCCCTGGAAGAAGCTGCCTCACTAAGCTCTTCAAGGGGATCTGAGTACTCTGCCTCTGTTTCTCCACCCTCCTCTGGGGCTGAAACTAGGGGGGCTTCTGCTGGCTGTTTGGGGGTCTCTATGTTAGACAGCATAGATTTAATCGCTTTCATCTCCTTCTGGACTCCTGCGATTAAATCCTTGCATGCCCCTGTTGACTCCTTATAGACCAATTTGTCTATGCAGGGTTTACAAAGGGGTTTACTCCAGCCCTCCTTAAACTTAGCCGCACAGGCAGGCATCTTTTCCTCCCTGCCGGATTCTCTGTGTCTTTGGGCTGAGCCTGAAGATGAGAAGAGGGGGAAAAAAGGAAACAGTAAGACCCTCAACAGAAAAACAAGGATGGGGATAGCCTCTTTAGCCCGGACTCAGCTTTGAGGGGGAAGGGAGTAAAAAAACAAACAGGGGAAATTCTGAGGGGCCCCTGTACTCACCCCCCTCTCCCATCCTAGTAGGTAGCCTACCCCTGTGACACCTACCTGAGCTGGGATGGCGCAACCACCTCTGTGACCTGACGTCTCTTTGAGAGATGCCTCTTCCTCCTGCAGCATCCCGCCGTTGCGCTCTGCCCAGGGAAGCCTCGCAGACTTGGAGCGGTTTCAGCAGTTTAAATAAACTGCCATGGCTCCGGCGTCATCACCGCTGTGAGAGCCGGAACCGGAAGTGATGCGCCGGAAGCCCCACCCTCCTTGAGGCCTGCGCATGCGCCCCCTGCCCCGTATGCGGAAGCTGCTCGGTGAAGCCGGGACTCCCATCGTTGCGGGCAGTGGACATAGCCCTTCCCGGGCTCCAGGAGGAGATGCGCCGGACACGGCCTCGTCGGCCACCAGGGGCCCCCACCGCTGACCTCCTTCATGGCCCTCTGACCAGGACAGGTACAGCAGAGCTCCACACCTGCCTCCTCCTCCGGGGAGGAAACCCAAAAGACTGGGGAAGATGGTGGGTGTCCGCCCCTTTATTCACCTGATCCTTTGTGTTTCCTGTCTCCGGAGGTGGAGCCTATATCTCCTGTGCTGTCCTGGACAGACGACTGGAGAAAAGAGTATACCTGTAACAACTGTTAATAGTGACCTCTACAAGCCAGAGGTATGAACACAACATAGCCTGCTTTATAGTACAAATATAGAAAAATACATACACCAACAAATAATTCTATCACAAATCAGTACTATGCATTTTAATTACATCACATAATCCTTGGTCTACAAGGCAGGCCTTCTAAATCTTTGAATAAGTCTAGGCAGTTCAGGTTCCTTGTCTGCTTTGGTTGTTATTAGAGTTGAGCGGACACCTGGATGTCCGTGTTCGGCGGTGTGACGAGACCAACCTCGCCACATTGCATTGGAGGAGCCTGGTTGCCCGCCTGCTGCCTTTGGACTATGGACCAGGTTTTAAAAGACTTTGGCTCCATGGCGATTAAACTGTATTCGTGGGGTCTGAGTGCCATTCACCTAATAATGTGCACTCAGACCTGAGCTATCTGGGGATATGTGACATGTCTATGTTTAATGTATAAAAAGTAACTTTATATATTTTAAAGCATAATACTGTATTTTGGTCCCCATGTGTGTAATGGAGTCTCGCTGTGAAAACTAGCTTTAGCTGCAGAGAGAGGGGGGGGATGGTTTCCAGCAGCCCCCTCCTGAGGAATGTCTACTGATTAACTGAGACTATTGATAAACATGTTAATGAGCTCACCTGGCTGTCTACTAAGGGAGGAAGCCAGGATGCATTGTGGGGATGTTTTGCTTCTGGGAGTCTGTAATGTGATACATGTCTGTTTGTGTTACAGTCTTCCATTTGGTCCCCTAAGGGAGTGTCCACCAGGTGGGAGACCTGAATAAATACGGGGGCAGGTAGCCCTCAACACGGAGCTTTGTCTCATTCTTGGGGGGATTCACTGTATGCTGTTGGAGACCGATTGCTAGGAATGTAAGCTGATGTATGCTTCTCCTGTTCGTCTGCTAGCAGCTATTCGTGAGGTTCCAGGTTTGAGTGCTATATTGTATCCACTTCGGGAGTTTGATGTTCTGCAGTAGCTGTGCCTGTCTCTCAGAAAGGGGCATATCGCCTAAACGGATTTTGACCCCTTGTCTGCTGAAACGGTCCGTTACATTTGGTGGCAAGCGGCGTGATCGTTCCTACAGCCAGAAGGACAGCTACAGGAGACACCATTGCTCTGGATTTTACAATTGAGGGCAACGCATGTCCCAGTACAGCGACCTTGACAGCACCAGCATGGAACCAGCAGTGGAGTTTGATGAGGGTGCCATGGATAACCGAGATGCAGTCCGTAAAGGCATCTGGTACCAGGCACTGGGCATTGTGGAGTACCAGCGGGGTGAGAGACTCCCCAAGGAAGACCAGCGGTTGCAGAAGCGAGTAGCCCTGCGGATGCCCTTCCTGGGGGAGCAGCCCCGGGAGGAATGGGTAAAAGAATTGGAGCTCTGGGTATGGCAGGAGATGTGGCAGGAGGATGCCTACCAGGCGCTCTGGTGGTGTGTTGCACAGTACCTGCCCTGGACAGCCGAGCATGACAAGCCAGAGGGAGAGGAGTTTGATGGTCCTGGCTTGTTATGGGAGTCTTTTTCAGAGCTGGAATTTGGGAGCCCTACACAAGCCCGGTTCAATGATCTCTTGGAGTGGAGGGAGAGCAGGTATGACTGGGACGACGCTCACGAAATTGAGCAAGACCTGGTCCACCAGGTGACCTGGGAGATGGAGCTAGAACAGGGCTACCAGCAGCTGTTCCAATACTATGAGAAGGCTCAGCAGGAGAGCAGCAGGACAGACCCAGAGCCAGAGCCAGACCCATTCAGAGGGGATGACATGGTAAAGTTTTACTGGGAAGAACCCCAGGTGGCCGGTAGAGATGGGACCGAGGTCTCTCCACCGGTCCTGCAGGGAATTGGGAGCCCAGTCTCCATTCCCCAGCGGCAGTGTAAAGTGCAGGGAGAGGAGAGCAGCGTCCTCCCTCCCCAGCGGCTGGCTGAGTTACAGGGGGCAGAGGTAGTTGTTCCTGCCCCCCAGCAGCAGAGTGATATGCCAGGAAGGCAGTGTGAAGTGCAGGGAGAGGAGAGCAGTGTCCTCCCTCCCCAGCGGCAGCATGATTTGTTGGGAATTGGGAGCCCAGTCTCCATCCCACAGCAGCAGAGTGTCCTGCAGGAAACAGAGAGCCTAGTCTCCTTTCCCCAGCAACAGGACACTGTATTGGGAGCAGAGACAGACGGTCTCCCTCCCCAGGGGCTGGAAGTATATTTGGGAGAGGAGCTTGTTACCCCCTCTCCCAATGGACAGTTTGATTTGTTGGGAATTGGGAGCCCAGTCTCCATCCCACAGCAGCAGCTTAACGTACCAGGGGGAGACAGTAAGCCCCCCAACAGTGCAGATGGGACTGTGGTCTATGCACTCACAGCACAGGGGGTAGGGACAGTCGGTCCTGACCCCCAGCAACAGGGCTGTTTAGCCAAAGGGAAGACAGTCGGTCTTCCCCCACAGCAGCATGGTGGTGTATCTAAAGGGGAGACAGGCGGTCTCCCCCTCCAACAACCCGTCTCCAACCAGGCTACTTCTGTGGTAGCGCTGGCACCAGGACAGAGTACCGCTGGTCTCTGCCCACTCAGCAACCCACCAAGGCAGCCTACCAGTCCCCTACACAGCCGTGGTGAGGCACCTGGACATGGACAAGTTTCTCCTCTACCCAGGTGTAGTGACCATTTATTGTGGGTGGGCTGTACTGTTTTTTCTGCTTTGTGGGTGGGCTGCTGGACTAACGAGGGCACTGACCGGCAGGAGGTCAGGTACCCTGTTAGTCTTTTTGGAAAGGGGGAGAGATGTGACGAGACCAACCTCGCCACATTGCATTGGAGGAGCCTGGTTGCCCGCCTGCTGCCTTTGGACTATGGACCAGGTTTTAAAAGACTTTGGCTCCATGGCGATTAAACTGTATTCGTGGGGTCTGAGTGCCATTCACCTAATAATGTGCACTCAGACCTGAGCTATCTGGGGATATGTGACATGTCTATGTTTAATGTATAAAAAGTAACTTTATATATTTTAAAGCATAATACTGTATTTTGGTCCCCATGTGTGTAATGGAGTCTCGCTGTGAAAACTAGCTTTAGCTGCAGAGAGAGGGGGGGATGGTTTCCAGCAGCCCCCTCCTGAGGAATGTCTACTGATTAACTGAGACTATTGATAAACATGTTAATGAGCTCACCTGGCTGTCTACTAAGGGAGGAAGCCAGGATGCATTGTGGGGATGTTTTGCTTCTGGGAGTCTGTAATGTGATACATGTCTGTTTGTGTTACAGTCTTCCATTTGGTCCCCTAAGGGAGTGTCCACCAGGTGGGAGACCTGTATAAATACGGGGGCAGGTAGCCCTCAATAAACATACCACTGCTTGACCTTCCACACGGAGCTTTGTCTCATTCTTGGGGGGATTCACTGTATGCTGTTGGAGACCGATTGCTAGGAATGTAAGCTGATGTATGCTTCTCCTGTTCGTCTGCTAGCAGCTATTCGTGAGGTTCCAGGTTGGAGTGCTATATTGTATCCAGTTCGGGAGTTTGATGTTCTGCAGTAGCTGTGCCTGTCTCTCAGAAAGGGGTATATCGCCTAAACGGATTTTGACCCCTTGTCTGCTGAAACGGTCCGTTACAGGCGGGTTCGCCGAACTTGGAAAAAAAAGTCCGGGTCCGTGTCCCGGACTTTTTCCGAACTTTACCTGGACACTGAACCCCATTGAAGTCAATGGGGACCCGAACTTTCAGGCACTAAAATGGCTCTAAAACACCAATGGAAAGGACTAGAGTGCTGCAAATGGCAGCAAAACGTAGTTAAGAGCATGGCGAATGCTCTGCAAACAAATGTGGATAGGGAAATAACTTAAAACAACAAAAAAAACCCCACAAAAATAAAACAATGTTCTTCATCTGTGAAGGACGAGGCCCATATGGAGTAGGAGGGAGGTTGAGGTGGTGGTGGATGTGGCGCGGTGTAGGTGGAAGCGGCGGTGGAGGAGGACGAGGTAGCCAACACTGCTTTTTTTCAGTCATTTTAAATGAGGGTACACCCCAAAAGAGTGAGAAAGATCAAAAATAGAACAATGGCTGGGTAAGGTCAGTATCCATCTCTATTCTGCACAAGGTACAGAAAAGTCCTGTGGGATCCATGCCTGGTTCATTTTAATGAACGTGAGCTTGTCCACATTGTCTCTGGACAGGCGGCTGCGCTTGTCTGTGATAACGCCCCCAGCCGTGCTAAATACACATTCAGATAATACACTGGCTGCAGGGCACGCCAGCACCTCCAAGGCGTAAAGGGCAAGCTCAGGTCATGTGCCCAATTTGGAGACCCAGAAGTTGAAGGGGGCAGACCCGTCATTCACTACATGTAGGCGTGTGCACACATACTGCTCCACCATGTTGGTGAAATGCTGCCTCCTGCTAAGACGTTCCATATGAGCTGCTGGTGCTGCTGTTTGTTGTGGCTTGCTGACAAAGCTTTTCCACATTTCGGCCATGCTAACCCTGCCTTCTGAGGTGCTGGCGGTGCCCTGGTTGCGTTGGCGACCTCTTCCTCCTCCTCCTCCTCTGCCTTGGCCTTGTGCTTCCACTGTCAGGTGGGAATGCCAGCAGCATCGCGTCTACCAGCGCGCGCTTGTACTCGCGCATCTTGCGATCGCGCTCCAGTGAGTGAATTAAGGACGGTACATTGTCCTTGTAACGGGGATCCTGCAGCGTGGCCACCCAGTAATCAGCACAAGTTAGAATGTGGGCAACTCGGCGGTCGTTGTGGAGACACTGCAGCATGTAATCGCTCATGTGTGCCAGGCTGCCCAGAGGTAACGAAAGGCTGTCCTCTGTGGGAGGTGTATCGTCTGTGTCCTCTGTATCCCCCCAGCCACGCACCAGTGATGGCCATGAGCTGGCCTGGGTGCCACCCTGCTGTGAACATGGTTCCATCTCCTCCTCCATCTCCTCCTCCTCATCCTCCAGAACTGTGCCCCTGCTGGACAATTGTGTCCCTGGCGTTTGTGGGTGTAGGAACCCACCCTCGGAGCCACTTGCGAATGACTGCCCTGAAAGCCTTGGAAATGTTACCTCTTCATCCTCCTCCTCCTCCTCCTCGTCCTGTGCCACATCCTCTTCCATCATCGCCCAAATCGTTTTTTGAAGGAGGCATAGAAGTGGGATAGTTAAGCTGACAAGGCGTCATCGGCACTGGCCATGTTGGTGGAGTACTCAAAACAGCGCAACAAGGCACACAGGTCTCGCATGGAGGCCCAGTTATTGGTGGTGAAGTGGTGCTGTTCCGCAGAGCGACTCACGCGTGCGTGCTGCAGCTGAAACTCCACTATGACTTGCTGCTGCTCGCACAGTCTTTCCAGCATGTGCAAGGTGGAGTTCCACCTTGTGGGCACGTCAAATATGAGGCGGTGAGCGGGAAGGCCGAAGTTACGCTGCAGCGCTGACAGGCGAGCAGCAGCAGGGTGAGAACGCCGAAAGTGCGCACAGGCGGCCTGCACTGTCTGCAGCAGCTCTGACATATCGGGGTAATTTTTAAGGAACCTCTGCACCACCAAATTCAGCACATGCGCCAGGCAAGGGATGTGCGTCAAACCGGCTAGGCCCAGAGCTGCTATGAGATTTTGCCCGTTATCGCACACCACCAGGCCGGGCTTGAGGCTCGCTGGCAGCAACCACTCATTTGTCTGCTGTTCCATGCTCCTCCACAACTCCTGCGCGGTGTGTGGTTTTTCCCCCAAACAGGCAAGTTTTAAAACTGCCTGCTGTCGTTTACCCCTGGCCGTGCTGAAGTTGGTGGTGAAGGTGTTACGCTGACCGGATGAGAAGGTGGTAGTGGATGAGGAAGCGGAGTAGGAGGAGTTAGGAACAGGAGGCAAACTGAAGCGCCCTGCAATCCTCGGTGGTGGAAGGACATGCGCCAAATTGCTATCCGCCTCAGGCCCATCCGCCACTGAATTTACCCAGTGTGCCGTTAGGGAGATATAACGCCCCTGACCGTGCTTACTGGTCCACGTATCGGTAGTTAGGTGGACCTTGGCACAGATGGCGTTGCGCAGTGCACACCTGATTTTTTCCCCCACTTGGTTGTGCAGGGAAGGGATGGCTTGCCTGGAAAAGTAGTGGCGGCTGGGCACGACATACTGTGGGACAGCCACCGACATAAGGCTTTTATAAACTGTGCGTCTCCACCAGACGGAATGACAGCATTTCAAAGGCCAAGAATTTTGAAATGCTGGCATTCAGGGCCAGGGATCACGGGTGGGTAGGGGGGTACTTCCTCTTCCTCTGAAGTGTTTGGGAGATGGAAAGCTGAATGCTTCCACGGGACATTGTGGAGATGGTTGGTGACCCAGGTGGTGGTGTTGCTGACAGATCATCTGTTTGCGGGGTGGCAGGTGCCGGTATCACTACAGATGTGGATGGAGAGGCCGAGACTGCAGCAGAAGAGGAAGCTGGAGGAGCCAGAGACCTTTCTTGGTTTTGAAGGTGTCTACTCCACTGCAGCTCGTGCTTTGCACTTAGATGCCTGATCATGCAGGTTGTGCTCAGGTTGAGAAGGTTTATGCCTCGCTTCAGGCTCTGATTGCACAGGGTGCAAACCACTCGTGTCCTGTCATCAGCACATTTTCTAAAGAACTTCCACGCTAGAGAACTCCTTTGAGCTCGCTTTGGTGCGCTCGTTCCCTTGCTGCGTTGGGCAGTAGCAGGCGTAGTGTCTAGGGCACGGCCGCTCCGCTTCTGCACCCTGCTCCCTCTTCTGCTGTGCTGGTGGCTCTGTGCGACCACCGCCTCTTCCTTCAAACTACTCAGGTCACCTACATGACCTTCATTCCATGTGGGGTTGAGGACCTCATCGTCCTCCACATCATCTTCCACCCAGTCTTCACCCCTGCCCTCCTTGTCGGTCTCCACAATTCTGAATGCCGCAGCAGTTGGCATCTGCGTTTCATCATCATCGGAGACGATGGTCCTTCCATGTACAGTAAACCCCCCCTCCATTGCGGGGGTTACGTTCCAGACCCAGCCGCGAAAAGTGAAATTCCGCGAAATAGAAAAACCCTATTAAAATGCATTGTAGGCATGATTTTTTTACTGTCACTGTACGTGTAGAAGCATTTTAAGGTCTTTAAACACACTTTTAAAACAATAGAAACTCATTTAAACACATAAAAGATACTTAGAGACAGAGCAAGAGCTATGAAAAACACAAAAATCTTTCATTTTTAATGATTTATATAGTAAAATAACATTACAAAAAAAAACCGCGAATTACCGGGACCGCAAAAACTGAACCGCGATGTAGCGGGGGATTACTGTACTCATCTTGAGAAATAAGTGGTTGGGCATCGCTGCACTCAATCTCTTCCACTTCTGGGGCAGGGCTAGGTGGATGGCCCTGGGAAACCCTGCTGACAGAGTCATCAAAAAGAAAAAGAGACTGCTGCATGACTTGGGGCTCAGACTGCTTGCCTGATTTGCAAGGGGGTGAGGTGAAAGACGGTTGGACATTGGCTGCAGGTGCCAACTCTGACCTTTCTGCAGTAGACTGGGTGGGAGACAATGTGAAGGAACTGGAGGCACTGTCAGCAACCCAATCTACTATCGCCTGTACTTCTTCTGGCCTCATCACTTCTAGAGGCGCATGATGCCCTACCAAATACTGCTGCAGGTTCTGTCGCCTACTCACACTTGAGGAAGGTGTTTCACTTGTGCGTGTAGCTGGCACAGATCGACCACGTCCTCTCCTTGCAACAGGAGCTCTACCAGCAGCACCACGACCCAGGCCACGGCCCCTATTTGACGGTCTCCTCATATTTCTGTAATTTATGATCTTGCCCTAGAAAGGTGTTTATTGAATAGCGGAACAAAACAACAACAGTATCGCACGGGTGTATCTCACAGTCAAATATGCAAACTATGCCGCAATTTAATTTTTTTTACCCCAAAAGGGTCTATATTGAATAGCGGAATAGAAAAAAGGATAAAAAACGGTGTATCTCACACGTACAAACACAGACTAGGCCCCGATTAAAATTTTTTGTACCCTAAAGGGAGGATGAGGAAGAGGAGTAGGAGGAGTTCGGAACAGGAGGCAAACTGAAGCGCCCTGCAATCCTTGGCGGTGGAAGGAGATGCGCCAAACAAATTTAAAAGGTGTCTCTCACACGTACCGATACAGACTATGCCGTAATTTAATTTTTTACACTCCAAAAGGGTGTATATTGAATAGCAGAATAGGAAAAATTTTATAATACGGTGTATCTCACACGTACAAACACAGACTAGGCCCCGATTACAATTTTTTGTACACTAAAGGCAGGATGAGGAAGAGGAGTAGGAGGAGTTGGGAACAGGAGGCAAACTGAAGCTCCCTGCAATCCTCGGCGGTGGAAGGAGAAGCGCCAAACAAATTTAAAAAGGTGTATCTCACATGTACTGATACAGACTATGCCGTAATTTAATTTTTTACACTCAATCAGGGTGTATATTGAATAGCGGAATAGGAAAAATTTTACAAAACGGTGGTGTATCTCACACGTACAAACACAGACTAGGCCCCGATTACAATTTTTTTTACCCTAAAGGCAGGATGAGGTTGAGGAGTAGGAGGAGGTCCGAACAGGAAGCAAAATGAAGCACCCTGCAATCCTCGGCGGTGTGAGATGCGCCCCAAAAATTAGAAAGGTATATCTCACGCGTACCGATACAGATTATCCCGCAATTTAATTGTTTTTACCCCAAGGGTGTAGATTGAATAGCGGAATAGAAAATATGATATCAAAAGGTGTATGTATCTCACACGTACAGACCCAGACTAGGCCCCGATTACTATTTTTTGTACCCCCAAAGGCAGGATGAGGAGTTGGGGGAGGTCCGAACAGGAGGCAAACTGAAGCACCCTGCAATCCTCGGCGGTATGAGATGCGCCCCAAAAAATGGAAAGGTGTATCTCAAACGTTTGTAACGCTCCTGCGTTTCTTATATGGTGTGGATTTTCAGCTGCAGAAATAGTTCCACGTCAGTAGTCATGTAAGAGATATGCTGAGATACCATTCCCAACCTCAATGACTCATCATGTGTGGAAGGTCTTATTTCAGCCAGTAAATACACACAACTAGCAAACTGGTTCCTAGAGTGACTTTATGTATGTGGTAACACAGTGGTTCTCAAATCCGGTCCTCGGGACCCACCAACAGGCCAGGTTTGCAAGATAACTAAATTACATCACAGGTGATCTCATTTGCTTCTCAGTGATTGCAGTATTCTAGTCTGCATCCCCCAAGGTAATACTTAAAATCTGGCCTGTTAGTGGGTCCCGAGGACCGGATTTGAGAACCACTGTGGTAACACAATGATGAAGGTTGAGGGATAGGTTGAGTGGAGGTGGTAGGTGATAGACACTTGAAGGTGAGACAGTAGCAGATGGATGCAGGAAGGTTTAGCAATGTTGTATGATAGCAGATGATAGAATAGCAGGTGGACATACAAAAGAGATCAACCCAGTGCAGAAAAGTAGCAGTAGTCTCAAGAGCTAGCAATCTAGTTATGCAGATGTGATAAACAGTCTTTACTATGCAGAGCTAGATAGTGTAAGCTTAGTATAAGTTTATAGAGAATTCCCCTGCGGGGTACTTAGCACTATTAGCGATACAGCCGAAGGGTGGTTCAGGAGAGGCGGATGATCCAGTAGCGGGATACAGGGATCAGCGCAGCGAGGTTCCGTCAGCGAAGTAAGCTTGCAAGCATGGAAGCTTCAAGCAAGGTTAGCATCCAGGTAAGGGTGTTTGAACGAACACATGTGAGTGAGAACCGGCGCTTTAAATAGCCATCTAGTCCGGCGCTGAGTGATGACAGCTCCAGTCTTAAAGGTGTATGCGCACCTTTTCCAAAAGTAAATGGTGGGGCGCATACACTTGTGGAAAATGTAATTTAGGGTACCAAAGGTACCGGAACATTACAATACCCCCCCCTTAAGGCCTGCTCCTGAAGGCCTCTGGAGCTGGTTTGTCTGGGTATCTCGCATGAAAATTGCGGATTAATCTAGGGGCATGTATGTCAGAGGTGTTTAGCCAGGTGTCGTCTTGGGGCCCATAGTTCTTCCATCTAACCAAGTACTGAAGTCTTCTTCTGTAGATACGAGAATGCAGAATCTCTTTTATCTCGTATTCTTCTCCACCTTCAACTTGTACAGGAGGGGGAGGTGGAATATTAGGCCTTATTCCTTAGTCCGGAACATGGGGTTTTAGTAGCGACACATGGAAAATGGGATGGATTTTTAGGTCCATTGGCAATGTAAGCTGCACTGCAGCTTTTCCAATAAGTTTCTTGATTGGGAAAGGTCCCAAGAACAGAGGTCCAAGCTTTTTGCTAGGGATCTTCAGTCTCAAGTTTTTTGTTGAGAGCCAAACGAGGTCCCCGATAGTATACTGTGGAGAAGGTCTTCTACGAAGATCATAGTACTTCTTTTGTTGACTGTGAGCGTGTGCAATGGTAGTATTTAGTAAACCCAGAGAATCCTTTATTTGGGTAAGATAGTCTGAGGCTACTGGGTTATTTGAAGGAAGGATGCGTGGAGGGAGAATAGAGGGATGGAACCCATAGTTCAAGTAGAACGGACTCTGCTTGGTTGTACTGTGAGTTGCGTTGTTGTAGGCAAATTCTGCCAGGGGGAGAAGATCCAACCAATCATCCTGTTGGTAAGAAGTGTAACAACGTAAATACTGCTCGATGCATTGGTTGACTCTTTCAGTCTGTCCATTGGTCTGCGGATGGTAAGGAGAAGTGAGCTTCCGCTCAATCCGTAGTATGTGACATAGTTCTTGCCAGAATTTAGAAATAAATTGGGATCCACGGTCAGACAGAAGAGTTTTTGGGATACCATGTAATCTGAAGACATGTTTCATCAGGAGTTCTGCCGTTTGTTTGTACGAAGGTAGTCTGCGAATAGCAATGAAATGTGCCATCTTTGTCAGATGGTCCACTGACACCAAGATGGTATTAAATCCTTTGGAAGGAGGCAATTCTACGATGAAGTCCAATGACAAATCTCCCATGGAGTTTGGGGTATTGGTAGACTGCATAGTAGACCGGATGGTCTCGTAGTGTCAATTTTGGACCTGGCACAGACATTGCATGAAGAGACGAATTTTTGTATAGATGTTTTCATGTCAGGCCACCAGAATTGTCGAGAAATCAAATTGAAAGTCTTTGTCATACCCATATGTCCTGCCATAGGCACATCATGCGATAATTCCAAGATCTTGGTGCGTAGGGTAGGTGGTATGTAAAGTTTGTCGTTGTAGTAGAGGAAGCCTTCTGCATCAGTATTTAGTTGTGGTGGGGGTGAATCCAAACTTATACCATGCAGAACCTCTTTAAGGAACGGAAAACTCCAATAATGCGTTTGTGAGGTATTATAGGAACGGAAGGGATTTCAAAGTAGTTTTCTTCAGTTAGTCGTGATAGTGCATCCGCCTTTTTGTTCTTATCTGCAGGTGTGTAGGTCACTAGGAAGTTAAACCTTAGAAAGAATAGTGACCATCGTACCTGTCGATGCGAGAGAGTTTTGCTAGTCTGAAGATATTGGAGGTTTTTATGGTCCGTGTATATAATTATTGGTAGTTGGGTGCCTTCGAGTAAATGTCGCCAATTCTCCAGAGCCAATTTTATAGCAAGCAGTTCCTTTTCACCCACGGGGTAATTTATCTCGGGACTGCTCAGGGATTTAGAAAAAAAAGCGACTGGATGAAGTGGTGAAGTGTGGGTAGGTCGTTGGGAGAGTATTGCTCCTACTGCCATGTTTGACGCATCTACCTCCAGAATGTATTGGAGGGATGGGTCTGGATGGCGTAATATGGGAGCGGAAGTAAACCTTGTCTTTAACAAGTGGAAAGCCTTATTTGCTTCTTCTGACCATTTAAATGGTATTTTTATGCTAGTGAGCTGTGTGAGGGGTCTCACAATAGCAGAAAAGTTTTTTATGAACTTCCTGTAGAAATTTGAAAATCCCAGGAATCGCTGTAGCGCCTTGCGTGTAGTTGGTGTAGGCCAATCCTGAATGCAGGATATTTTACTCATGTCCATCTCGATTCCTGTTTTGGATATGATGTAGCCTAGAAAGAGTACCTCATCTTTATGGAACAAGCATTTCTTCAGCTTCACATAAAGATTATGTGCAAGCAATCTCGATAATACAAGTCTTACATGTCTTATGTGTTCAGACAGGGTCCGTGAATATATAAGTATATCGTCCAGATATACCACAACACAGACATCTAGTAAGTCTTTAAAAATATTGTTTATAAATCGTTGGAAAACTGCAGGGGCATTGCATAGGCCGAATGGCATCACAAGATATTCGAACAATCCGTATCTAGTTCTGAATGCAGTCTTCCACTCGTGTCCATCACGGATTCGAATGAGATTGTATGCTCCTTTCAGGTCTAATTTTGAAAAATAGGTAGCTCCACGCACCTGCTCAATGAGCTCAGGGATAAGCGGTAGAGGATAGCGATCTTTTATTGTGATAGCATTCAATTTCCTGTAGTCGATGATAGGTCTGAGACTTGAATCTTTATTGCGAACAAAAAAGAGTCCTGCTGCTGTGGAAGAAGTGGAAGGTCTAATAAAACCTTTTTCCAAGTTCTCATCCAAATAGGTTTTGAGATGGGCAAGTTCATCCTGTGAAAGAGGATAAACATGACCGAACGGCAATTTGCTATTTGGGAGTAGATCAATGCTACAATCATAGTCTCGATGAGGAGGTAATGCTTGAGCATTTTTCTCAAGAAAAACCTCAGAAAGATCCTGATAACATAGTGGTGCAATCTCATCTGTCACTACAGACAGAATCTTCCCGGAAAACGGGAGGTTACACGTTTCCTCGCAATAACAAGAAGGGAAGGTCAAGGACCGTTTCTTCCAATCTATGGTTGGTTGGTGTGTGTGCAACCAGGGAAGTCCCAACACAATGGGAAAGTGGGGTGATGGTATTAAATCGAAGGTAGAAGTCTCCCTATGAGACTCATTAATAGTGACTAGAAGTGCTTGTGTCTGATCGGTGATCGGACCAGAGGATAACGGAACACCGGTAATAAGACTTACTGAGACAGGTTTGAGTTTAGAAATAATAGGAATTTTATTTAAAGCAGCAAAACATATATCCATATAATTTCCACAAGATCCTGTGTCAATCATGGCCTTAGTAGTAATCCTGTTCTGGTCCCACTGTAATGTCAAAAAAACAGAAATGTAGGGGTTAGTGAATGAAGTTGTCAATCCTCCTAGAGAGACATGTGAACACTCACCCTTCTTTTTGTTGACTAGGGGACAGACGTTTATCTTGTGATCCGGGGATGCACAGTACAAGCAGAGATTTTAATTTCGTCTTTTGGCTTTTTCCATAGTTGATAGCGGTGGGCGTATGGTTCCTACCTCCATAGGAACGGCCAGACTCCGAGAGGAAATGGATAATGGCATTCCCATCTTTTCAGCCTTTCTTTCTCGTAGTCTTCTATCTATGGTAATACTGAGTTGTATTAATGCATCCAGGGTTTTTGGCAGATCCGCTCGGGCGAGCTCGTCCTTAACGGCTTCTGATAGGCCAAGCCTAAATTGGGTTTTCAGAGATGCATCATTCCATTCTGAATCAAGGGTCCATCTCTTGAACTCTGCGACAAAGTCTTCTACAGGCCTCCTTCCTTGTTTCAAGGATCTTAACTGAAGATCAGCAGTACTCTGCCTATTGGGGTCATCATATAGGCTAGTGAGCTCTGCCAGGAACAAGGCATAGGAGTTGAGAAGCTGGTCGTTTTTCTCAAAAAGAGAATCTGCCCAGGCTCGAGGATCGCTTGATAGGTAGGAAATAATAGTACAAACCGTAATGGGATCAGTAAGGTAGGTACGAGGTTTTAGCAAAAAAAGTAACTCACATGCGTTTTTAAATTCGTGAAATTTTTTGCGATCGCCTGTAAATACCAAAGGGGGATTTATCTTGGGTTCAGGGGACTGAGCAGAGGTAAGTTGTGTCAGTCTAATTACCTGCTGCGACAGAGCCTGATTGTCTTCTTTTAATTCAGCAAGTGCGTGTATTAACGCAGATACTTGCTGTTTTAATTGTGTCACCTGAGTGGTTATTTCTGCTGAATCCATTTTTGGTTCATTCAATCTGTAACGCTCCTGCGTTTCTTATATGGTGTGGATTTTCAGCTGCAGAAATAGTTCCACGTCAGTAGTCATGTAAGAGATATGCTGAGATACCATTCCCAACCTCAATGACTCATCATGTGTGGAAGGTCTTATTTCAGCCAGTAAATACACACAATTAGCAAACTGGTTCCTAGAGTGACTTTATGTATGTGGTAACACAATGATGAAGGTTGAGGGATAGGTTGAGTGGAGGTGGTAGGTGATAGACACTTGAAGGTGAGACAGTAGCAGATGGATGCAGGAAGGTTTAGCAATGTTGTATGATAGCAGATGATAGAATAGCAGGTGGACATACAAAAGAGATCAACCCAGTGCAGAAAAGTAGCAGTAGTCTCAAGAGCTAGCAATCTAGTTATGCAGATGTGATAAACTATCTATGCAGAGCTAGATAGTGTAAGCTTAGTATAAGTTTATAGAGAATTCCCCTGCGGGGTACTTAGCACTATTAGCGATACAGCCGAAGGGTGGTTCAGGAGAGGCGGATGATCCAGTAGCGGGATACAGGGATCAGCGCAGCGAGGTTCCGTCAGCGAAGTAAGCTTGCAAGCATGGAAGCTTCAAGCAAGGTTAGCATCCAGGTAAGGGTGTTTGAACGAACACATGTGAGTGAGAACCGGCGCTTTAAATAGCCATCTAGTCCGGCGCTGGGTGATGACAGCTCCAGTCTTAAAGGTGTATGCGCACCTTTTCCAAAAGTAAATGGTGGGGCGCATACACTTGTGGAAAGTGTAATTTAGGGTACCAAAGGTACCGGAACATTACAACGTTCCGATACAGACTATCCCGCAATTTAATTGTTTTTACCCCAAAGGTGTAGATTGAATAGCGGAATAGAAAATATGATATCAAAAGGTGTATGTATCTCACACGTACAGACCCAGACTAGGCCCAAACTACTATTTTTTGTACCCCCAAAGGCAGGATGAGGAGTAGGAGGAGTTTGGAACAGGCAGGAGGCACACTGAAGCACCCTGCAATCCTCGGCGGTATGAGATGCACCCCAAAAATTGGAAAGGTGTATCTCACACGTACCGATACAGACTATCCCGCAATTTAATTGTTTTTACCCCAAAGGTGTAGATTGAATAGCGGAATAGAAAATATGATATCAAAAGGTGTATGTATCTCACACGTACAGACCCAGACTAGGCCCAAATTACTATTTTTTGTACCCCCAAAGGCAGGATGAGGAGTAGGAGGAGTTCCGAACAGGCAGGAGGCACACTGAAGCACCCTGCAATCCTCGGCGGTATGAGATGCACCCCAAAAATTGGAAAGGTGTATCTCACACGTACCGATACAGACTATCCCGCAATTTAATTGTTTTTACCCCAAAGGTGTAGATTGAATAGCGGAATAGAAAATATGATATCAAAAGGTGTATGTATCTCACACGTACAGACCCAGACTAGGCCCAAATGACTATTTTTTGTACCCCCAAAGGCAGGATGAGGAGTAGGAGGAGTTCGGAACAGGCAGGAGGCACACTGAAGCACCCTGCAATCCTCGGCAGTATGAGATGCGCCCCAAAAATTGGAAAGGTGTATCTCACACGTACCGATACAGACTATCCCGCAATTTAATTGTTTTTACCCCAAAGGTGTAGATTGAATAGCGGAATAAAAAATATGATATCAAAAGGTGTATGTATCTCACACGTACAGACCCAGACTAGGCCCAAATTACTATTTTTTTTACCCCCAAAGGCAGAATGAGGAGTAGGAGGAGTTCGGAACAGGCAGGAGGCACACTGAAGCACCCTGCAATCCTCGGCGGTGTGAGATGCGCCCCAAAAATTGGAAAGGTGTATCTCACATGTACCGATACAGACTATCCCGCAATTTAATTGTTTTTACCCCAAAGGTGTAGATTGAATAGCGGAATAGAAAATATGATATCAAAAGGTGTATGTATCTCACACGTACAGACCCAGACTAGGCCCAAATTACTATTTTTTGTACCCCCAAAGGCTGGATGAGGAGTAGGAGGAGTTCGGAACAGGCAGGAGGCACACTGAAGCACCCTGCAATCCTCGGCGGTATGAGATGCGCCCCAAAAATTGTAAAGGTGTATCTCACACGTACCGATACAGACTATCCCGCAATTTAATTGTTTTTACCCCAAAGGTGTAGATTGAATAGCGGAATAGAAAATATGATATCAAAAGGTGTATGTATCTCACACGTACAGACCCAGACTAGGCCCAAATTACTATTTTTTGTACCCCCAAAGGCAGGATGAGGAGTAGGAGGAGTTCGGAACAGGCAGGAGGCACACTGAAGCACCCTGCAATCCTTGGCCGTATGAAATGCGCCTCAAAAATTGGAAAGGTGTATCTCACATGTACCGATACAGACTATCCTGCAATTTAATTGTTTTTACCCCAAAGGTGTAGATTGAATAGTGGAATAGAAAATATGATATCAAAAGGTGTATGTATCTCACACGTACAGACCCAGACTAGGCCCAAATTACTATTTTTTGTACCCCCAAAGGCAGGATGAGGAGTAGGAGGAGTTCGGAACAGGCAGGAGGCACACTGAAGCACCCTGCAATCCTCGGCAGTATGAGATGCGCCCCAAAAATTGGAAAGGTGCATCTCACACGTACCGATACAGACTATCCCGCAATTTAATTGTTTTTACCCCAAGGGTGAAGATTGAATAGCGGAATAGAAAATATAATATAAAATTGGTGATTTTTCAATAGCACATGTGAACAGCAGTGTCTTATATCAGTCAGCTCTGCTGCAGGCTATGGAGGGAAAAAAAAAAGAAAATTCCCCTTTTAAGTTTGTAATTTTTAAATAGATTAGTACAGACTATGCCACAATTTAATTTTTTTAACCCAAAAGGGTGTATATTGAATAGTGGAATAGAAAAAAGTGTATAAATGTTGAAATCACTCAATAATAGCACATGTGAACACAGCAGTGTATTATCACAGTCAGCAGCACTGAAGGAAAAACGCTGCACACAACTGACTGATAAAAAATACTTTTTTCTCCCTCCTCCTCAGCGGGCAAAAAGATTGTGTTCACACCACCCCACACACAGCAAAATCGATGTGGACTACTGACCCTGCCTATCTCCAGCCTCGCTCTAAAATGATCGATAAGATCGGTCACTGCCGGCACTGCAAACCCCCCACACAGCAAAATCGATTGTAGAACACTGACCCTGCCTATCTTCAGCCTGGCCCTAAAATGATCGATAAGATCGGTCACTGCCGGGAACTGCAAACCCCCCCCACACAGCAAAATCGATTGTAGAACACTGACCCTGCCTATCTCCAGCCTTGCCCTAAAATGCCCTAATAACTCGCCCTGTCTGCAGCACTCCGACCTGTCCCTGATTCTGAATTCTTTTCGGACACAATATAATTTATGACTGTCTGTCCCTAATCAGCAGCCAGCACGTATGATGTTTGCTCTGTCCCTGTACTACAGCAGAATGACGCAGCGGCGCTCGGTCTCGAACTTATAATGACTTGGTCACATGCTTCAGATGGCCAATCACAGCTACTAATACATTTGTAGGCATGGCTGGGATGGCTTAAGGCACACCAGTTAAACGCTTGTTGATTGGCTGTTGAAAGCCCGCCATTAAAAGCGCGCCAATACATACAAACCCGGAAATAAAATGACCGAACACGGATTTTAAACCCGAACATACAGTAAAGTTTTCGGGTCCGTGTTCGGGTAACAAAAATCCAATTATTCGGTACGAACACAAATAATACAGTCCGTGTTTGCTCAACACTAGTTGTTATCAGTAGGAATAGGAAAATGTCCTTTATTAATAGAAACTTTTGTAAAGTCCTGCCTAACAGGCACACAACGACTATTGAATAGATTTATAGCAGGGGTCACAGAGGTTCTTAATTGCGAATAAGCACCATGCTCCAGGTTGCCCATGTGGCCTCCTCTAAACCAGGGATGGGCCGAACACCCCCCTGTTCGGTTCCCAGCAGAACTCCCAAACAGGGGAAATGTTCTAACCTGAACAGCAAATCCCATTGAAGTCTATAGGAGCCCAACAGGAAAAATCAATGGTGCTCATTTTGAAGGCTTATATGCAAGTAATTGGCCATAAAAGGGGTATGGGGGTCTGGGTGATTTTTTTGTTTTTTAAAAAACAATCGTTTTTTCAGGATCAGTGATTTTAATTATGTGCCTATAAAGTGGCACTTTTTTCTAGCATATACAGAACATGCTACAGGAAAAAAATGAAGAAAGAAAATGACAAAATTTAAAAAAACAGCGTGACCCCCCCCAAAATCCATACCAGACCCTTATCCGAGTATGCAGCCTGGCAAGTAAAGAAAGGGGGGGATGAGCAAGCACCCCCCCTCCTGAATCATACCAGACCCCATACTCTCAACAAGGGGGGTTTGGTGCTTTGGGGCAGGGGGGGCTCTGAATCCCCCCACCCCAAAGCACCTTGTCCCTATGTTAATGGGGACAAGGGCCTCTTCCCGTCAACCCTGGGCTGTGGATGTCGGGGGTCTGTGGGTGGAGCGGCTTATCAAAATCTGGAAGACCCCCCCGTTAACAAGGGGGCCCCCAGATCCCGCCACCCCCATGTGAATGGGTATCGGGTTCATCGTACCTGTACTCATTTACCCATAAAAGTGTAAAAATGTAAGAAACACAGGAAACAGTTTTTGACAAATCCTTTATTAAAAAATAAAAAATAGTGTCCTGCGATGTAAATCCATCGTCAATTACCCGCCAGACCCAAAAAAGAAAAAAAAAAAAGAAAACGCTTCCGCCTCCTGGGAGGCCTCCTGCCAACTGCTCTCTCTTCACTTTGACAGTTCTTATATAGGCAAGTGGCGGGGCCACCCGGTTATGTCACCCAGTGGTGGCACCACCCCTTCTGACGCAGAATATTTAAAAAAGGTCCCACAGCGGGAACATAAATAAAGGGTCCCACAATGGGAGTAAGGCCTCTTTCACACGGTGCACCGCCCGACTGAGTCCGTTCTGCTCAGCGGGGGATCGATCCGCTGAACTCCGCTGAGCAGGTGTATGACAGCTCCATCTCCACTCTGTGTGCGGAGACGGAGCTAATAGATCCCCACTGTCCTCTATGGGGAGATTGAAAGAGAACGGACTGCCTGTCCATTCTCATCTGATCCCATCCTCCTGCAGCACCCTACAAGGTAGGTGCTAGGTAGAAGCATAGTGGGCCTTGGCTGCCTAACAGCAGGGCCATGATTTTCAGCTGGGCTGTCATGTCTCCCAGGTGTGGCTGCTGAGAGGGGAGTCTCCCCACTGGCTCGAGGAGAAGATTCTCATTGGGCAGTGGAGGAAACCCAATCAGTGGTCCATTCAAGCCTGTATCTACCCCAGAAGGCAGATTCTGCCGCAGAGGATTCTGGGAGTGGGTATACGTTTGATGGGAACGCATGACGCAGCATCTTTGGCGGGAAGTAGAGTCCCAGGAGGGAGGGTACGGCTGTCTCTCCTCCTGTCAGAAGGAATGGGTGTCTCAGGTGGCTGCCTGAGAGTCCAAAGAGAAAGAGCTGAGCTGCAGAGAGCATCCGGTGTGCTGAGGACCAGTGGAGATAGAGGGGTTCAGTTCCAGGAAAGCATGCCAAGTTCGTGAGTAATGTGAATTGCCCCTGAGGGTCTGCCTGAAGTGTAGAGGGGACCACTCCGGTGAAGGTCCCAGGGATCCAGGGGCCAGCTAGTGTCAAGGGGGTGCCTAGCGAGAGGACCCTGTAGTGTTAGAGGGGGTGCCTAACAAGAGGACCCTGAAGTCTAGAGGGGGCACCAGCGGTTGGACCCTGAAGAGTTAAGTGTACAGTGTGAAGTGTACAGTGTTAAGAGTTGCAGCAGCACAAGCAGTTACAAGGAGCTACCTCAGTCAGTGAGGGCTGGAGGGAGCTGTTCACCGGACTGACACAGCAGAGTGTCAGGAGTCAAATGTCTTACAGTCTGGGATCTTTTGAGTTAATCTGAGTATTAAAGTCGAAGTTTCAGCACAGCACAGCAGAACAGTATCTTCAAGAGCCAGGGAGCGTTGACCGGCATTCAGCTGGCGTCAAGACAGCGTTAACAGGCATTTTTCTGTACAGTGTCCCATTTGAACCTAGTTGAGCCAGAGGAGTATCCCACTCATTCCCTTCTCCCATCCCCATTACAAAATAAACAAAACAAACCAAAGATGCTGGAATGGTCATTGTCTCAGTTCTCACACTTGGGTTTTCAACTGAAATGTGTTGGAAGTGTTACCGGTAACGATGGCAGAACCATGTCAGGCTCAAGTCCTGGAAATGTTGCTACACTCCAGACGGATGGAAAATAGGGTTTCCATCTGTCCGGATTTCACGTGGGTGTCAGCAGACATTTCTCCACTGACATCCACTGCCCCATAGAAGTGCATGGAGCATCCGATCAGGTCCGCCTGAAAAACTGACAGGCGGATCGGATCGCCCGTGTGAAAGGGGCCTAAAGGGCCCCAGGATCAGTGGGAAGAGCCCTGGCCGGGGTTCAGGAGAGCCCTTCACGGTTTCTTGCACCGGGTCCCTGAAGGTTCAAGTTACGCCACTTCTCTTGCACCACATTTACAAAAAATATAAGCCTTACTTTTATCATGTTTGTTTTTAACAGTGTTAGCAATTGATGTTTAAAGAGACTGTCTGTCTGCAATTTGGTTTAGTAATAGCCCCCAACTGTCTGTCATTTGGAGGCACTGTCTCTCTTTTAAAACCAAATCTCTCAGTCCCTCCTATAGTCTCAGTTGTCCCTCTTTTCAGTCTAATGTATACATTTCTCTACGAAATGTACTATTTTACTATCAAAAGTGTTATGCTGTACTAAACTTTTTTTTTTTTTTTAACCCTCCTCTATATTACTGCATTAGTTATTTTGAAAAGAGCAAATATAAAGGAAAAATAGAGGCCAAAAGAGCACTTGTGTGGTTTAGGCAATCTTTTTCTGAATATTAGATATTTGTGATCAGTGTGACCAGGGCCATGGCAGAGACATGTCCTCTGCATACATACTGTGTGCTAACTTTATCATTTCAGGAAGTTGGGGGTTATGGTTTATTATGCATTTGGCTCCCATGTAGTAGTACAGCTTGGGATGCTTGTGGAGTTGTATCAAAAAAGAGAAAAGAAAACTGTCCACGCTAAACATATTTGGGCTGACTGCTTGCAAAAAAAGATTGATATACGCAGATCTTTATAAAACTAGTAAGTGTAACTTGCAGAACCAATCTCAATACTCTATATCAGTATCTTATCTCCACATTATCATTAGTGTATATATAAAATACATGAACTCCTTAAAGAGGTTGTAAACTCATACAACTTTTTTTTTTTTAAACCTGTAAGAGAAACACATAATGAGCTAGTATGCATTGCCGTGCCGCCCGCTCACCTGTATGACGGGCAACATGTCCAGTCGCCCGTCTTCCGGGATCGCGGCATCCGGCCATCTGATTGGCCGAAGCCGCGGTGACGCCACTCCCGCGCACGCGCGCGGGAGCCGACAGTCAAGGCATGGGGCTCTGAAGAAACGGCACCAGCGGCCGTTCCTTCAGAGCGCATGCGCCAGTGACGTCACTGGCTGCATGTAAGGTAAATATCTCCTAAATGGTACATGTTTAGGAGATATTTACAGTACCTATAGGTAAGCCTTATCATAGGCTTACCTATAGTTAAAAGTGTCAGAGGAGGGTTTACTTCCTCTTTAAATAATGTGCAAGTGTCCAAATGTGAAAACCGCAAAGGAATATTAATGGAATTTGTATTTATCAGAAACCATCATAAATGCAATGAATAAATAGCAGTCCTAAATCTCTGTTGATCTTCCACCACTGCATAATCACTGATCACAAACTGATCTTTCAGTATGTGTCCCAATACCTACTAAGAAAATGGCACAATCACCAGAAATCCAACCTCTGATCATAGGTATACTAACTTTGCAATATCAGCTAGCGTCTCTCCACTATTCCAAGACTGGATCCAGCATGTTCGAGTCAGCTACCTCAATGCAAAGACAGACTCATGCACTTGTAGGGGTGAGGTGTACATAACTGAAATGCAAGACAAGGGAGGCATACTTATAGTGCAGTACCATTAATTTGGAAAAAAAGTCCATCACAATTGTAAGGGATTGGCTCAGTAGCAGGGTGTGCAGGAACCCCTGGATGGGTCACAGCACAGTGAAGTAGGCACGGACAGACAGCAGGTTCTTTGTGAAAACAAAACTGTGCTTTATTTACATGTCTGTGGTTACAAAGTGCAGGTAACAAAACAGAAAATATATCTCACATCCTTGACACAATCCATAGATTTTCCTGGCTTCCTGTCACATACCCCCCCCCCCCTCTTAAGGCCTCAAAAGCTGCTTCTGCTTCGGGGGTCCATTCGATAATGACAGATTCCTTCCCTTTCGTCAAATTGGTCAGGAGAACAGCCTGCAAGGCAAAATGGGGAATAAAGCGACGATAATAGCCAGCGATTCCTAAAAATGCTCGAACTTGCTTCTTGTTGGTGGGGCATGGCCAACTATAAATAGCCTCAACTTTGTTTACTTGGGGCTTTATTAGAACTCTCCCAATGGTATATCTCAGATAATTTGCCTCCTCTAGCCCAATGGTAAATTTTTTTGGATTGGCTGTAAACCCGGCTTTCTAGATGGAATCTAACACAGACTGAACCTTTGGTAAGAGTCCCAATCCTCACTAAGGATGACCACGTCATCTAGGTATGCAGCAGCATAGGCTCAATGGGGTCAAAGGGTCTTATCCATTATCCGTTAAAATGTGGCAGGAGCATTCTGTAACCCAAAAGGCACCCTTTGATACTGGAAAGATCCCTCTGGAGTCACAAATGCCGTTTTTTCCTTGGCTGATTCAGAGAGAGGATTTTGCCAGTACCCTTTGGTCAGGTGAAAAGTCGTCATATACCAGGCTGTCCCTAGGCAATCCATCAGTCCACGTATGCAGAGCATGAGATAGATGTCAAAGTGGTGAAAGTCATTACAAAACTGCCAGCTTCCATCTGGTTTGGGCACTAACACAATAGGACTGGACCAATCACTATCGCGCATTTTCTTTTTACTTCTTGGCGAATTGCCTTTTGCTGGGCTTCGGGAATTTTATAAGGTATCAACCTGACCCTTTCCCCTGGTGTGGTGTCAAGTTCAACCCCAGACACCCAAGCTGGCAATTTTGAAAATTTCTCTTTATTTCCTGTCACAAAATCAAATCATATAAAACAGCTGGCTCACATCACTCCCTTGTGAGCCTCTGCTCAGATGCAGAGACAGTGGCATGTGACGTCAGAACATTATGCTTCGACCTACACATTTCGTCCAAATGTCCTCAGTGGCTACATGCACTGAATAGACACCTTGTTTAAAAGGAAAGAAGTCTTCTCCTCTTAGGGCGGACAAAGACTCCCAACTAGCTGCAAGTACACCATTGCAAGTACACCATTTTAAGTACAGTGAAGAGATATTGCAGGAGATTGAAGAAATTGAAGAGATACTGAAAGAGATTGGCTTGGAGTTTGCAACTGACTCATCTGTGTATTTTTTGCTGACCATTGCTTGAGAAGAGGAAAGGAATTTGGTCAGGTGTTTGCTATTGTGCATTTGCTAATGAGACCAGCTGATTAAGGTGTTACATTTGTTGCTGGGGGAGGAGCTGTGAAGGAGTGAGTGTATATATAAAGACATACTAATTAGCTGGCCTAATGTATTAGCTGCAAGTACACCATTTTAAGTACAGTGAAGAGATATTGCAGGAGATTGAAGAAATTGAAGAGATACTGAAAGAGATTGGCTTGGAGTTTGCAACTGACTCATCTGTGTATTTTTTGCTGACCATTGCTTGAGAAGAGGAAAGGAATTTGGTCAGGTGTTTGCTATTGTGCATTTGCTAATGAGACCAGCTGATTAAGGTGTTACATTTGTTGCTGGGGGAGGAGCTGTGAAGGAGTGAGTGTATATATAAAGACATACTAATTAGCTGGCCTAATGTATTAGCTGCAAGTACACCATTTTAAGTACAGTGAAGAGATATTGCAGGAGATAGTCAGGAGGTAGGCTGGAAGGTGGAAAAAAGAAAAAAAATTAAAAAAAAAAAAAAAAAGGTAAGATTTGTTTGACTTAAATTTATAATTTTTTTTTTTTCTCCTCTTTAAAATGGCAGACTTGGTTCAGTGCAGGAATTGTTGTGCGTTTATTTCATGTTCCACTCTTTGGAGATTCGGATGCTGTCAGATCTGTAGACAATTCTCCTTACTGCAGCAGGAAATTGCATTTTTGAAATCAGAGATATTTAAATTATCTGTTAAACAAACTCCAGCTGGGACTGCTGCAATGCCACTGCCACAGAGGACCCCCAGAAATGGCAGATGGGTTACTGTAGGTTCTGGAAGACTTAAAGTGGTGGATAGAAGACATGTCCCACAGTCGGTGGTTCTCCATAATTCATTTGCAACACTCTCAGAATGTAAGGACAACATGGATATGGACTCAAACACAGAGGGTGAGAAACCATCAACTCCTATGTCTAATGTATGCAAGACTGCAGCCAAGGACAAAAAAGATAAAGTGAAGTCTCAAAGGAAGCAGCTGTTGCTGGGTGATTCAATCATAAGAAGTGTGGAGCTTAAAGAAAATGGTTTTGTGAGATGTCTCCCTGGTGCTACTGCTAGACGAGATAGAAGACGTATTATTAATATTGTTAAGCAAACAAAGCAGGAAGGGGATGTGGATGTTCTTGTCCATCTAGGGACAAATGACCTGGCTTGCAATGAAGTGTCAGAGGTGAAAAAATCTTTTATCACACTTGGTAATGACGTACAGGATTTTGCATCCACCATTTCATTTTCTGAAGTTCTGCCTGTGCCTAATGTTCAGAATGATAGGCAGAGGCGCATAAAGGAGTTCAACATATGGCTTAGTAAATGGTGTCAAGAGCAAGGATTTGGCTTTGTTTCTCATGATAGCTCTACTTGGAATAGAAAGGAACTGTACAAAAAAGATGGTTTGCATCTTTCTCTCAAAGGAACAAATGTACTTAGTGAACAAATCCAAGAATTTGCGAAAGAGTATTTAAACTAGGAAGGGGGGGCAAAAGAGTGGAAATACAAGAGTCCAATTGCCCCCCGAAACAATGCCAGAACAGGTCAGAAGCACAGAGGTTAAGAAATGATAAGCTCAGAGTCCTGTCCACAAATGCTCGCAGTTTAGGTAAAAAAATCAATGAACTTGGGTCAATAATGGCATCTGAGAATGTAGATTTAGTGGCTGTTACGGAGACATGGTTTAATGAAAGAAATGACTGGGACATAACCATACCAGGGTACTCTTTATACAGAAGAGACAGAGAAGGCAAGAAAGGAGGAGGAGTGGCCCTGTATGTGAAAGATAGCATTAAATCTAACCTAATACAAGTTGGTGAGGCCAACATAGAGTCAGTTTGGGTTACGTTGCAGTTTGCTAAACATGCAGTAACTCGTGTAGGTGTGATATATTGACCACCTGGTCAAGTTAAAGAACTAGATGATCTACTAGTTGAAGAAATAGCTAAAATTACAATGAAAGGAGAAGTTATCATTATGGGAGATTTCAATCTTCCAGATATAAACTGGAAAACCAAAAAAGCAAGTTCTACCAGGAGTACAGATATTCTAAATTCCCTACTGGGGTTGTCTCTGCAACAAGTGGTTGAGGAGCCAACCCGGAGGGAGGCCATTTTGGATTTGGTATTCACAAATGGGGATTCGGTATATGATGTCATTGTAGGCGAAACCTTGGGATCTAGTGATCACCAGTCAGTGTGGTTTAATATAAGAACTGTGAAAGAGTCACACCACACAAAAACAAAAGTTTTAGATTTTAGAAAAACAGACTTTTCAAAAATGAAATTAGTCATAAATGAGTCCTTATCAGACTGGAACGGATTACATGGAGTCCAGGAGAAATGAGACTACTTAAAAGGTGCATTATTGAAGGCAACAGAAAATTGCATTAGACTTGTCAGTAAAAGCAAAAAAAGGAAGAGACCACTGTGGTACTCAGCAGAAGTGGCCCAAATCATTAAAAATAAAAAGCTAGCATTTTGTAATTATAAAAAAACCCAGAGCAATGAAGATAAGGAAATCTACAAGATTAGGCAGAAAGAGGCCAAGCAAGTTATAAGAACTTCTAAAGCGCAGGCAGAAGAAAAACTAGCTCAGTCTATGAAAAAGGGTGATAAGACATTCTTCAGATATATAAATGAAAAAAGGAAATTAAAACAAGGAATAACTAAATTAAAAACGAAGGACGGAAGGTATGTAGAAGAGAATAAAGGGCTAGCCGACTGCCTTAATGAATACTTCTGTTCAGTTTTTACAGAAGAAAAAGAAGGAGAAGGACCTCCACTCGAAAGGATGACTAATGAATCATTTGATGCATGTGTCTTTACAGAGGAAGACGTTCTAAGATTGCTGTCTAAAGTGAAGACAAATAAGTCACAGGGTCCTGATGAGATACACCCAAAATTATTAAAAGAGCTTAGTGGTGAGCTGGCAAAACCATTAACAGATTTATTTAACCAATCATTAGTAACAGGAGTCGTCCCGGAAGATTGGAAATTGGCAAATGTCGTGCCCATTCACAAGAAAGGTAGTAGGGAGGAATCGAACAACTATAGACCAGTGAGTCTGACATCAATAGTAGGCAAATTAATGGAAACCCTATTGTAGGATAGGATTGTGGAACATCTTAAATCCCATGGATTGCAAGATGGAAAACAACATGGGTTTACTTCAGGGAGATCATGTCAAACAAATCTTATAGATTTTTTTGACTGGGTGACTAAAATAATAGACGGTGGAGGTGCAGTAGACATTGCATATCTAGATTTTAGTAAGGCTTTTGACACTGTCCCACATAGAAGACTTATCAATAAACTGCAGTCATTGAGCATGGACTCCCATATTGTTGAGTGGATTAGGCAGTGGCTGAGTGACAGACAACAAAGGGTTGTAGTCAATGGAGAACATTCAGAACAAGGTCATGTTACCAGTGGGGTACCTCAGGGATCTGTACTGGGACCAATTTTGTTTAATATCTTCATAAGTGATATTGCAAAAGGCCTCGATGGTAAGGTTTGTCTTTTTGCTGATGACACAAAGATATGTAACAGGGTTGATGTTCCTGGAGGGAAACGCCAAATGGAAAAGGATTTAGGAAAACTAGAAGAATGGTCAGAACTCTGGCAACTGAAATTTAATGTGGATAAGTGCAAGATAATGCACCTGGGGCGTAAAAACCCAAGGGCAGAATATAGAATATTTGACACAGTCCTGACCTCAGTATCTGAGGAAAGGGATTTAGGAATAATTATTTCAGAAGACTTAAAGGTGGGAAGACAATGTAATAGAGCAGCACGAAATGCCAGCAGAATGCTTGGATGTATAGGGAGAGGTATAAGCAGTAGAAAGAGAAAAGTGCTTATGCCGCTGTACAGAACACTGGTGAGACCTCACTTGGAGTATTGTGCGCAGTACTGGAGGCCATATCTCCAGAAGGATATAGATACTCTAGAGAGAGTCCAGAGAAGAGCTACTAAACTAGTACATGGATTGCAGGAAAAAACTTACCAGGAAAGGTTAAAGGACCTTAACATGTATAGCTTGGAAGAAAGAAGAGACAGAGGGGATATGATAGAAACTTTTAAATACATAAAGGGAATCAACTCGGTAAAGGAGGAGAGCATATTTAAAAGAAGAAAAACTACCACAAGAGGACACAGTTTTAAATTAGAGGGGCAAAGGTTTAAAAGTAATATGAGGAAGTATTACTTTACTGAGAGAGTAGTGGATGCATGGAATAACCTTCCTGCAGAAGTGGTAGCTGCAAATACAGTGAAGGAGTTTAAGCATGCATGGGATAGGCATAAGGCTATCCTTCATATAAGATAGGGCCAGGGGCTATTCATAGGATTCAGATATATTGGGCAGACTAGATGGGCCAAATGGTTCTTATCTGCCGACACATTCTATGTTTCTATGTTTCTATGTTTCTAACTTGTATCTCTCATACTAAATGATAATACTGTGATAAGTATTAGTAGTATAATCGCACTGGATTGAATTGGTTGTTTGCACTTTTGCACTTTATTTTTGTTCAAGGTTTTGTTGTTTCACATTATTTATTCATTGCATTCATGATGGCTTCTCATAAATGGTTCCATTAGTATTCCCGTGGTTTGGACATTTCAGACACTTGCACTTTAATGAGTTTATGCAATTTTATGTTATGTATTTATTTGTATATACTTGAGTTTTTGGAAAACACTGATGGTAATGTGGAGATAATATTAATATGAGATTATTAATACCTAACATGTGAGTAGTTGTACATCTAATCTCTCTGAAGGCAGCTCTAAACAGAAACTTTTTAAGATTCCCTGTAAGATTTACAGTCTGCAGACATTCTCTAAAGCTTCTCCTGAATCTCTTAATCTCTCCATTTGTTAGGGGTACTATACTAAGGTTTTTCTATGCAAAACATTTTTCACTCTCTCTCTCGCAGGAAAGGTTCAAATTCGATTAAACAAACTGTGGTTCATTGAAATTCATTGGGCTATCTACCCTGCTGAAGATGAGAGAAATGTAATTGCAGTAGTAGAGGTTACATTTGAAAACAAAGGCAAGAGAATTGGCACACCAAGACAATGGGAGTCCAATTGATACCCTATGATACTAATACCAGTCGTAAATGTCACTCATAAAGTCCAAAAAAGTTATAGGCCCAAATATTAGTACAACAAATTGCCCCAGTGGCTGCTTGTTCCCCCGAAGCTAGAAGCAACTCTGTGAACATGTAAACAGAAAGAGAGACAGAAGCAGAGCCATGTGAGTGTAGTATTGAACACACACAATTTATTACACATATAATAGGCAACTCACATAAGACTGTAAAAAGAATGCTCATCAAGCATAGAGAGGCACCACTGTCGTCACATGGTCCTGGTCCTGCTATGTAGATATACCGCAATCAGGCTGTACTGGAGATTCCCAGAACTTCCTGGTTGCCGTGGTTACACAGAATTAACGAATGCGACATCACTTCTCAAAGGCTAGAGTGGTAGGCGTGGCACGCGTTGGAGCATGTATGTTATTTCAGACCATGTCGGCGGCCATGTTACTGTTAGCATTGATGGGAAACCAACGCGGGCGGACTACAGAGTCATTTTGAGGGAAATAGCATTGAAAAGTAATTTTTCTTCGTCAGCTATTTTGTCACACATTATGCTTGCTTCAGCCTGAAGGGATGGAGGGAAGCTTCTGTCTATAGATATGCCGAACAGCCCCCTGTTCGGTTCGCAGCAGAACTTTCGAACATCGCAAAGTGCGGAACCAACTAATGAACCCCATTGAAGTCTATGAGACCTGAACCTGGAAAAATCAAAAGTGCCTATTTTGAAGGCTTAAAAGCAAATAATTGGGCATACAATGGTTTTGACATCCAGGTACTGCTCCGGGGGACATGTATCAATGAAAAAAAATTTTGTAAAAAACATTATTTTTAAATGAGCAGTGATTTACTGATGCTTAAAGTGAAATCATAAAAATGAGAATCAACAAAAAAAATGAAAAATTCCCTTAAATATAGTGCCTGCGGGGGTCCCCTTAATCTCCCTGTAATGTGGCACATCTGTACCGCGTATAGAGCCTGCTGCAGCAATAATGAAAAAAAAATGACATTCTCCATTCAAGCTTTCTTTATTTTATAAACAACGGATTGGGGAGCCAGTCTACATGAAGAGGTCACAATTTTGTGCACTCGTAACAAGATTAGAGATTTTTTGGATAAATTCTGGTGTCTCTTTTGCAGACTTTGGATAGAAGTAACAGGTGCGGAAAAGTTGGGTATCGGTGGTGCCTTCACACCATAACCATATAGAGATACTCTTGATGAAAGCAAGAATTGGCTTTGCTGTCAAAAATGTAATTATTATTAAAATAAATGTGGGGTGGTTTTGGATCTCCCCTATTGATTATAAATATGTATTATCTTGTCTATTAAAGCTCTGATACGGTTAATGGTGTGGGTACAATAATAATGCTAGCTATGAAATAAACACACTGCTTAAATAAACAAGGATCTAATGTATTATAAAAAAGTGTAAATGCTTACATAAAACACTAAAAGAATACTACAGAGCATATAAAACAAAACAAGCACAAATGATACTTTACATCTGGTCATCCTCAGTATCTCTAAGCTGGGCTCAATAGGGAACAAAAGAGAAATAATTCTGCTTTTAAAACCCACTCAGACACCACCCACAAAAACACCCACTGTCCGCTTGTCAAATGAAAATCCATAAGAGGCCATCCTTCCTAATCAACAGGAAGTATTTCATCTTTCCAGGAAGCATGTGCTAGTCTCCACTAGCGGCACCATTCCTCCATGAACCACTGTTTTTGACCCGGGTCACCTTTCAGTAACAGCTGGCCTTTGATGTTGGTGTAACCGCCCCAGGAGGTCTTATCTAGGGATGATCGAACTGTTCACGTCGACCATCGGTTCGACCCGAACATTGGCTGTTCGAAATTCGGCCGAATTCCGAACTTTTTGCTGTAAAAGTCCGGAATTCGGCCACCAGAACCGCCCAAAATGCAATGGGACAGGAACTGGGCTTTAAAAGCCCGTGATTGGCCCAGAAACATAATTAAAAGCAGATTGGAGTGACTAGGGGGTCCAGAGGCCAATCAGGAGTGAATACGCCCCCCATACGCCCCCCAGTATATAACATAGCCCCGCCAAATCTCTAGCACTGTAACAGAGAGGCTGTGCAATAGAGTGGAAGCATTTCTGTTACTCCTGCTGCTCCAGTGTCATTTTGCAATTATTAGTGTGAGGAAAGGGATATGCAGTGTAGTTAGGGTACTATATACCACTATAGTTAGATTCAATAATCTAGTTTCTTTTGAAAATTTGTATTTATTGAAATTTCACACAAAATAACTGACAACACTATGCCACGCAGGGCAACATTCGCAAACAATGACAACAGGTCAAACCCCCCCATACCTCCCCCACCCACCCCCCACCCCGGGCTCCACCCAGCACGTCCAGCGCAGAAACAAAGCTTCCAGCAGTAATATAGACACCCCTCAATTCTGTCCCAGCAAAAAAAAAAAAGGAGCAAGGTCATATATCATAGAGATTAGTCCAGCACAGAAACCGTAATCAGCAACCTCATGCCTTATTCAAAAATCGGAGAGACATCTACGTATTCAGCTAGCACACAATGAGCATGAGAATATCACCAACGGGCGTGACCCCCCCACCCCCCTCCAGGCAACCCTGAACAGCACCACACAGAACTCTAAGGCTGCTCAACGGAGGTCGAGGCTGGGGAGTCTATCCATTTTTTCCACACTTTATCAAATTTGCGAGGACATCCCCTACTGAGATACGTAGCCTTATAGAGTGGAGTCACTTTGTTAACCAAACCCTTCCAAAAGGATTGTGGGAGCCAAGGGGCTTTTCCAGTGTAAGAGCAGGGCCTTGCGAGCATAGAAAAGAAGCAAACTGACCAGAGTACGAACGGCCCTCGCGGGGGCCAAGCCATCCACCAACCCCAAGAGACAGACCTCCACCGAATTGGGGACCGGAATCTTAACCACCTCCACGATGCAAGCTAACACGGATGCCCAATAGTCCTTGACCACCGGGCACCTCCAGAAGATGTGGCTGAAGTCCGCCGGAGAATGCGAGCAATGCCAGCACTCCGCCGAAGCCGTCTGATAAATGCGTGCCAGCCTCGCCGGCGTGTAATAAATCCCATGTAAAAATTTAAAGTGAATCAGGCGGTCCCTCGCAGAAACTAGGTAGGCGAAGGGGGAACTCCACATATCATCCCAGTCATCACCATCTAGGTCAGGCACCTCCTCCACCCAGCGTTCCCTACACCTACGTACAGCTAGCGGATTGGTAGCAAACAATTCCTTATACAACTCCGAGAGGGGCTTCCGCATATCCGCTGCCTGTATCGCCGTTTCAAGAGTTGAAGCTTTAATCACAACTCGGGGGGAACCAAACTGCGCCACAAATGCGTGGCGGAGTTGAAGATAGCAAAAAAGAATTCTAATTTGGAAGATCATAACGCGCCTTCAGGGCATCAAAGGTGCACAGCTCCCAACCAGAGACAATATCCCCTAGCAACTTCACCCCTTTAACAGCCCAGATAGCAGGATCAGGGATCGAGGCAAAATGAGGAAACTTGGGGTTCCACCACAGTGGGGAGGCCGGGGACACACCAGTTGCTCCTTGCTCCAACGCATCGTTCCTGTCAGCCTAAATTTAGCCTTGGACCCCCGATGCAGCAAAAGACGAAGACTCTCGTAGGAGCCCAAAACAGCCGCCTCCAGCACAGTGGCAGAATCCCCATCGTCCCCCGTAAGCCAGCGACGTGCCACCACTCCCTGCCCGGCTAGGAAGGGAAACATTGGGATCCTTCAAAAATAAAAGCATATCATCCGCATAAAGCGCCAGGCACTCTTTAATGGAGCCCACTTCCAGCGCACCCACCTCTGGAGACGCACAATGTCATACCTTTGACGAAACCGGTCGGGTGAAGCCAGTCGTGACCCTACCATGCCCCGAATAGCCGGCTACCAAGGATCTCCATACTGCAAGAGATGTTTGCTCGCTCTTAGCTGTTTTTCACATGCCTTGATGCTCTACTAAAAACGTGAGTGCACTGTTTGCTTTTACTTGGAATAAAATTTTTAAAATGGAGTTACGCTATGTCCCTGTATATATTTTTATCTTTTGACTTCATGATGTGGATATCGTGTGTGAGTGCATAGAGAGACACCTTGTGGCTTATTGCGGTATTACCAACAAATTCCATTGCCTGGATATAGAGGATAGATGCTGTATCTGGATCCATAAGGAAATATCCGGTGATTATCCCTGGTTTTACACATAAGCTCGTTTTGGTCAGCTCATTAGGTTGAGAGACCATATAATTCTGGTAAGCAGCCATCTTGTTTTTTGTATCTGGTGATCTGCACGTCGGTGTCTCCCCTATCTTCTTAAAAAGTGTCATCTGGATTCAGCCTCTTGGACCTTTTTTTGGTTGATTTCTTCTGAACACCATTTTCACGTTCTAAAGCTACGGACTTTATTGGGACTTAAAACACCCTTTTTTCTTCACACTGATAATTTATAATTTGTGTGCACATTTTTGTTTTTCATTCTAGATTGTATCATATATTAAGTATTTGATAGATCAGCACTTTTCCATTTATTTGGGAGATTTCTTTTGTAGCGCAGCACATTTTTTGATTGCACGCAAGGCAATAGCCAAGGGTTCTATCATCAGGGAGAACAGAAAGGGCGAAAGAGGGCAGCCCTGCCTAGTCCCCCTACCTACCGCAAAAAAGGGAGACAGGGACGAACCAATCTTCAACGCCATACGCGGGGAAGAATACAAGAGGGAAATTCATTTGCAAAATTTAGGACCAAATCCCATGCGCCTCAGCACCACCCCCATGTACACCCAATCCACCGTGTCGAAGGCCTTGGCAATGTCCAGAGACACCACCACTCTAGTGCCAACAGAGGCATGGGACACCTGTAAATGAGTAAACAAGCATCGAAGGTTGGTGTCCGTGGACTTGCCCGGCATGAATCCAGTCTGATCGATGTCTACCAGAGAAGGCAAGACCACTGCCAGCCTAGTAGCCAAGACCTTCGTGAGTATCTTGAGATCCACATTGAGCAAGGCAATGGGGCGGTAGGAGGAACACAGGGTGTGGTCCTTACCAGGCTTGGGCAGGAGAACAACATATGCCTCGAGCATGGAACCCGGCAGGGCCCCCTGATCGAAACACGCAGCATACAAAGCCTGGAGCCTGGGAGCCAAGGAGTCCGAATATTGCCGATACCATTCCACCGGGAACCCATCAGGGCCCGGGGATTTATTGGGGGGGAAGGACGAGATGGCTTTCTCAATTTCCTTCAACGTGATGTCATTGTCCAACCAGGCACTGTCCTCACCCTCCAAGACCGGAACCGGCAACCCAGACAAAAGGCGCTCCAAATCCTCCAGGTCATATGCAGGCAGGGGTGAATAGGTGTCAGAGTAATAATCCATAAAGACCTGGGAGATCTCCCCCGGGTCTCTAACCAGTTCCCCTGAACTAGACGTAATACATGGAACACTTACCGAAGTCCTCTGATCCGCCACCAAAAAAGCCAACAGCTTACCATTTTTGTCCCCCTTCTCAAAAAGTGACTCCGCTCTATGTTTAAGGTTGGCATGCGCAAAGTCAGTATCCAACAAAGCCAGATGCCTCCTGGCCTCCTCCAGGGCCGCATAGGCCGCCGGTCCCGGAGTAGCCGAGTATTTCTCCTCCAACCTATGGACCTCCAGCAGAACAGCCTCTCTATCAGCATTAGCCTCCCTACGGGACGCCTAAATTGCAGAGATGTAATGACCCCGCATGACCGCTTTTAAAGCATCCCAAAGGGTCACCCCAGCCGTGGACGAGGCATGATCCTCCCAATATGCAGGCATGTGAGGCTCCACCTGTTGCATCACCTTTTCCGTCTGCAGCCAACCCGGTGAGAGGCGCCATGCACCTCTAGTCCCACCAGCCCCCACCCGCAGAGTCAGCAGCAGTGGGTTATGATCCGAGAGACCACCCGCCAAATAAGTGGCATCCTGCACCAATGGAAGACAAGACTCATTAGCAAAAGCTAAATCTATCCTGGACGCCGTTCTGTGCACCCCAGACCAGCAGGAGTAGCCTCGCACCCCAGGGTTTTTCCAGCGCCACAACTCTGTAAGCTGAGCTGCGGAAGACCAGGACACAAGTTCAGGGGAAGACAGTCTACCCGGGCTAGAGGAGTCCAGTCCGCCGTCCAGAACAGCATTGAAATCCCCCGCCATGATAAGGGGAAGGTGCATATAAGGGGCCAAGGTCACCAGGAGATCTACCAGAATTTTGGAGTGGAATGGGGGAGGTAAGTACACACTCACCAGTACCACCTGCCGGTGAAATATCTCCAGGAGAACAATAATATATCGTCCGCCAGGATCCTTAATTACCTTTTGAATCAAGCAGGGTGCATTCCTACCTAGCAAAATAGACACCCCATACGTGGAGTATATGGCGTTGAAGATCCTCTGAATCCAAGGTCTCTTCAAGGCAAGCACCCTGCCCCCATCCAAATGCGTCTCTTGGAGGAGGATAACATGAGGTTGAATAGTTTTTATATACCGAAATACAACTGTGCGTTTCACCTTGTCGTTGAGACCTCGCACATTCCAGGACATAATCTTGAATAGCTCAGCCATAGAACAGCAGAGGGGCATATATCAGGAGGGAGCCGGAAGACCAAGCATAGCCCAAGGGCCAACCCGATCCCCCAACTCCATCCAGACATCCAGCAATACATACACATAAGTAAAGTAAACAGTGACCACCGGATGGAGCCTGGAGCCAAGAACAAAAACGTCCCTGCTGTGATACCCAAACCTAAAAAAATAAAAAATACAACAGGGTATCCAGCCTGATCCCAAAACCCAGCAAAATAATTCAAAGGCATGGCTGCAACATAGAATCGCAGCCGGCGTTACTCGCATCCACCAAAGGCAGCCCTAAAAAAGGCCGTCAGGTCGTCAATCCCAAAAAAGGGGAAGGAGAAAAAGAAAAAACAGAGTCAAAAAAGTTCAAAACAAAAAAGGGAAAATTTTTGGGTGAAGAAAAGGCAAAAAAAGTCAAACTTAAAAAAATCAAGTTCAACGACGTGTATCACACAGAGCTCCGATGAACTGTAGACCACTCCACAGCCCCAGGGACAGAAGCAAAGGATCCAACCCAGGGCAATCCAGGGAACTTCAGGGCAGGATCACCAATGTAGAAACTGTAAAGGCCCCCCCAGCAGCAATTGAAGAGCCAGACAGTTAGTAGACAGGAGCTCCAAGTAGGGGGCACAGTGGATCAGAACCCCAAGAGCCCCATACAATCCGAGAGAGCAGGGCCACTAGAGGAAATTAAATGGATTCCAACCAGTCCGCAGCCTCCCCAGCCGAGTTGAAGAAAAGGACGGATCCCTTATAATCCACACGCAGGCGGCTCGGGTACATCATGCCATATTTCAAGCCCTTAGTCCTCAGGAGTTTGCACACTTCATTAAAGGATCTTCGTTTTTTCTGCAGATCCTTTAATGCAGATTATCTTGCTGTTTTCAAACTGCAGCTCCTCCTGTCTCCTGGCTTCAGAGAGAATGCGATCCCTGTCACGGAAGTTCAAAAAGCGGACCAGAAAAGGTCGCGGGGGAGCCCCGGGCGGGGGAGGCCCAGTGGAAACCCTATGGGCCCTTTCCACCACATATGTCAGGGGAGGGGGAGGCAATTTGAGCAGATCACAAAAGAATTTCTCAGCAAACAGTGTAGAATTTTATCCCTCAGCCTTCTCTGGCAATCCGACCACCCTGATATTGTTGCGATGCTGCCGATTCTCAGCATCCTCCATTTTGTCTGCCATAGCATTCACCTGGGCCTGCATAGCAATGAGTTGCGCCGAATGGGAAGCGGTGACATCCTCCACCTCAGAAATGCGGCTTTCAGTTTCAGTCAGGCGCCCCCTTATTTTATCCAAATCATGCCGGATCAGGGTACATTCAGAGGCCAGGTTGTCAATCCGGAGCATCAGGGCAGTTTTAGAGGCATCTATAGCAGCCAGGATGGGAGCAGTGATATCCCCCCCTCCAGATGACCCCCCAGTCTGTTCAGCGGCCCCCAGTAATGACCCCTCGGTACCTGAGTACATAGGCTGTTCCAGAGGAGGGTTCCCAGCCCCCGCAGACATCTTCCCCGACTTTGAGGAGGCTCGGGTGCCTGTGGCTGCAGATGGAGAAGAGGAGGCCTGCACTGGCAAGATGGCGGTGGCCGCTCTCGCGTCTCGCGGTGGGACCGATCGTTGAGGCCGCGGGGTCGATATTGAAACCACGGATTTTCTCCCCGGCATTCGTGCCCCACCTGTGCCCAATGCGGAGGAGGGCAAAACCGCCGTGATCCGAGGCACAGGAGCCGGATAAGATCAGGATGGAGAGGAGCTCTGATAGAACACGTCCGGCGCCTTCTACATCCCGGCCACGCCCCTAATAATCTAGTTTCTGTAGGGAAAGTGTTAAGTGTCAGGGTGACCGTAGTTTAGGGTGAACTGACTCTGCTATGCCAGGGTGACCGAACTCTTCCATGTCAGGGTAACCGCCAGAAAAAAAGATAATTTTTCTTAGAATTTCAGTAGCGCAGGGATGGGGCTCCGCTCCTTTCACACCTGGGCGTTTTGTTTCAGGCGTTTATTGGGCATTTTTTGGGCGTCTTTGGAGGCAGGCATGACATCTGCACTTCTGTATAGGGGTATATATACACACACACACACATATATAGATATATATATATATATATATATATATATACACATACACACATATAGGTTTGAAAGGAGCGGAACCCCATCCCTGCGCTACTGAAATAGTTTCAGTAGCGCAGGGATGGGGTTCCACTCCTTTCACACCTATATGTGTGTATGTGTATATATATATGGGTGTTTTCATTCACTTCCTTGTTTACAAGGTTATTTTATGTGTTCTACTATTATATTTGTACACATTTATCATTTATTTAGCGCTGCACTATATATATACTTTTATCTTCTCACCATCTATGTCAGTTGGAGTGCTAGCAGCTATTTTCACTTTCACAGTGCATATTCATATTACCCTATTTTTGTTAGCGCAGTTTGATATATATTTTTTCCCTAGACAGACTAGCTGAACCACTGCATGTCACCTTTTAACCTGACTCATTGAATAGCCCATTGAACGCTTAGTGGGTACTTGTCGTTCATAAGACAATTCAGCAGAAGAGGGGGTAGAGCTGACAAATCTCGCATTATGTTCACTAGCTGTATGGAGACGCAAAATAAGCTGCAGCACTGAGCCCTGTCCTGCAGCTTTCCGAGTTGCAAGAAGAGTTACCTAGTGTGCTGTGAACGAAATATATTGTCCCTTACAATGCTTACTGGACCACGTGTCAGCAATAACATGGACCTTGCGGCTGACTGCCTTGCCCAAGGATGTGTAATGTTCCGGTACCTTTGGTACCCTAAATTACACTTTCCACAAGTGTATGCGCCCCACCATTTACTTTTGGAAAGGTGCGCATACACCTTTAAGACTGGAGCTGTCATCACCCAGCGCCGGACTAGATGGCTATTTAAAGCGCCGGTTCTCACTCACATGTGTTCGTTCAAACACCCTTACCTGGATGCTAACCTTGCTTGAAGCTTCCATGCTTGCAAGCTTACTTCGCTGACGGAACCTCGCTGCGCTGATCCCTGTATCCCGCTACTGGATCATCCGCCTCTCCTGAACCACCCTTCGGCTGTATCGCTAATAGTGCTAAGTACCCCGCAGGGGAATTCTCTATAAACTTATACTAAGCTTACACTATCTAGCTCTGCATAGTAAAGACTGTTTATCACATCTGCATAACTAGATTGCTAGCTCTTGAGACTACTGCTACTTTTCTGCACTGGGTTGATCTCTTTTGTATGTCCACCTGCTATTCTATCATCTGCTATCATAGAACAATGCTAAACCTTCCTGCATCCATCTGCTACTGTCTCACCTTCAAGTGTCTATCACCTACCACCTCCACTCAACCTATCCCTCAACCTTCATCATTGTGTTACCACATACATAAAGTCACTCTAGGAACCAGCTTGCTAATTGTGTGTATTTACTGCCTGAAATAAGACCTTCCACACATGATGAGTCATTGAGGCTGGGAATGGTATCTCAGCATATCTCTTACATGACTACTGACGTGGAACTATTTCTGCAGCTGAAAATCCACACCATATAAGAAACGCAGAAGCGTTACAGGATGCCACAACATTGCCTTCCACATGATGATAGAGAGCTGGGATGACCTTATGTGAAAAAAATAGTGACTGGAAACCTGCATTTGTAGTACAGCACATTCTGCAAAATCACAGAAAGCGGCATAATCCACTAGACGGAAAAGCAGGAGTTGTAAAGCCAGCAGCTTTGACAAGCTTGAATTTAGAGGCTGGGCATGTGGGTGGCAATGACTGTATTGTTTTTCGCTGCAGCAGATGGGGCAGATAAATTGGCCTACAGCCAGTGGTGTTCTACTGGCAGATGTGCTGCAAGGACCTGGGACACCCTGCGTTATACCATCATTCCTGTCAGTGGAGGCTGCTGAGAGGTAATGAGGTACAATAGGGGTAGACTGGAAAGGTGAGGAGTGAGGAGGAACAGAATTGCATCTCTTTTGTGTGGCTTTTAGGTGCTCTTGCCAATGGGCTAAGTGGTGGGAAGTTAAATGCCTTGTCAAGCCTGTGGTACCCAAATGGCTGGTGTTTTTGCCACGCTTGATGTGTTTGAGGCAAAGCTTGCAAATTGCAATAGAGCGATCGGCTGCACATGTGCTAGAAAAGGCCCAAACAGCTGAGTTGTATGAAAGTGGGCTGGGAGATAACAGCTCCACAATCTGGTAGAATAGGATGGCTGTTCTCTACTGTTCCATGATGGCTACCTCTATGGAGTTGTGCCCCATCCTCACTTTCCTCCTCTGCTCTATCTAGCACCCAAGTCGTATCAGTGACCTCCTCATCATCATCATCCCCTCCATCCTCATTTTCACTGGAGACAACTTGGCAATATGCTGCAGCTGGGGGAACATGACTGCCAATTTGTTGTTTACCAGTGTTCTCCCCTCTCTGTAAGCTCATGTTCCTACCTTCCTCAATCAACTAATGGCTGTGCATGGTCAAGGAGCAAGTGGCTGATGCTGTGTTCAAATAACTCAGCTGACTCTTCCATGCCAGATGTTTGGGCTATGGCTGAAGTAGCTGGGGACAAGGAGGCAGAATAAGCCACTCTGGTAGCTGCAGTGGACCGCTCACTAGTCTCTGTCTGGGTGATGGAGGATGAGGATGTTTAGTAAGCCAGTCCACCACCTCCTCTGCATGCTGTGGCTGGATAGCACAGGCAACATCACTAAACAGAGAAAATTATGCCCTTCTTAAGGACACTGCTGGCCCCCTCACAGTGCCATGGGAACATCTGCCCCTCCTTGTTAGCCTCCCAGACATGAGGGGGGGGTCGCGCTTATTAACGTAATAAAGATGTGGAATGTGTAAGTGGATGCACTTTAATCAATGGAAAGTGGTGTTTGGTGCACTTTAACTTGAGTACTCACTACACAGACACATTTCACTGACACACTACAATATACTGCAGTAAAACTGCACTGACACACTGCAGTATACTGTGGTAAACATGCACTAAATCACTGAAATATACTGCACTGAAATATACAGCATTAAACGTGCGCTAACGCACTGAAATATACTGTGTTACATGTGCAGTAATGCACTGAAATATACTTTGTTAAACGTGTACTAACGGACTGAACTATACTGGGTTAAACGTGCAGTAATGCACTGAATTATACAGCGATAAACATGCAGTAGCGCACTGAACGATAGTGCGATAAACGTGCAGTAACGCACTGAAATATACTGTGTTAAATATGCAGTAACGCACTAAACTATACTGTGTTAAACGTGTACTAACGCACTAAACTATACTGTGTTAAACGTGCAGTAACGCACTGAAATATACTGCATCAAATGTGCAGCAACGCAATGAAAAATACATTGTTAAAGGTGCAGTAACACACTGAAACATACTGAGTTTAATGTGAAACGTGAAATATACTGCGTTAGACGTGCAGTAATGCACTGAAATATACTGCAGGAAACCTGCCCTGATACATGAATGTGCCCTGACAAAATTGAATGGTCAAACTACATTCACGCTACACTATCATTAGATTGAAACTAAACTGAAACTAAAGTAAAAATGAATGGTCAAACTACACTCAACGCTGCACTGTCACTAGATTTACACTAAACTGATATTCTACACTGACAATAGAGTCACTATAGTACACTATAGCACACTAACTGGCTAGTAGAACCGAACAGAGCCCTATTCTATCCCTCTCTACGTTAATATAACACTGCAAATTGGCTGCTATGGGGAGAATATTTTTATAGTGTGAGGAACTAAGAGTAATGAGCCATGATTGGATAGAGTCATTATTACTTTCTCCAATCATGGCTCTGATAGTGCTCTGTGCCCTTTCTTTCATTGCTTCAGCCAATCAGGGCGTCCAATGTATTGTGATCAATCGGCGGCTGAAACAAATGGTCGAACGCTCTGATAATTCAGGTGTTTGAATGGACGAACAGCCAATGTTTGGCCCGCACTCATGCTCAGGCTGAACCGTTTGCCCAACTCTACTAATGTATACTTTGCGAGGCCTCACACATCCATGATCCATTCCCAGTCGCTAGGAGGGTTCCATTATGCAGTGGGCCCTAACATAGGGACCCTGCCGCATAGAAGACTAGAACATATAGCCACCAACCCACCACTTGGACCAAACCTCTATCACTGGCCACCACTGCCTTCTCTCAAGCTGACTGCTCCTCTATCCCTTTACTTCTTACTCTCCATCACCTTGAAGGTTAACATGAAGGCTTACACTTTGTTCCTCATGTACATTCACTGTAGGAGTACATTCTGATTCTCTTTACAAGTAATGCAGACCAGATGTTGTAATTAAAGCAAAACTTATTTTCTTGAATAAAATGGTGTAACAGTTCCTTAGCATCTCTGCATTACCATTTCCCAATAGTTACATGGGAAAAACGACTTGCTAGCAAACATAATGTTACTTTTTTTCTCCTGTATACTCCGCATGTTGGACTTGGAATAGGCTGTGTCGGTATAGGCAGGTTTCCCAGCAGAACATTGCCAAAAAGAATTAAACTTCCTCTGTCGGATTATCTTCTTCCCATAGTGCAAGCTGATACCATCTCTACCCCAGGTAAGTGACACACATGCATTCGGCCACCCACATGATGTAGAACAAGACATTATTTATGCTTTCTTCCATTGATCTGTGGTCCAGTTCTGATGTGAATGTGCCCATTGTAGGGGCTTTTGGCTGTGGACATGGGTCAGCATGGGCCCCACACTAAACAAAATGCGATGCACTGTGTGTTCTGCCACCTTTCTCACAGAACAATCTTTAACTTTTTCATCAACTTGAGCTACAGTAGCTCTTTTATTGGATCAGACAACATGGGCCAGCTATCATTCCCCATAGGCTGCCCAAGACCTTGTCATTGGTTTTCTGGTTTTCATTCCTTGGACCACTTTTGTTAGGTTCTGACCACTGGAGAACATCCCATAAGAGCTGCAGTTTTGAAGTTGCTATGACCAACCGTTTAGCCATTACAATTTGGCCCTTGTGAAAGTCTCTTAAATTGTTATGCTTGCCCATTTTTTCTGCTTTCAACACATCAACTGTTCACTTGATGTCTTATATATTCCACCCACTTCCAGGTGCCACTATAACAAGATAATCAATGTTATTAATTTTACCTGTCAGTGGTCATAATGTTATAATGTCAGTGTAATGTATATCATCACTAAAGGAAGAAACACAGGCCAAAAAGAGCAGACACATCACAACACATTAACGCCTGACCTACCTGACATTACCCACTAGTAAAGATCACAACTGACAGTTTCGCACCTGCTTACAAGCCATGACAGCGCCAGATTGCATGGCAGTTGGTACTTGGTCACCCATACGTTGCTACTAGTATAGTTCATGGAGTCTTTGCTTTGCTCTTTAAATTTCTTGGTGACTCTTATGTCAAAACTATATTAGGCACTCACGGTCTCAAGCATATTTGGGAATACATTTGGAATACCATGAAGTAAGACCTTCATATTAAGCAAATGCTTGTATGACAGTTTTCATAGGCAATAGGCCCTCTTGTAATATAATGTGACCTGGAAATGACAACTGAGTTTGTCTAAAGCAGCTTTTGCAAAGGTCCGGCTTCAGTTTTGCAGGTTCAATATGATTACAAACCTTTTTATGTACTTGTTGTTTTATACGGATAGGCTTGTGCAGCAGGTATTTAGGGGGAAGGGTGGTGGATGTCAGTCTTGTCCCTTATGTTTTCCTCCTCCTTGAGTGCCAAGCACAGGTCACATGAGAGGCCTAGCCCGGGTGGGGTTCTTCTGGGCTACTTTAGGCACTTTGTACAGGGTCACCTTGTTACACACATCTGGGGTACCTCTGTTTCATGTCATCTTCATCAGTGCCCTGGGATAAGGCCAAGGTGGCTGTGGGGGAATGCTCAACCCCAAGGCAAACCTGGGAACGTATGTACACCGTATACACTGGCACTGTAACTGTTCTCCAGTTAACTCTGTTTCCTACAGGCTAATGTGCTGCCCTGGGATACCTGAAAAGTGCAGTCCAGCAATCATAGTCCTTCATGGGCTCTCTCACGCAAGTGCAAGTCTGTCGGGTGTGAATTCCAGTGCTGGTGTCATTAGGGTGAATCCCAAGCTAAAAGTCTCACTAAATACTAAAACCCTTAAGAGAGTAATTCTCCTAATCCTGTGGGTCTCTTCTTCCGTCTCCATCCCCTACGGATCTTGCAACCCAAGCCTGTTCGGTGCTCACTGGGTCTATCTCACGTGGACTCTCTCAAACTCTCTGAAACACTGTCTCCAATTTATAGCCACAGGGAAAGTGGGCCAGACCCAAACAGGACCCCGCCAAAAAATGTCAGGACAGCGGGCAAAACATTTACCCCAACTCTCCCAGCCAGGACAGCACCTAATGGCAACCTGAACCTGCTTACAGGTATGTAATGAGGATTGAAAATATCAGTCTTTGAATACAACTGGGTGGTAAAGCTTATCCATAAAGTTTACATTTTATACAGAAAATGCCTCCATGGGTAAAAAATGCAGCAAGGTTCCTATTTTCCTTACCAGCAAAACCCAATGATATGCACTTTAAAGATCCAGGGTAGAAAATAATTCAGATGCACTAAGTTCTGAATATGCTTCCTCAATATGTGACAAGGTGTGGATATCTAGCCATGCGTAATATGCTGTGTTGAATCACTCCTGAAGCTGTGCTTGTTCTGTGTATGTGTAGCTCTGCATTGCAGTGTGGGTGAAGCTCTTGTTGTACCTTTGTATTAGGGATTGTGCCTTACGAGAGGCAGATTCTGAAGTTACAGTCTGTATAGTGCTGATAGTGCCTTCGACTGAGGAAAGTCACTTTGTCTTGAATTTATAATCGCTTTTCCTAGTTTTTAATCATATTCCAGGAGAAGTTTTTCTCTAGCTTGTGGACTTTGTTTTTTTTTCTCTTATCATTTCATCAGTTTGAGCAAAAAGCTCACAGGTAACAACCAACTCTCTTAAAGCTCTTAAAATTGATAGGAGGTTTGCTACTGGCCAGATCACCAATTGAAAACAGAGGGAAAAATGCCTAAAACTAAAAGCAACCACCACATCTAATGAATAGTAAGCTGCAATAAATAACATGTTTGGTTTTGGGTTTAATTTAATTTAGGACAGCTCCTACCCCTTCTAACTCCTATTCTAATTACTCTGTAAAAGGAAGATGCTTATACTTACCTATTCTCATGGCTCTTCATTCTGGTCACATGATCTTCCTAGCGGCCAGCTTAAGGGAAAGGGGAGAGAGCGCCGACAATGGCTGGAGTGCCTGGGCAGTGATGTCACCCATAGGCTTACTATGTGACATCCGTTGTCGGCTATCCCCTGAAGCCAGCCGCTGGGGTGATCATGTGACCAGATGGGAGCTCCCTGAGAAAAAGGAAGTATATCCATCTCCCTTCTACAGGGTAGTTGGGAAAGGATTTAGGAGGGGGCTGGGAGCTGTTTTACCCTTAGATAGATCTAGACCCTGTCACCACATCCTATGCCGGTGTTCCGTGAGAATTACCTACCTGTGAGAAAAACCTACCCCTCGTCACTTCCGGTGTACGGCACTGTATGTAATGCAGCGGTTACATTAAAACAGCTGTGCTGCAATACGAGTGATCTCCACTCCTGTCCCTGTCACTTCCCTGCTCTCGGCAAGTAAATATAAAAGCGGCGGCGGGTGTATGAAAACAATAAATCACGGAGCCGCCAGCCGCTTTTATATTTACTTGCCGAGAGCAGGGTAGTGACAGGGACAGGAGCGGAGATGACTCGTATTGCAGCACAGTTGTTTTATTTAACAGCCGCGTGGATAGGTTTTTTTCACGGTACACCGTGCTATTTTCATACTAGTGCGCATGCGCACTAGTCTGCTCCTCAGTTGTTCCTTTAGGTATCCGGGGCTGTGAGCATGCGCACTGCTGCGCTGCTCAGCTGTTCCTGGCCGGAAGTGACGAGGGTAGGTTTTTCTCACGGGGTAGGTAATTCTCACGTTACACCTGCAAGTAAACACTGGCAGATAATCTATATAAAGGAGAGCTTACAGATGCCTTTCCTGATGCACCAATTTGTCACTTATAAACAAAGATTTTATCACCACTGCTCCAAAATTGACACTGTTGGAACAAGAGACTTTTGGGCTACCTGCAAACAACAACCCCCCCTCCCCATTATGCTATCAGAATGTTTTTGCTGCAAGTACAAAAATATGACCCAAGTCACAGTATGCCCAGAAGTCTATTAATAAGATGATAGTACTCCGAAAGTGCTGATTTTGTATCAGAATTGCATTACGTGTCAGCAAAGCAGATGTTCACTAGTGATGTCGCGAACATAAAATTGTTGTCGCGAATTTTAAAACCCACAGGGACTCTTTCTGGCCACAATAGTGATGGAAAAGTTGTTTCAAGGGGACTAACGCCTGGACTGTGGCATGCCGGAGGGGGATCCATGGCAAAACTTCCATGGCAAATTACGTAGTTGACGCAGAGTCGGGTTTTAATCCATAAAGGCCATAAATCACCTAACATTCCTAAATTGTTTGGAATAACGTGCTTTAAAACATCCAGTGTGTGTATACGATCAGGTATGATGTTGTATCGATCAGGTAGTTTAAGGGTTACGCCCGCTTCACAGTGACAGACCAAACTCTGACAGACCAAACTCCCCGTTTAACGCACCGCAAACATCCGCAAACAGACCAGAACCGACCAAAATGGGACAGGAACTGGGCTTTAAGGGTTAGGGTTAGGTTTAGTGTTAGGGGATAGGGTTAGGGTTATGGTGAGATACTTAGGGTTAGAGTTAGTAACCCTACCCCTACGCCTCTAACCCTAACCCTCTAACTCTAAGCACTAAAAATAACCCTAACCCTAGCCCTAACCCTAACCCTAACCCTAATTTTATTTTTTTTTCTGGTTCTGGACATGCTACAGAGCTGAAACTTCACAGGTACACTTTTTAAACCCCCCAGACACGAAATCACACAAAAAAAGTTCTTAAAAATTTTCATTTTTGATAGAGAGCCAATTATTGAAAAAAATTTAAAAAAATAAAAATAAAAAAAAATAAAAAGTTTCTTTGGATTTAGTGTCTGGGGGGGGGGGGTCTAAAAAGTGTACCTGTGAAGTTTCAGCTCTGTAGCATGTGCGGAACCAGAAAGAAATTACGAATTAGGGTTAGGACTAGGGTTAGGGTTAGGGGGTTAAGTTTAAGGTTAGAGGGTTAGGGTTAGGATTAGGATTAGGGTTAGGTTTAGGGTTAGGGTAATTTTTATGGCTAGGCTTAGAGGGTTAGGGTTAAGTTTAGAGGGTTAGGGTTATGGCTAGAGGGTTAGGGTTAGGTTTAGTGTTAGGGGATAGGGTTAGGGTTACGGTGAGATACTTAGGGTTAGAGTTAGTAACCCTACCCCTACCCCTCTAACCCTAACCCTCTAACCCTAAGCACTAAAAATAACCCTAACCTTAGCCCTGACCCTAACCCTAGCCCTAACCCTAGCCCTAACCCTAATTCTAATTTTTTTCTGGTTCTGGACATGCTACAGAGCTGAAACTTCACAGGTACACTTTTTAGACCCCCCAGACAATAAATCCAAAGAAATTTTTTTTTTTAATTTTTTTTTAATTTTTCCAATAATTGGCTCTCTATCAAAAATGACAATTTTTAAAAACTTTTTTTGTGTGATTTAGTGTCTGGGGGGGGGGGGGGTCTAAAAAGTGTACCTGTGAAGTTTCAGCTCTGTAGCATGTCCAGAACCAGAAAAAAAAGATCATTTTTCAGTAGAGCAGGGATGGTGGGAACCCTCCTTTTATAACTATATGATCTTTTTTTTTTTCTGGTTCTGGACATGCTACAGAGCTGAAACTTCACAGGTACACTTTTTAGACCCCCCAGACACTAAATCCAAAGACATTTTTTTTTTTTTTCAATAATTGTCTCTCTATCAAAAATGACAATTTTTAAGAACTTTTTTTTTTTGTGTGATTTAGTGTCTGGGGGGTCTAAAAAGTGTACCTGTGAAGTTTCAGCTCTGTAGCATGTCCAGAACCAGAAAAAAGATCATTTTTCAGTAGAGCAGGGATGGTGGGAACCCTCCTTTTACACCTATATGATCTTTTTTTTCTGGTTCTGGGCATGCTACAGAGCTGAAACTTCACAGGTACACTTTTTAGACCCCCCCCCGACACTAATCCCAAAAAAGTCATGCCTGTCTCCAAAAATGCCTGATAAATATATAGAAAAAGCAGACTGAAATACCAGCCCTAAAAAGGGCTTTTGGGGTGCTGTCAGGAGTGGACACAGAACACTGGCCTAGCTAATGATTTCCCTATCAATTCAGCAGCAACAGCAGCCCTCTCCCTGCTCTAACTAACTCTGCAGCTTCAGAATGAATCTAAGATGGATGCTGCCCTTGCTTTTTTATAGGAGGTGGGAGGGTCTGGGAGGGAGGTATGCTGATTGGCTGGAATGTGTCTGCTGACTGTGATGTTCAGGGTCAAAGTTTGCTCAATGATGATGTATAGGAGGCGGACCGAACATCGCATATGTTCGCCCGCCGAGGCGAGCGCGAACATGCGAAGTTCGCCGGGAACTGTTCGCCGGCGAACAGTTCGGGACATCTCTAATGTTCACAGGGTCTTTTCAAATGGCTTATAATCTCCACCAGAATCACTTATTCCACCCAATTGCTGTTGCTGTCATAACTAAATAAAGGTGTCACACTTCATCCAATGATTCCTCCAAAATTTTGGATAATCATACAACCGGAGCACGGAGCAACAGCAAGCACGTGAAACTGCATGTAGGCTAATTTTATATCCAGATTCCAGGTCAAATGTTATTATTCATACAGAACAGATAGTGAATCGAGAAAATGCTGCATTACGGCCCCTTCATGGAGCTGATGATCATATGAACTAAAAACGTATTTTATATGATTGACGGCTTTTGTATGATTGACCGCTCCATCCATTGGTATTTTCCCTGACCATGTGGTATTTTCCCCAATCACGCTATTCTGTATACGGTAAATATTAATGTTCAACCTCGTGAGAAAATAGCCTAAAAACATTTGATTTTGCTCCCATTTGCTATGGCCTTGTGGGAGGCCACAGGGACACAAACTACTGATAAAAAAATGCCACCGCTGGAGTTCTCTAATGATCTCTGAAGCCAATGTGTGAAAGTCCAACAAAAAACAAAATATCACATTTTGATTAAGTTGGCATTCTTGATATATTCTGAATACACTGAGGTTTTTATATTCGTTCTCACTTTATTTTTATGACGTAAAACAGTATTCATCATGAGAATCTCAAATGTAATGTGAAATGTGCTATCACAGAAACTAATAGTGAAAATATAAAATAAAGTGTAAACTATATTTCCAGCATGTAGGCGTTATTTGATTAATCATCAGATTGGAGTATTCTAAATAATGTTGTTGCCATTCATTAACATTTTCTAGAATATACTAAAAACAATAAGTGTGAAAGTGATTCATACATCCTGAGCAATTGACACCATCAACAAATCTGTTGAAAAGCCATTTTATGGCTCAGTAGATTATTCATGTGCCAAGAAAAAAAAAATCCTTTAACAATAGAGAGCAGCACAAAAATCATGAGGCAAGTAGGTGTTCGTATATCCAGGGAAAAACACACTTCATTGCAATTCTCACATTAGGCTTAATTTACTGAGGCAGAAAAGTTATTTTATCTCTGCTCCCTATTTTATCTCATGGCAGTTTTTTCCTAAAAATTTCACAGGAATCGGCTAAAATTCAAGCCCTTTGTATGGCCAGCTGTATGATTGTGCTGCTTCCACCTCTCGCAGTCTGAGCTCTGCAAGAGGCTAATACCAAGACAAATGCAGGTACTTGCACTGCTTGCATTTAAAAAAAAAAAAAAAAAAAAATATATATATATATATAATGATATATTAACCACTTTACCACCGGAGGATTTTGCTGTCTTACGTCCAGGCCACTTTTTACGATTCGGCACTGTGCGAATTTAACTGACAATTGCGCGGTCGTGCGACGCCATACCCAAACGAAATTTAAGTCCTTTTGTTCCGACAAACAGAGCTTTCTTTTGGTGGTATTTGATCACCTGTGCGATTTTTACTTTTTGCGCTATAAACAAAAAAAAGAGCAAAAATCTTGAAAAAATAACAATATTTTTCAAATTTTTTTATTTGAAATTCCCCCCCAAAAAAATGTAAAAATCAAAATTTTTTTAAATTTTTGGCCAATTTGTTTTCTGCTACCTATGGTTGGTAAAAAAAAATCACAGTAAGCGTATTTTGATTGGTTTGCGCAAAAGTTATTGCGTTTACTAACTAAGGGAAAGATTTCTGTCATTTTTGGTGTTTTTTTTTTAACAAGTAATGGCGGCGATCTGCGATTTTTTTTGCGGGACTGCGACATTGCGGTGGACAGATCGGACCCTTGACTGACATTTTTGACACTTTTGGGGGTACCAGTGACATTACTGCAGTAATCAGTGCTATATATATGCACTGTTACTGTAAAAATGACACTGGCAGGGAAGGGGTTAATTTTATTGGAGAGGGAGGGGTTAATGTATGCCTGGTGCTTACTAACGTGTGTGGGGGGAGGTGACTGTGTTACACAGGGACAGATCGCAGGTTCAGCTATGCTGAACCCTGCAATCTGTCACTGTCTGTCACTTAGGAGATCCACCCGCTTTGTTTACACAAGCAGGCGGATCTCCAAACTCGATTCCCTGACGATCGCTTCTGCACCTCCCCTGGCCCGACTCCCGCTGTGACTGAATACAGCGGGAGCGAGCCTCCGGTGGTGCGGGAGCGCCGCCCACAAGGGGAGGAGTCCACTGGACGGGAACGAGCCACTGTGCCGCAGTAGAGGCACAGTGAGCGGGGTTAAAGTGGTTAATAGAGAGCTGCATTAATTTACGTCTTTTATATCTGCCTAGACTTTAGCTTAAAAATACTATGAATTTTACGACGATGAAAATACTAAACTAAGACTATTTTTGGATTTTGCACAGTACCATTTATCATGTTCTGTATGTTGGGTGTAATTCTCATTATATGGTCTTATTCTGTATGTGTGGGCTTCACACAGCACTGGTTACTATGTTCTATACACTGGGTTTAATTCTAAGTACCTGTTATTATTCTATATGTAGCACTGCCCCCTTGAGGACTGCTGGATGTTCACCTTTTCAGGTCCCTCTGGGTTACTGGTAGCAACTGCATGGAGAACTTAACACTTTACTTTCCGGCTCAGTCAGTGAACAGTCTAGGGATTGTTGTTTTATTTTATATGGGGATGGGAGAAGGGATGAGTGAGATACTCCAGAACTTGAACTATTCATAATGCTGAGGACTTCTATCTGAGGATGAGGCTAGGCCACAGCTTCACCTTGCCACTAGATGAATCTGAGGTAAAGTTCCTGAATAAACACTTTTTTAGCACTTATCTTCAGGGTACTCGTCTAGCACCCCCTTTCACTCCACCAGCTGACACCCATCCTCTGACTACTCTACTCCGGGGTGGCCACCTTCCTGGTCAAGCCCTTAGACATGATCCCCTGTACTCACGATACTGTTTTTCCAGGTTCTCCAGTGTCTCAACCCCACTAGTCAGCTCTGCTGGACCTTTGTGTTCTGCTCCTTCCTTCTGGTTCACCAGGCCGACTGCCTGTGACCATACACCAACTGCTGCAGAAGAGGAGGCAGCCGCCACCCTCCTTACGGGACTCTGCTCACCAGCCAAAGACCCCGAGCACATGTGCTCCTGGCTTTTATACCGCACCCCACAATGCACCAAGACAGCAGTCTGTGCCAATCACTGGGACTCTATCAAAGCCTGTGCACCCATTGGTCAGGTTTTCTCCACTATCCAATATGCCTCCCTATTGGATCAGTATGAAACACTCCCCTAGACCAGATGAATCACACACTGAGCACATTGAGCAGACCTAACTCACAGATCCTGCTCTCTGTTAAGCACAGAGCAATATAGAATTTACCTGCTGCTCCTCTGATAGGCAGACAGAGCCAAAGCTATACTCACTTTTTAGCACCTACCTAGGAGGGTGCTACATATATGTATGTACCCAGCACAGTTCTGCTTATCATGTGTATGCTGGATGTAATCCTTAGTATCTGTTCTTATTCTGTAAGTATGTACACTTTACAGTAGTACTTTTGTTGTTCTATACACTGTGATTAATTCTCTATTATGCAATGCAGCATTGTATTGTGAGCTAAAGCTGTGTGATGATCATAGCCCGGGGGGTGTGGCAATGACAACCTGGACTTACAGAAAGTGGTTAAATGACACTGGGTGTCATTCAGCCAGAACTAGGTTGACAACCAGTGGTGAAGAAGTGGTGAAGTGTGGTAGGGTAGTGCTGTACAAGCTTTTTTGGGAGTGGGGAAAGGGTTTTAAAAAAACAAAAAACAAATAAACTGTACTTGGACTTTAATTTCTGCCATCTAGTTGCGCAATGATTTAAGCGCATTGCAAATGAGTTAAGATCTAGCAAGAAACTAATGCTAAATTAGCCTTTTTTTTAAACCTACAATGGCCCAGCTTGATTACAGCTAATTCTTTATATCTCACATTTGGAGGGCTGCTGGGATTTCAGAAATTCATTATAACAGCCTGTGCTACATAGCGTCAGAGCTGATCTATTCTAGGTGTTGCTTGAGCTTTTTGCCATCTGTTTTCTGGACATTGACTTTGGCCATTCATAAAAACTTCTTATTTTTTTTCAATGAGTACAAGGCATTAACTGATTGGATGAGGCTGATATTGTGACCTCATCCACCTCTCTGCCTTAGCAAACCATAGAATACCTTGTATTTACTGAAAAAATGCAAGAGTTTCTCTAAATTGTGGAGTTACAGGAGGAAGCAACTCGCTTTGTTCAGTACACAGCAGGCAACTTACTCAAGCTACACCAGAAAGGGACTCGGTTGCTCACAGGCTACTACGGTGAATTTTGGCATCCCCAGCAGCCGTAAGGATGTGAGATATGAAGGATTAGGCTGGCCATGCATGTTCAATTCTCTTGTACAATTTTCCTGTAGATCTACCTTAAGCTATGAAGTGCAAGGGCCTGCCTAGTTGGATACAATTGAAAGTTATTTAGTTTTGACCTCATATTATATGGTTTTTGGTAAATCTGAAGAAAAATTGTAAAATAAATGTAAACATGTATGGCCAGCCTTAGATGTAGCCAAGTTGGTCCAATACAGGTTCAAATAAAGGATAACTCCAGAGATTTAGCTTTAAATCTCTCTGAAACAAGTAATTAAATTGGTAATGTGGATAATATGGTATTTGAGGGGGTATATCAAACAGCTAAACAGCCTTGTATCAGGGGATCATCACCCCAACAACTGAATTCAACCTAGAGAGGGCAGGGAAGATGGGCGTTTATCGAAGATCTCCTGATAAATCCAATATCATCAAAATATATAATGTATATTTTGATGATATTGGATTTATCAGATCATCGCTTAAAGCCCATCTTTCCTGCCCTCTCTAGTTTAAAAGTGATTAAATTGCTAGTGTTGTCCTAACCTTAGAATTTTGCTAAATTAGAAAAGAGCAGTATTGCTCTGTGCTGCTATTTTTTTTGACAAAGAACAATCAGAATATCATTTTTCACTCAGGAGTTTTTGTTTCAGTGACTGAATTTAGCGGTTGCATTTGAATCTAATCATAGCATTTCTCTAAGCATAGCCTGTAATATTCAGGTAAGTTACATCTGCAATTTCTCTTTTGTCAATTCAAAAACCAGGGTATTGTAGAATTTTACTATACAAAACATTTGATATGTGTTTGGGTTACTTTTTACTACAATCTTACCTGACCTAACAAAAATGACCTAGCAAACAAGCTTTATTTCTATGTAAAAATGGCTCATCAAATTCTAATGCATCATATATACCTCCAAAATATGGCTGCCACATCCCTAATGTGTCTTAAACAGGATACATTTTTTTCTGAACACACCTGAAATAAATATTGTGCTCTTGGAGGTATAATTTGATTTTCTCTGCCTCAGATAACTGTGTACAATGCTGCTGTTATGTGTTCCCCCACCCAGCACTTTTTCAAGGGTCTAGTATGCTCTTAGCTGTTGATAGCTCACCTCCACTCACAGTCACAGACCACATATTTTATCCTCTAAATCAGTAACTGTCAACCTTTTCCATGTCAAAGATCACTTGGTAACATTTTGAAGCAATAAAGACCACCAACATAACATTTTTTTAAAGATGAAACCAGTGATGGTCGAATGACTACATATAGGGGGTTCAGCGTCAACCACTGGGGGCGCACATGTTCCTAATTTAAATATAAATTTAAAATATATAATAAAATGTAATGTGCAAAAGATTTTACAGGTGATGTGTTTGTAGATGTAGACTGAGGACATGCAACAGGAGACAAATCCTGGGGATATGTTACATGAGACTGCCAGAGATTTCTGCCATTATAACCTTCCCTCCCATTGGGAGCATTGAGGGTCACATTATAATTGACAAACAATTGCATGTGGCCCTTGTCTGCAAGTTGGGCACCTAGACTGAAACAAAAAAAATATTGTATTTCTCTTTAGGGGTGTACAATGTAAAATTCTAGCTTTTTCCGTGCCAGGCCAGCCCAGGTGCTGTGTACAGCAGCCCATAGACATAAATGGCTGTGTTCATCTTTACGTGGGTATACACCTGTAGTCACGTACATTTATGTATAGCATACAGATGTATTACCCGAACACTGCGCACATTCATGGCTGTATGAAGCACCTGGGCTTCCCAGGTGCAGAAAACCAATCCAAATTTAACATTGTATGCCCCTAAGGCAACTGAGAATAAAAAATAATTAACAGAACAGCAAATAATTTGTGTTAAGTTTGTGCATTGCCAAAAGTTTTTTTTTTTTTTGACAAAATAGTGCTATTTTTTTTTTTGGATAAAGTAGGGAACAATAATAACCCTTATTGGATTTTTATTGCTATCTGCGTCCCTGCCAGGTAGATTCACACTGTTGTAATTGACCTTGGGGCCATTGTCACAGGGACAGAAATTGACGAGTAGAGATGAGCTCAGGCATGTTCAGATCTTAGTTTGAACTCACCAGAGCTATCCTGCCAGAAAGTTCACTGCAGATTGAGTTCCACCTCTGCTCCACCTTCAGGGCCCCTCTGTTGATGTAATGGGACCCAGGGAAATGTAATTTAAGCCCTGGTAACCATGTAGGAGCGGGGATGTGATCTAGTAAAATAATTTTATCCATTTAGGCAGGGGCCTTGGGCGCCTCTGTTTAGCTGATGAGGCCCTGTCCCAGTATAACAGGTCCAGTTGTACTGCCCTATCAGCGGCCCTGATTGGCAGAGAGCAGTGATAACTTCCTAAAGAGATAGCTCTGGTGGATTCGGACTGGGATCCAAACATGCATGAGCTCAGCCCTAGTGATAAGAAATCCAGAGAGTTTCAGGGTTGTCACCAAAAGATGAATATAAATCTTTCAGAAAGGATACCTGTTTTAATGCCAACTTTCTACAAGGTAAATTCTCCTCTTACTTTTTATAGATTTCCATTAATTTTCTGTTGTGTTTTCAAGACAGGAAGCAAAAAGAAAGCTGCCCATTGGTACTTAGATAGCAAAAAATACACTGGCAAGGTATACTCTTTTTCAAAGCGTTTTGGCTATATGAATATTTTAGGTAACCTTGTCTTCTGTAAAAGTTAGGTCATCACAAGATAATGGCTTTTTCTTTTAAGTGGACCTCTTATCAAATACAATCCCCATCCTGTCCTCTCATTTTGGAAAGTGATAATAAATGACAGTCGTCCAAGCAATTGGTCACACTATCATTACAGGGAACAAATCATTCCCTGTAAACTGGCTATACACTGCTTGAATTGTAGCCGATTCCTGCTGAATGGGCTAAAAATAGAGTTGTAGGTGGCCCTGTTGGCTATCCACAACTTGAATATTAACCTAGGGTCAAAGACACCAGGTGGAAATCTTTTGACCAAACAGTGGCTACATTCTATCAGATGCAGTCACTGTTGATAGTTTAGCAGCCACGGGGTCCGTCAGCTGCTATATACAGTAGCAGGGCTTCTGTTAGAAATCACGGGGCCCCATACAGACTACCTGGCAGGGCCCCCCCAAGAAAATATTAAAGATATATTTAGCTAAAATTACAACAAAATCACTATTATCAGACACAAATATAACATAACTCGCATAATTCCTGCTAAATCTAAAAAAAAAAAAAAAACTATGTTAAATAAAAAAGATGAAGAGGAGATGAGAAAAATATACAGGCTGGGCAGTTGGAGCTCAGTAATCAGAGAGACAGAGAGAGAGAAGCAAAGTTACAATTTACAAATAAACTCCTGAGCAGAGATAAGTGCTGGGAGGGGGGCCCACACAAGGGAGGGGGATTAGTGAGGGACAACTGTCTCTTTCTCAACAGATAAAAGCTGATCGCAGGGAGAGGGACAGATCAGATTCAGGTGCTGGAGGAAGGTTTCTGTATTTGTTGTCCATCACTAATCCCCCTCTCTCCCTGTGTGCTCGGGCCCCCTACAAGAGGGATGGTCCCCCCCCCCCTTATCAGCGACCCTGTACAGTAGTCCACATATAGAGTGCCTCCTAGCTGCCCCAGGTAGTCCTTGATCAGCTAGGGACTTACAAAGATATAGGGCAATCCAGGGGCTCTCAGCACCCTAACCTCTACAAAGTCAATGCTGACTCCTCCCTTTTGCTCACTGTGTGTATGGATGGTGGGTTCAAAATCCCCTCAACACAGTCCCCCTGGTCCATAATAGCACTGACCCCTCTGTTGGTTGAGAGTCACACCTTCGCAAGGCCTTCCATTTGTTTAATGTGGTTACAGGTTATGGCTCTGACAATATCACTATACACCTGGGGTCTATGCAACACAGGTGTTTATGTCATTTGAAATATGTCCAATTTGAGGGTTCTTCTACTTGCTGTCACGAGGGTAGACCTCTTTCCACTAGTCTCCACAAACTCCCAGCCTGAGTAGGTTTACACTGTACCACCTATACTCTAGATTCTGTATAATGACACCAGTATAGCATATTATGAGTCCCACACTTCCAGTTATATGTGGCCTAACTGTGAACAGGCCCATCTTATATTCCTCCATGCAGGTACGGTATTTATGAATCCACTTGAAGTAACACACCTCCAGTCAGAAGCAAACACCTTCTCCTTTTACTCAGAAGTAAAGCAGTATAACTGTTAGTTTGTGGTTTCATTCCATAATGCCCACAGCTTTTGCTACAATTTCAAATTATTTTTCCCTTTAGGAGTTGGGTGTCTTTAAAAACAAAACCAAGGAAAATTTCCAGCTCAACTCGCAAGCCAATTTGCTACCAACCAGAATTATCCTAAATGTTTGCATTAAATACAGGGGTTTAGTAAGCGCCCATTTGCAAATACATGCGTAAGCTGCAGAGCAGCTCCAAGGCACATTAATATTTCTGCAGTCCTAACTCCTGTAAATTTAAAAAAACTTCCACAGTGGAAGCAAATGCATTCTAATGGATAGATAGAGGGCAGGTAAGCCTGGAGGTAGCCCAGTCCTCCTTAAAGGCACAGGACACATAGCACAATGGCAGCAAAGGTGTCTAGTGTGTCCCCTCACCAATATTACAGCAGTAACAAATGACTGGCCAATGCCCCCACCTATAACTGGCCTTCACAGTGAGGAGCACATGAAAGGGCAACACATGCAAAACAAAACCAAAGAAAATTTCAAGCTCAATTCGCCAGCTTACACATGTATTTGCAAATGTGTGCTAACTAAACCCTTGTTTTTAACGCAAACTGTTGGACAGGATAATTTGGTTGGTAGCAGATTGGCTGGCGGGTTGAGCTGGGGATTTTCTTTGGTTTTGTTTTGCATGTGTTGCCCTTCCATGTACTCCTTGCTGTGAAGGCCAGTTATAGGTGGGGCAGTGACCATTTGTTGGGTGTCTTAAGGCCCAAAACTAGGGAAGCCAACATGAGGGAACTCAACATGGTTCCCCTTAGCTCTCTGTTACATCCTTTTTCCCTAGGGTACACAATTCTTTTCTCCCTTTTAGACTCCATCTAACTTATATATGGCGTTCTGCCAGTGGGGCAGGCTTAACATGTGACTTCCTACAAAAGAGGGGTCAAAACTAAGGGTTTGAAATAGCTGTTTAGGGTGGATGGGGGGAATCAATTTATTTTTCTCCTTCAGCCTGTGGGGCTGAATGATAGAAACCTAAAGGTGTATGGGTACCTTAATTTCTTTTACTCCCCATTCTTCTCATAGTGGCCATTTTCACCAAGGGCAGATTAATTTATTTCTCTTTACTTCCCGAAACTCTGCCTGGAACTCTGGGTTTGACTCCCGAAACATGTGACAGAAGGTTCACAGTGTTAGGAAGCTGGTGACGCATGCGTGAACCATTCTCTGGTTTGATTGATGGCTAATGGATATTCCCCAATGTGCGTGACCCTGCGCGCGTCATGCGTGCACATGTGCACACGCATGGTGACCTGGATGTTTTTGGCACCAAGAAGGGCCTATTTAAAGGCAGCTGGTGCACCTGCACTTCGCTGTCTTGTCTGCAGCTTCTCCGTGTCCCTGAACCTGCGTTCCGTTGATTCCTGCCTGATTGCTATTGACCTTTGGCTCGTCCCTGACCTCGCTTGCTTGCTGCCCATCCTGACCCCAGCTTCTTTGACCATTCTCTTGGATCCTCCTTTTCTGTTCATCTGCCTTCGGACTTTGACCAGTTCACCCCCTGGTGGGGTGACCCTGAGGACCGCGACCTAGTGTTCACACGCAGCGAAGTCCATCCTCACCATCAGAGGCTCTGGCAAAAATCGGTGGATACTTAGACTCCGCACCTCAGGCTAGCCTGTGTCACTTACCTTGGGGGGTTCCTGTCCAAGCTTCGCCCTCTAGCAACGATAGATCTTCCTCGGCACGTCAGGCTTCTTCCAGCATCATAACACACAGGATGCCTCTGTGAGGCCAGGATTACCTCACTAGTGCCTCACTTAATCAGGGAGTGGAAAAATAGTAACTGAAAGGCTGGCCAGACATTATAAAGTTTTCATGTACAACTTTCCTTTAGATTTACCAAAACCATATAATATGAGGTCAAACCTAAAAGGTAAATCTAAAGAAAATTTAATAAGAAAATTGTATAGCGTATGGCCAGCTTAAGTAAAGAAAAAAATGTTTGTTTAGTTAATAAATTCAGGAAAATTTAAAATCAGCATCCAGAGTTGTACACTGATGTGATTGTTAGTGAAAGGGGGAAAGGTTCTCTTTAATAATTGATGCGGTGTCATATACATTCTGGAATAGTAAGAATAGTTATAATGTACATATTATTGATTTTTACAGTGATGAAAGTATGGAAATACGTATAGATGAGGGATTGCCCATCGTAACATATTAAGAAAACATATGCCCTTGGTTACCAAAGCATTGGTACCAGGTCTGCTATATCTGGAAGCATGCCAGGAAGTCTCGTTTTAAAATTTCTTCTTTACATGACTAATAAATATTGAGGTTTTTTTGGGATACAGCACTGCGTTATTTTATCTAACAACTGCGCGGTTGTGCTACGCTGTATCCAAATTTCCCCACAAATAGAGCTTTCTTTTAGTGGTATTTGATCACCTCTGTGATTTTTTTTTTTTTTTTGCCCTATAAACAAAAAAAGAGAGACAATTCTGAAAAAAACACATTATTTATTACTTTCTGCTATATAACATTTCCAATAAAAAAAAAAAAAAAAAATTAAAATCAAATGGTTTCATCATTTTAGGCCAATTTATATTCTGACACATATTTTTGTATCATAATAGTATGCACTGTTACTGTACAAATGACACTGACAGGGAAGGGTTAACACCAGGGGCAATCAAAGGGTTAAATGTGTCCCTAAGGGGTGCTTCCTAACTGTGTGGGGGTTGTATTTACTGAATGAACACAGAGACCTGTGTTCCTAAATCAGAGGAACACAGGATACCTGTGTTCATTACTGACAGAACAGTGGTTTTCCGTGTTTACAACGGCAAACCGCTGTTCTGTCTCTACGGGGAGCGATCGCGGGTGCCTGGTGGCAATCCCGGCTGCCGGACCCGCTGATTGGCTCCCCCTGCGATGAAGCGGCGCGCGCACGCCCCCACTAGCGGTCCCGTGAATCGATGTACAGTTACGTCGTTTCGCGGGACAGAGCCGACCTGCCGCAGTATATGTCGGCAAGTGGTTAAATAAATACTGTGCATAAAGCATTCTCTGAATGATTTCTGCTATGGGGGGGGGGGGGGGTCAAGGCTGCTCTACAAGCACTTCAAGTGATATTATCCGGCCCATAAATGATGGGGTACCCCTTTTTAATTGGTACAATAGGCATATGTTTATTAAATTGATCAAGAAAAATCTAGCATATTTCACAGGAAACAGTACACCATTACTTTCTGACCGCTAATGGCAATAGCTTAAAGAAAAAAGCCCTTTGCATAATTGAGATTTAAAGCAGGACCACAGACTCATTATTTATCAATGCATACATGAACAATTAGCTAAGATGTACTTATGAATTAGGTATTATATACTCAATTTTGTTTGCTTAGTAAAATGAGCTTCTTAACCACTTAAGCCCCGGAAGATTTTACCCCCATTCCGACCAGGGGGTATTTTGCGATTCGGCACTGCGTGAATTTAACGGACAATTGCGCGGTCGTGCGACGCTGTACCTAAACGAATTTGGCGTCCTTTTTTTCCCACAAACAGAGCTTTCTTTTGGTGGTATTTGATCACCTGTGCGATTTTTTGATCACACGCTATAAACAAAAAAAGAGCGTCAATTTTGCAAAAATAGCAATATTTTTCACATTTTTTTATATGAAATTCCCCAAAAAAAAAATTTAAAAATCAAAATTTTTTTACTTTTTCGGCCAATTTGTTTTATGCTACCTATGTTTGGTAAAAAAAATCGCAAAAAGCGTATTTTGATTGGTTTGCGCAAAAGTTATCGCGTTTACTAACAAAGGGAAAGATTTCTGTCATTTTTGTTGTTTTTTTTTTTAACGTGTAATGGCGGCGATCTGCGATTTTTTTTGCGGTACTGCGACATTGGGGCGGACAGATCGGACCCTTGACTGACATTTTTGACATTTTTGGGGTTACCACTGACATTTCTACAGTAATCAGTGCTATATATATGCACTGTTACTGTAAAAATACACTGGTAGTGAAGGGGTTAACTTTATTTGGGAGGGAGGGGCTGTGTGTATCCCTAGGGGCGTGCTTTCTACTGTGATTGGCTGGGGCTTGAGCTGTATGGACACTGATCAACGGATCTACATACTAGATCCGAGTGATCAGTATCCTAACAGCAAGGAGAATGACAGGCAGCTTGTTTACACAAGCTGCCTGACATTCTCCCTCTCCCCCGCCGATCGCCGAGTGACCGGCGGACATCGGGTCCGCCGGTCACACGCGCGGGGGGGTCCGTGACCACGCGGGAGCGGGAGCGCGCCTCCGGGGGCGCGCGCTCGCTCCCTAGACCCTCACAAGCTAGTGACGTAGCCCTACGTCACTTTGCCTGTGAGGGGCTGACTGCCGACGTAGATCGGCGTTAGGCAGTCGGCAAGTGGTTAAGAGTCGGTTCACACTAAGGCGACACGACTCTTTACTACTTCGGGGGCGACTTGTGCATTACCATGCACCACGACTTCGGAGCGACTTGCAGGGACTTCACGTAATGGAAGTCTATGCAAGTCGCTCCGAGGTCGCCCCAAAGTAGTACAGGACCCTTTTTCTAAGTCGGAGCGACTTGTGTCGCTCCTATTAGAACGGGTCCTGTAGTGGTCAATGGACCGCGAGGGAGCGTGACTTGTCAGGCTGACAAGTCGCCTGACAAGTCGCGCTAGTGTGGACCGGCTCTTAAGGTGACGTTTAGGTATTGCAATTTTTACATAGTTACATATGTCGAACCTGGACCAATGTAAATATATATGTGCCATACTTTTTGGGATCCCTGTGAAGCTGGAAATCACTGTAGGCATTGCTACTAGAATAATTGCCACTTGCTTTTGGGTCCCCTGCCGAGTGGCTGTCCTGCTGCTTATTGAACAGGGCAGGTTGCTTGCTCAGCACGGGCGCCATTTAAAGAACACTTTGCATTTTCTCACTGATTGGAGGAGGTTGAGATAATGAGGTCACCGCCCTACCTATCCACCTTGTCCAGTCAGAGAATGCTTTGCATTCTTGGCACAGGTGTTTGATTGCATCACCCATATGAAATGGGCCTTAATTTGTTGGAGTAAGGATCATTCTTCCCACTGACTGTCACACTAATGTGTCATGAGTTTTTGATTTTTAATTTTTAGCAGGGGTTCCCCGAGACCAGAAATTTATTTCAAGGGTTCCTCTGTGTTGAAAAGGTTGAGAAAGACTGTGTTAAGGATACCACCTGCCTAAATGTATGCTTTTGTATTCCTAGATCCCTTATGTATAAGTAACATGATTTAATTAGTAACTAATGGATTCTAATTAGAAATTGTATGTAAATTGTGTAATTTGAGTCTGTAATCAGAGCAGCAATTGTAACATCTAAAATTGCATGACTGTCTGTATCACTCTCGGTCACGTGTCTTAAAAAAGGCTCCATTTACCGTTGACCTTTATCAGTGTAGGACTTAACTTTATCAAGGCTAATTCAGGTAATTACATTAGTTACATTTGAAAATAAATGTAATGATTTTTAATGAATATACATAATTAGTGATTTTATTTGTGCTTGCCATTTAGTTTTGAGTTGTACTAACAGAATTAGAATTAAAATAGAGTACATTGTGTATGGCTGGACCAATTGTACATTGACTTAATTAACAATACTTCATAAAACATTTTACATATTTCTTTTTTTGTGACTTATTAGGAAACACTTTACACATGGTAGTGAATCTTTGACTAGACATGCATCTCATTTTTTTTTTATATTTTTTTAACCACTTGCCGACCGCCGCACGACTATCTACGTCGGCGGTCAGCCCCTCACAGGCAAACTAACGTAGGGCTACGTTGCTTGCTTGTGAGGGTCTAGGGAGCGAGCGCGCGCCCCCCGGGGCGCGCTCCCGCTCCCGCGTGGTCACGGACCCCCCCGCGCGTGTGACCAGCGGACCCGATGTCCGCCGGTCACTCGGCGATCGGCGGGGGAGAGGGAGAATGTCAGGCAGCTTGTGTAAACAAACTGCCTGTCATTCTCTTCGCTGCAAAGACACTGATAAAACGGATCTGGTATGTAGATCCGTTGATCAGTGTCTTTACAGCTAGAGCCACAGCCAATCACAGTAGAAACCACGCCCCTAGGGACACACACAGCCCCTCCCTTCCAAATAAAGTTAACCCCTTCACTACCAGTGTATTTTTACAGTAACAGTGCATATATATAGCACTGATTACTGTAGAAATGTCACTGGTAACCCCAAAAGTGTCAAAAATGTCAGTCAAGGGTCCGATCTGTCCGCCGCAATGTCGCAGTACCGCAAAAAAAATCGCAGATCGCCGCCATTACGCGTTAAAAAAAAAAACAACAAAAATGACAAAAATCTTTCCCTTTGTTAGTAAACGCGATAACTTTTGCGCAAACCAATCAAAATACGCTTTTTGCGATTTTTTTTACCAAACATAGGTAGCATAAAATAAATTGGCCGAAAATTTTTAAAAATTTTGATTTTTACATTTTTTTTTGGGGGAATTTCATATAAAAAAATGTGAAAAATATTGCTATTTTTGCAAAATTGACGCTCTTTTTTTGTTTATAGCGCGTGATCAAAAAATCGCACAGGTGATCAAATACCACCAAAAGAAAGCTCTGTTTGTGGGAAAAAAAGGACGTCAAATTCGTTTAGGTACAGCGTCGCACGACCGCGCAATTGTGCGTTAAATTCACGCAGTGCCGAATCGCAAAATACCCCCTGGTCGGAATGGGGGTAAAATCTTCCGGGGCTTAAGTGGTTAAGAACCTAGGAAATGTGCAAGGACGTTTGTACAGTAGAACATTATTATCAAGCAAGCAATGACAAAATGTATAACTTGTAATGACTTTACTCTCTGACAGTTCATGAACCTGTGTCACTATTAATATTTGCTATCTGTCAGTTTAGCAGGTTGATTCTCTTCTTAATTTACAAGTGATCAGCCCAGAGAGCCGTGTATAAACTGTCAGAGAGGTAGAGCAGGAAGCATCATCATCTAGATAATAAGGCAACTGTCACTATTTGAGGCTATAACATGAACAGAGGTGAGGTGCAGGTATGACAACTAAGAACATCTGCAAAATGTCTTCTGTCTGACAGCTAAATTGGAAATGTATGATACAAGAACAAGCTTTTCTTTAACCTTCATACCTACCAATTTATATATGTTATTCATTTACCTGCAAATTCGCCTGTTCCGCCCCCCCAGGAAAAAAATTAAAACTCAGCAGCTACAAATCCTGCAGCTGCTGGCTTTTAAATATTAGAACTTACCTGTCCAGGGTTTGCACGATGTCGGCACCCATCGGGTGCTGCCGCTGCCATTCACGGTAAGAGAACCCGGCAGTGAAGCCTTTAGTTCCCTAATGCACGAAGCAGTCTAATTTGCCCGGCGGCTAAAGAAGGGGGGCAAATTTCCGGGGGACAGTACCATGGCGTTGTCTCCCGGAAGTGGGGAAGGGTACCTGTCAAAAACAGGTACCCGTTCCCCCCTCCCCCCTGAAAGGTGGCAAATGTGGCACCAGGGGGGGGGGGGGGAGAGACATATAAGCGGAAGTTTCAGTTTTGGGTGGAACTCCGCTTTAAATGTTAAAGCCTAACTACAGGTTTTGTTACTTTAAATAGTACTTACTAATAACACTTACTTTAAATATGATTCTAATTTATTACTTTTACAGCTTGCCCCATCAATCTTCTTTACTAATTGCTGTGGTTGCTATCAGCACTGTATAAACTATATGTAGCATCAGCTACACTATATTGCCAAAAGTATCGGGACGTCTGTCTTTACACGCACATGAGTTTTAATGACATCCCGGTCTTAGTCCGTAGGGTTCAATATTGAGTTGGCCCACCCTTTGCCGCTATAACAGCTTTAACTCTTCTGGAAAGGCTGTCCGCAAGGTTTAGGAGTGTGTCTATGGGAATGTTTGACCATTCTTCCAGAAGTGCATTCGTGAGGTCAGGCACTGATTTTGGATGAGAAGGCCTGGCTCTCAGTCTCCACTCTAATTCTTCACAAAGGTATTCTATCGGGTTAACGTCAGTACTCTGTGCAGGCCAGTTAAGTTCTTCCACCACAAACTCACTCATTCATGTCTTTATGGACATTGCTTTGTGCACTGTTGAGTCTTCTTAATGCCACCTTATTTGTGTACTGGACACTTCCTGATGGCGCCATATCCAGGTGAAATGCATTGAGGGTCAAGTACGTCACTTCTGGTTTGCTGCTGTTCGGAGCGTGGAACACAAGCGGAACTTAGCACAGTGGTTCCTGCTTTACCTGCATGAGTTTTGTGCGTTCAGCAAGTGCCATTCAAGGCACTTTTAAATGTGAGTGTTCACCTTTTATCTCTGCTGTTATTTAATAAAAACCTACTGCACCATGAGATATGTTCCCGCATTTTTTGAGATCCACTGGATAGATGTCCCCTTGAGCAAACACCTAGGAGATCTATTGGATAGATGTACCCCAGAGTATAAACCTACTAGGAGGTGGTCGCTATAAAGACAAAGGAGCTCTATAAGCACTGTAGGCCTTAGAGGCCTGAGTGCTTCTGGTAAGTGGCCACTACTTACTGGGTGGAGGATCAGACATTTGACGTATCACTGAACCTCACCAAGGGAAGAAGGACAGCGCAAGATTTGATATCACCCCACCGATAGTTTATGGACACTGTTTATTTACTTATTTATTTTTATTCGTCACAATCAACAAAATATTATTCGTTTGGCACCTATTTTATTGGTTGTTCTGCATAAGGATATGTTTTTCCTGATATTGCACTGAGCACTTTATGTCACGGTCCCATTTTGCATACCCAGCGCACACACTCCACTTTTAACACTATTACTATTTATTTGTCATTGACTAATTTATGTATGGTTGACACAATTCTATATTCTGATATTTTTTACAGTGCACTATTTTAATTAGCAGGTATTGTCATAACAGCACGGTTTGTCATCAGCACTGGTTCTCATATATTTATTTATCTCCAGTTTCTGCTTACTTCACGTTGACTGATCTATTGTCTCACTTCACAGTGAGTGGAATTTGCAGTTTATATTGCGATTAGTGCTGGTTTTGTATTTTATTGGTATTCTTATGTGCTCATCATGATTTAGTAGTAGCACCTCATTGCAAAGATTCCCATAGACCCACTCCTAAACCTTGTGGACAGCCTTTCCAGAGGAGCTGAAGTTGTTAATGCTGCATAGGGTGGGCCAACTCAATATTGAACCCTACAGACTAAGACTGGGATGCCATTAAAGTTCATGTGCGGCTAAAGACAGGTGTCCCAATACTTTTGGCAATATAGTGTAGCTGATGCTAAATATAGTTTATACAGTGCTGATAAAGTCGTCCCAATACTTTCGATAATATAGTGTGTGTATATACGTATAGGTTGAATATTCAGACACTCCTATTATTCCAACCATGAGTGTGTTTTCAGGCTCTCAATAACACGTTGATGCAGTTTGCCAATATAGTGTATGTTCTAGCAGCAGCTCAAGACCCTAAGAGGGTCCATCACCACCATCCATCCTTGGGCAGGACCCACTGGAAGGAATTGCTTATCACCACCACCACCACCACCACGGTATCACCCTCCCATTACCAGTGACTGATCCAGTCAGTCCAGCGAGGTCTCCAACAAAATGGCAGCAGTATGGGAATTCCCTGCCCTGTTCTTTGAGCAAAACTGAGTCTGGCTGAGTGCTGCTCCGCCATTCACAGGAATTCTTGTATTTTAAAAGTGAATACAAGGATTTCTCTATAATAGCTGAGGTGGAGATTTTGATGACACCTGCTCAGCTCTCCACCCCAGCCAATCAGAGGAAGCCTTGTATTCATTTATAAAAATTCAAGGCTTCCTGTGAATGGCTGAGCAACCCCCAGCCTGACTCAATTTTTTTCCATTTAGGGGACAGAAAGTCCCCATACTCTTACGGGAACACTTGTCAGGTACAGGTGTGACCAGAAATGTGTGTATTGCCACAGAGAATACCAGACACAGGTGAAGTGGAAAATAATTGTATTTACTTTAAAATAAGTAAATAACAAAAATGTAAAACATCTCCAAAAACTGTGTAAGATCCGGTTCACACTAGCGCGACTTGTCAGGTCCTCGCGGTCCATTGACCACTACAGGACCCGTTCTAATAGGAGCGACACAAGTCGCTCCGACTTAGAAAAAGGGTCCTGTACTACTTCGGGGCGACTTGCATAGACTTCCATTATGTGAAGTCCCTGCAAGTCGCTCCGAAGTCGTGGTGCATGGTAATGCACAAGTCGCCCCCGAAGTAGTAAGGAGTCGTGTCGCCTTAGTGTGAACCAACTCTAAATCCAACCAGAGAACCAAACAAATAGTGACACTCAATGAACAACTGCCAAAACCAAGTATATACAGAAAACAGGATAAGCAAAGCGTAGTTGAAACAGAGCCAGGGTCATACATGGGAGATCAAGCAGAGGGAGCTGGGAGCAAGACAGGGCAGGGAGAGGGTAACGGGAGATGGGGCGAGCAGGCAGGAATGGTTTAGGCTGCAGGGTTGGGGTCAGGGTCCAGGAACAGAAACAGGTGCAGGAACACAGGTCAGGGGCACATGAAGACAGAACACCAAGGCAAAGATGGAAAGCATAGGCAGGGCTTAAATACACTTCCTGCAAAGATCAACAGGTAATGATAACTGCTTACATATGATATGAGCTTCTGACTGCTGAGAGACACCTGCTGGTTGACACCGGAACTGCAGCCTATAGATCTGGGAGCCACATTGCCACCAGCAGATGAGCCCTTTCCTGACAGCACTTTATACTGCATGCAGCATGTTCTCCTTTATTTTCTCCTGGTCATCCAACCAGAAAGTCTTTTATTTTCCAACTTTCTTTACGAGACTAAGCTGTCCAGAAAAAATGGCAGTTAGGGGATTGAGACAAACCATTTAGCACTGCCTGTAGTGCTTACAATGGTCAGATTTTATATATGTATAAAAATCTTTTATCAAAAAAAAAAAAAAAAAAACGCTATTCAAAGTTGCGGCAGTGTGAACCCAGGCTAAGGATGATAATACCCAGCTGTGTCTAAGGAATGTTGCTGAGCTTACAGAGTGCTTCATTTATAAATGCGGAAATCCATTATAAGAATGTATACATAGCAGAAGATTGATGGTACCATTGGTACCATAAGGCATGAATAGATCCACCATATGCTATCAGGGCGACCAACCTAACGTGATTTTTAATCCACATCTACTATAAATATCAAAACCAAGCCAATATTTTCTCAGTTACTTATTTTTGACAGAAGTAGACTGCAGACATAGTAACCTGACATTTTGACTTTAGTAATGAATGTCCAAACAGACACATTACTAGTAGTAACACCTCATTCACACGGGGCGATTCCGTGCATGCCCCATTCAGGGCTGTGTTTTGTTGACCGGGGAATACAACGCTGTGATGCATTTTGCAACACACTTTCTTTGTCTAGCTTACATTTCACAATAAATAAACCAAGTTTTTGTGTATTCTGTACCTTAAACTACATAAGGTGTTAAGCTTTTATTATACAGTAAAACCTTGGATTGCAAGCTTAATTTGTTACGGAAACATGCAATTTCTTTCCCCGTAAGAAATAATGGAATCTCAGATGATTTGTTCCAAAACCATTTATTCATAAGTCCTTCCGTTTATAGGCCATAGAAAAAAATTATAGCAATGTGATGGGTTGAGTAACCAAATGGCAACCTCCAGAGGATTAGAAGCAAAATCCAGCAGGAGCTACGGAGAATAAAAGAGAAGAGAGGTGCATCTAAGTGTAGCAATATGGTTACATTTAATGAAGGTTCAACATTTAGCAACTCACATGGTTGATGATGAAGAGGCACATCTAAGTACACAGGCATCCGGGGTAAAGCTGTCCACATAGACCATTCTTCTCACCGCCGGCTCCCACCGCTGTCTGTCTACAATCAAGATTGGGAAGACTACCCTGCAGTAGAGCAATCTGAAAGTGAAGCTTGAAACACTTGTGGAGCGCAGCATGGACGAGATAACGTTGATGGCGATGGCAGTGCGGAGGATGGTCTATGTGAACAGCTTTACCCTGGATGCTTGCATATTTAGATATGCCTGTTTTAATTATTACCATGTAAGTTGCTAAATGTTGTACCTTCATTAAATGTATCATAGTATCATAGTTAGTCAGGATGAAAAAAGACACAACTCCATCTAGCTAAACCATTAAAAAACAAAAAAAAATTAACCATATAATGTAACCATATTGCTACACTTATGCTGGCCATACACTATATGAAAAATCATTCAAACTCATTTTTGAAAAATGAACACTTGGCCTTGAGTGCAGACGATCATGCCATCATGTAATGACCGAATTTTGATAGAGAAATCATTCAATGGACATAAATTAATCAATTTTTCATTCATGTTGTCACATATGCCTAGTGCAAACCTTTCAATTTATCGTTCGTTTGGCAGAATTTTCCAAACCATTCCTTCGATTTTTTAGCTTTGAAAAGTTAAAACCAATTTCTATTTGTGCCCATGAACTGGGTGAAAAATTAATGAATAGACCAAATGACAGATTTTCAAACGATTTTTCGGCTAGTGTATGGCCAGCATTAGAGGCGCTCTCTTCTCTTTTATACTCATGATTAGGGTATTACAGAGGCATACACTAAATATTAATATTACCCAGAAAAATGTCTGACTCTGAATAAATACGAGAGACACCAGTCTGGAGAAAATTTGGCCTGGTAGGCCATTTTATTAACAAATAAGCAAAATAACATTTTCTTAAAACAGAAACCATACATAATCCAGTACCACATAAAGGCTGCTGGTCTTGAGAGGCACCAAAAAAACAAATTAACTTTGTATCAGTTATCAATACTCAAACGGTCCCCAGCCGCCCAACACCGGCTCGGGGACAAACACACTTCACCACTGATACCTCCTTGTTATCACTTCCCTGTTAATCCACCATTAACCGGGATACACTAGAGTGCACCATACCTTAGATGGGGTCACCCAATGAACTTTACCAAAAACTATTTAATGCTTCCAAAGACCCCAACCGCCAAACCAGCTATCATCATTATTTTTTTATTTTATTTTTTTATAAAACAACCATTGAACACACACCAGGGCGGGTGATTCTTCTTCTATTCACGTTCCACGAGGGTCTCCTGGAATTCAATGTCCTGCCCCCTATATTACCCAGCCTGTAGCCTCACCTTCACCTATGCTGCCCAATCCCAGGAACTGACCTCCCCATGATTCCAGCTAGTTACCCCTTGAGTTAACCATGTACCTGTCTCCCCTATCATGAGGCTCTGTGCTTATTTATTTTTTTTTCCTTCGGGTCTGTCTGTTGTGATGTGACACTACTTGTATATCAAGAGATCGCTTGTTTTTTCAATTTAAAATTTTAACCACTTCCCCTTAGGTGGACGTCATATGACGTCCTTGGCTTTGAGTCAAGATATCTGAATGATGCCTGCAGCTGCAGGCATCATTCAGATATAATTTTTTTCAGACATCGATTTACTTCACCATAAGAACAATCATAGCGCCTGTTCAGCCGCTTGATTGTTCTTACAGGTGGCAGGAGGGGACACCCCCCCCCCTCGTGTCGCCCTCCGGTGCTTCTACCGGCTCAACCGTGCGATTGGCAAGCCAGAGAAGGAATCAGCCGGCGGCGGAAGTGTCACCATAGAGACTGCAAGGACCAGATGGTCTCCGCAAGTCTTTATGACTCTCGGAGGCCAAGGTTTGATGCAATGACGTCACGCCCAGCCTGGCAGTTTTCAATACTGCACTGATCTCGGCTGAACAGCCGAGATCGTCTTTTTAAAATTTTTTATTTCAGGCTTTCTAACCTGTAGGAGAGATCTGAGGTCTTATTGACCCCAGATCTCCCTATAAAGAGGACCTGTCATTCACTATTCCTATTACAAGGGATGTTTACATTCCTTGTAAAAGGAATAAAAGTGATAAAAAAAAATAAATAAAGGGAAAGTGTAGAAACAAAAAACTAAAAATAAAATAAACAATAAAAAAAATTTAAAGTGACCCCCCCCCCCCCATCCCCGCATGCTCGCACGCAGAAGCAAACGCATGTGTTCGTCACAGACCAAATATGTAAACGATGTTCAAGCCATACATGTGAGGTATCACCACGAACATTAGAGCGAGAACAACAATTCTAGCCCAAGACCTCAACTGTAACTCTAAATTTACTAAATTACTAACAAAGGACAGCGCTTGCAAAAAGACAATAATAAACTCTCAAGTAAAGACAATAGTGTAAAATATATATATATATAAATATAATTAAATGAAAAGTGCACTAGTGCTTAAAATGAGTTCATTAAATTGTGCAACATTCTGAAAAGTTGCAAATAGTGCTGGAAAATAGTCCAATACAATGTGCAATATTTGATAGAAGGTGCTTCAAGTGCTGAAAACAAAAAGTGCTGGGGTGCTCCAAACGGCAATCAGTGCAGAGTGTCTCAATCCCCATCTGCGACCCTACTCACCAGAAGCGATGGACCCTCAACTAAGGGTCAAGTGGGCTTTTGGTACAAATCCACAGAAGATATCCTCTAGGAAGGCACTGTGACCCCTTAATATAAATATCTCCGGACAGCTGAGACTGTAAAAGAATGTAAAAGAGAATCAAAAGTTTTAGGTTGTCCCCAGCACAGTAAGAGAGGGGAAATCTAAAGCAGCCGGCTTAGGATCGGCGAAACCTGTCAGGTTTATGCCAGTACTCCACCTCCTCACAGTGATCAACCAGTTACTACATGGGATTGAATTACTCTATAATGGACTTTACCTTCACTGGCCTCAAATAATGACCACCGCAGACAACAGGTTCTGATTACTGAGTATTACTGTACAGTATGTCTGTCATGAGTCTGCCACCTAAGGGTTAACTTAGTGCAGACTAATTTCAGTGATTGGCAACAGGCTGCCTTATTTAAACACCTCAGCAGCACTGTGTCTTTGCTGTCTGATCTGCAGCTTTACCTTGAGTTCTGTTCCTGTGCTTGCATTGATTCCTGTATTGGTTTGTCTGACTTCGTTGCTATCTCCAGTCCTGACCCCGGCTTGCCTTGACTCTGCTATACCTACTTCCTGCCTGATATCCTGCTGCCAACCCCTGCCTGTACACCGACTACTCTCTGCCTGCTGCTTGGAACTGTATCTGATTACCTGTGTCTGAAACCGGCTTGTCTGACCCTGCTCCAGTCTTTGCCTATCCAGCTCCTTCCAGTGCCTGGAGACACTGCCCTGCAACCGCTGTGCTTCATCACCTCTGTACCTGCTTCTTCCTGCTGCTCAGCAATCCAGCCATGTTCAGTAACTTATCAGCTACTCTTCTCAACTGCCAACAGAAGACCAGCGCAGACACTCTTAGCTCACTGCGCTCTCGCATTCACTGTTGCAACTCCAGTGTTTCCTGAGCCAGGGCTGTACGAGAGGTCTCCCTCTGCAGGTCAGGCTCTGCTACAAGGTACTTGACAATGTCTTTTATGAATGTTGGGATACTGACCATGATTTGGTCATAGGAATTACATGGTCTTCCTATGTTACACTGTTGGATAAACTCCTCTTATGCTGTTGTGTTATACTATCTACAGTGCAAGGGAGGGTTTGAAAGTGCTTAAGGATGTTCCCTGGCATAGTAATGCAGGTATGAAAATTTGCTGACCCATTAAGTGGGGTTTGATTTCTCTACTAAGCTTCTTTAAATTAACCTCCACTAGACTGCTGTATCTCCTGATGCCATTTAGGAAATACAACCAACACATTGCTGTTGAATACTTCTACAAGCCATATCTACTAATACCATACCTTAGACTTTGTTCATTATTTCCTTCACATCCAACGGAATGATCTCTAGAGTGCCTTTATAACATCTAAAAGACAATACTGGATCAATACATGTGTGATCCTCTCAGGATCACTAGGACACTTTGCCCCACTTGTTAAAACAATATGTAATAGTGGGATGATACATATACAAACTTATGGTCACTGGTTGTTATAGCTGAGTATGAGAGAGGTGGATATCTGTGTGATTTTATAGCATGAGTGATGTTGTGTAGTGTGGTACCATTTTTATATTACCTAATATGTTTGATACCAATAAACTTTTTTATAGTTTAGTCCAGTGAGTTGAAGCATCACCTTCTTTGATACTTATATAAGAGGGTGGTTGAGCACAATCAGATCTTTTAGCCTCAGTTATTATGTTAAATCGTTTGCTGTGTAGACCAATAACAGGTTTATTTATAAATCTTTTTTGTTTCATGATTAGAGGCAGTATCTTGAGGGTCCAAACTTTAGGTGTGCTAGAGGGGAAATCTTCCAATGGGGACACTTCTTCTGGTGACCTGGGGGTCCCCAATAGATTTCCTCAATTTGCAAGGACAGCAAGTGAAGGTTAATCTCCCCAATGGGGCACAGATGGCAAAAACAACTGATAGAGATAATAACCCCTTCTTATGCTATCCAAAATGAAAAAAAAGTTTTGCCTATAGTACTGCTTTAAGTGAAATCGCCCATTACATCACCATTACAATTACCCATTACACTTAAGTGTCATTAGTTCAAAACCACTTAAAACCATTAACAATTCTAATAAATAATGATCAAGAACTTATTCCATTTTCTTCACAAACAGTGTAAATGAAATAGGAAAGTAATCCCTAGGGACTTCTGGATTTGTTTTATGAATGCATTTAAGGGAATACTTAATCTGATTAGATTGTTCTTTCATCTGTATAGCAGCTAACCCGAATTTACAAGTATATACAGTATCTCATAAAAGTGAGTACACCCCTCACCTTTTTGTAAATATTTTATTAAATCTTTTCATGTGACAACACTGAAGACATTACACTTTGCTACAATGTAAAGTAGTGAGTGTACAGCTTGTATAACAGTGTACATTTGCTGTCCCCTCAAAATAACTCAACACATAGCCCTTAATGTCTAAACCACTGGCAGCAAAGTGAGTACACCCCTAAGTGTAAATGTCCAAATTGGGGCCAAAGTGTCAATATTTTGTGTGGCCACCATTATTTTCCAGCACTGCCTTAACACTGTGGGGCATGGAGTTCACAAGAGCTTCACAGGTTGCCACTGGAGTCGTCTTCCACTCCTCCATGACAACATCACGGAGCTGGTAGATGTTAGAGACCTTGCGCTTCTATACCTCCTGTCTGAGGATGCCCCACAGATACCTAATAGGGTTTAGGTCTGGAGACATGCTTGGCCAGTCCATCACCTTTACCCTTTAGCTCCTTTAGCAAAGCAGTGGTCGTCTTGGAGGTGTTTTTGGGGTCGTTATCATGTTGGCATACTGCCCTGTGGCCCAGTCTCTGAAGGCAGGGGATCGTGCTCTGCTTCAGTATGCCACAGTACATGTTGGCATTCATGGTTTCCTCAATGAACTGTAGCTCCCCAGTGCCTGCAGCACTCATGCAGCCCCACTCATGACTGACTCTCCCACCACCATGCTTGACTGTAGGCAAGACACACTTGTCTTTGTACTTCTCACCTGGCTGCCACCACACCTGCTTGACACCATCTGAACCAAATGATTTTATCTTGGTCTCATCAGACCACAGGACATGGTTCCAGTAATCCATGTCCTTAGTCTGCTTGTCTTCAGCAAACTGTTTGCGGGCGTTCTTGTGCATCATCTTTAGAAGAGGCTTTCTTCTGGGATGACAGCCATGCAGACCAATTTGATGCAGATTTGATGCAGTGTGGAGCGTATGGTCTGAGCACTGACCGGCTTACCCCCCACCCCTTCAACCTCTGCAGCAATGCTGGCAGCACTCATACGTCTATTTCCCAAAGACAACCTCTGGATATGACGCTGAGCACTTCTTTGGTCGACCATGGCGAGGCCTGTTGTGAGTGGAACCTGTCCTGTTAAACCGCTGTATGGTCTTGGCCACCATGCTGCAGTTCAGTTTCAGGATCTTGGCAATCTTCTTATAGCCTAGGCCATCTTATGTAGAGAAACAATTCTTTTTTTCAGATCCTCAGAGAGTTCTTTGCCATGAAGTGCCATGTTGAACATCCAATGACCAGTATGAGAGAGTGTGAGCAATAACACTAAATTTAACACACTTGCTCCCCATTCACACCTGAGACCTTGTAACACTAACGAGTCACATGACACCGGGGAGGGAAAATGGCTAATTGGGCCCAGTTTGAGCATTTTTTCTTAGTGGTGTACTCACTGTTGTTGCCAGCAGTTTAGACATTATTGGCTGTGTGTTGAGTTATTTTGAGGGGACAGCAAATTTACACTGTTATACAAGCTGTACACTCACTACTTTACATTGTAGCAAAGTGTAATTTCTTCAATGTTGTCACATGAAACTATATAATAAAATATTTACAAAAATGTGGAGAGTGTACTCACTTTTGTGAGATACTGTAGAAAATGACACAGAAATGCAAATGTACATTTTGCAGGAATATCTGAGACAAGACTTTTATGCAGAAAATAATGCACACATCTGAAGCGTACAGGAATAAGATCAGATACCTAAAACAGACATTGACTCACTTTTAATACTGGACAGTCTTTTTATTTTACGCAATTAAATACCCATTTAAAAATGTAACATCCAACTAAAGAAAATATAATTTTAAAATAATGAGCTGCTAAAATTGCTAAATGTAATCAATTGATGTTATCATATACTCAATTTGTAAAGAGAGAAAAGTAATTTGACGTGACCCAATAAAAATGTTTTGTCTGTGCTGTTCCTAGCCTAACTAAACAGGATTAGTAATTCTAAAAGACATTGTACAAACTGTGTATTTAGACTGTATAGTGTGTGGTCTGCAGGTGATTAGCTACATATCATGGTGCACCATAGCAATATTTTGATGGGGCCCCTCCACCGACCTCACATTGATTTTAACATAAAGTATGTGGCCAGGACTTGTTATTGAATGGCAGGCATAATTGCATGGAATTCTCTTTTAACCTTTTAAGCATGGTGTACAGATTGAGGCAACACAGAATAGGGAACATACAGCATGGCGCATGGAATAGGGCAGTTTGGGATACAAAATGAGGTGGTGCAGAATTGGGATTGTACAGCTTGGCATACGGAATTAGGTGGTGGGGAATGTACAGTAGGGCATATGGAGCTCTACGGCCGTTTCGTGTCCAAAGTGTCTTCAGGAGCTTCTGAGGACGCGTTGGACGCGAAACGGCCGTAGAGTTTGTTATCTCAAACACCTAAGGTCCCAGCCATCACTTTTTCTTTAGTGGTGGCTTTATATGTGAGTTCTTTTTTATCAATATATTTTTTTATACCTATGTAAACTGCAATATGTACCAGTGATACACTGTATAGTATTTTTTATTAAACCAATTTTATTTCATACTGCACCATGAGCCTCTTCCATTTTTTTGCATTATCAACCGTTGCATGATGTGCTGAGTTGATCATCACACTGGAAGTTACCCATGAGGCCGGAGGTTGCTGACTGGACTGATGCCCTGGAAATCCCGAGACTGGTCGCATAACACTCGTTTGCTGTCTTATAATCTAGACAGCATCTGGTTCTGGTGAGTTGGCACTTCACTCGTTATTGATGTTGGAAATTATCTTTTTTGTCCTTCTCATCGTTGATTCTTCTGGTTCACTGGATCACACCCACCCAATAGTGACATCTTTTATATGAACTTTCGTTATAAGAAACATCATATTATTTATACCATTTATTTGAGAACACTTATTTTATTGATTGATATTTTCAGCTCTGCAATCATAAGCACACTAGTGACTTTGACAGTTATCATTCACGACATGCCTATAATGTAACTACTTTAGGAACTTGTTAAAGGTTTAGGGTTTAACTCCACTTTAAATGGGCTTTAATGCCTGGGAGGTGGTGTATATCAAGTGATGGTTGTGATTGGCTTTTACAACAGGTGAATAATTGGGAGCCCAACCTGCTGGCCCCCAATCAGAAGCCTTTACCAAAAGCTGTCAATGAGCAGTCAGCCCATAAACCTCATGCTGCCATGGACGCATATGTTTAGTGGCTGGGTGGTTAAGCCCACCGTTCTTACCCCTGCATACATGCATTATGCAGTCAGCAAAAGATTAAGCAGGTAAGCTGGAAGGTATCCTATAAACAACCTTTAAAAAATTCCACAAAGGACCATGACACACAAGAATCATGATCATTAGTTTACATTATAGCTAAAATATTTAAGCTTACATCCTGCACCGGAAGCCCTACACTAACTAATTTCCAAAAAGTACAAAAAAATCAGAACAACCAGGATGCAATGACTGAATACACAAGAGCAGCACAGCCCCCTCTTTGTTCCTTGGCTTATAATTACTTTCAAATTGAAGTTATCATTGGGAAAGTTATGTGCGAAAAGCAAATATTGAGTTTGGGCATATTCATGGACACTAATGAGATATACAGAACCGTCAGGTTGAAGATCCTTCAAGGCTTGACTTTTTAACAGTATTCTTGGTGTAGCTGACAGCTAGTGGAAAGACTGACAGAGAGGGGGGGGAGTAAATGAGTCAAGAAGCAGCTAGGATAAATTGGAGTGCTGCCAACGAGGTGGTTGGTAGATCACAGTGAAGCATGTCAAAGTAGGCTTTGTATATCACTGTGTCACAAAGAAATGTCATTAATTCCCATGAACAGCAATCACATTCAAAAGTTTTACTTTCCATAGCAGATTGGGATATGACTGGTAGCTAAGAATAGAGGGAAACCTTAGCTCAGTGACCTAGGTAAGGGCTGGAAGTATATACTTCAACTTGCACTAAAAGGGCATGCACATATTTAAGACATGCAATAAATCTTTCAAGGTTACATTTAGAATATCCAAAGCTGTAGGCACTGTGGGTAGTCCGCCCAACTATACAAAAGACATGGTGGGCTCCATTCACAGAACCAGATTGCAAGAGTTGTGCACAGTAGGTGTCCAGACACATTTTCCATAAATATCATATTTTAACCTACAACTGTCAATTCACTGTACAGTTTTGCGGTATTTACCAAAAAGGCTCAAAATACCGCATGAAAAGGAGTTAAAGTCAATTCACAGAAGGAAATAAAAACTTAAAATGCATGCGATAATTAAGTAGCGGTCCAGGTATGCGTTATTTAACCACTTCTGGATCGGTAGGATTTGCCCCCTTAATGACCAGTCAATTTTTTGCGATTCGGCACTGAGTTACTTTAACAGACAATTGTGCAGTCGTGCGACGCTGTACGCAAATAAAATTGATGTCCTTTTTTCCCACAAATAGAGCTTTCTTTTAGTGGTATTTGATCACCTCTGCGATTTTTATTTTTTGCGCTATAAACAAAAAAAGAGCGACAATTCTGAAAAACAAACAAACAATATTTTTCACTTTCTGCTATAGAACACCCCCCCCCAACAAAAAAAATTAAAAATCAAGATTTTTTTTAACAATTTGTTTTTCTGCTACATATTTTTGGCAAAACAAAAATCGCAATAAGCGTATTTTGATTGGTTTGTGCAAAAGTTATGGCGTCTACTAACTACGGGAAAGATTTATGTCATTTATTTAATTTACCGTATATACTCGAGTATAAGCCGAGTTTTTCAGCACATTTTTTTGTGCTGAAAACGTCCCCCTCGGCTTATACTCGAGTCAAGAAAAAAAAAAAAAGTCCCTGGCCGCTCCGACATGTTTAAGCTTTAAAAATGGCGCCACCCAGCGCATACATGTCAACGCGCACGCGCCGCCGCCGCTCGGGAGAGGCCGGGAATAGCCGAAAGTATACGAGCTGCGGCGGCGCGTGCGCAATGACGTGTCGGCGCCGGGCGGCGCCATTTTTAAAATGAAGGCGCCTCTGGAACAGGTAAGTGACACTACCTGCCATTATGCAGGGCTGCGGGGGCATACTACAAGGGATGCAGTGCTGCGGGCATGGTCCACCTGCACCATGCCCACAGCACTGCATCTCCTGTAGTATGCCCACAACCCCGGATCCTCTTGTACCATGCCAGTACCCTGCATTCTCCAGTATTATGCCAGTACCCTGCGTTCTCCTGTACCATGCCAGTACCCTGCATTCTCCTGCACCATGCCAGTACCCTGCATTCTCCTGTACCATGCCAGTCACCCTGCATTCTCCTGTACCATGCCAGTCACCCTGCATTCTCCTGCACCATGCCAGTACCCTGCATTCTCCTGCACCATGCCAGTACCCTGCATTCTCCTGCACCATGCCAGTCACCCTGCATTCTCCTGCACCATGCCAGTCACCCTGCATTCTCCTGTACCATGCCAGTCACCCTGCATTCTCCTGCACCATGCCAGTACCCTGCATTCTCCTGCACCATGCCAGTACCCTGCATTCTCCTGCACAATGCCAGTACCCTTCATTCTCCTGTACCATGCCAGTCACCCTGCATTCTCCTGTACCATGCCAGTCACCCTGCATTCTCCTGCACCATGCAAGTACCCTGCATTCTCCTGCACCATGCCAGTACCCTGCATTCTCCTGTACCATGCCAGTCACCCTGCATTCTCCTGTACCATGCCAGTCACCCTGCATTCTCCTGTACCATGCCAGTACCCTGCATTCTCCTGCACCATGCCCGCCGCCCTGCATTCTCACCCTAGGCTTTTACTCGAGTCAATGATTTTTCCCATCTTTTTGTGGTAAAAGTAGGGGCCTCTGCTTATACTCGGGTCGGCTTATACTCGAGTATATACGGTATGTCATTTATGTAAAATTTTATTTTTTTTACTGGTAATATCGGCGAGCTGCAATTTTTAGCGGGACTGCTACATTGCGGTGGACAGATCAAACCCCTACTTGACATTTTTGACACTTTTGGGGGGACCAGTGACATTACTACAGTAATCAGTGCTAACTGTAATAATGACACTGGCAGGGAAGGGGTTAACACTGTGGGTGATCAGGTTAAATGTGAGGCTAGGGGAGTGAATCTAACTGTATGGGGGTGGGGCTTGTTAAATGATCACAGAGACCTGTGATCCTATATAGAAGGATCACAGGCACTCTGATCATTCCAGAGAGAAGAATGGTCAGTAGTGTTTACGACAGCTGACCATTCTTCTCTCTCAGCGGGGAGCGATTGCGGGTGGCAGGCAGCAATCAGAGCCACCTGCCCCATGCATCGGAGTCCCCGCTGCTGAATGGGGGTGGGAGCGTGCCGACGGCGGCGTGTGCTCTCCCCCTAGCTACAAGCGTGCGGCCGATGTATACCTACGGCGGTTCGTACAGGAGGGCCAGCCTGCCACAGTATTTCTTCGGCGGGTTGTCCGAAAGCGGTTAAGGAATGTAAAAATATAATAGCTAATTTTATATAGTCTCTGCCTTTTTGGATCAGTTCTCTCAACCTTAATGCATAGAAATCTAAATATGGAAACATGGAAATCATTGAGGTTGATTTATAACTAAAGGAAACATTTTTGTTCGTTTTGGATAGAGGTAGATAGAACACCTGTCAGGTTTTTATTGTTGTCTGTGCTCCAATAAGGGAGATTCACCCTTTTAATATTTGTCCTGTTTACCATTATCATTGAAAGTAAAACGAAAAGAAAATCCCAAATATTGGGTTGTCTTGTCGCCAGAAAAGTAAAAGAGGGGAAATCTTCCAGTGGGACAAAAAAAAAAAACTGACAGGGGTTAGAACCCTCACTTACTCTATCCAAAATGAAAAAAAAAAAAGTTGTGCCTATAGGTCTACTTTAGGGCAAATAGACTATATATAGATTTGCAAGTTGCTACACAGTTTAGCAAATGAGGTAAAGCTTCATGTTACAAAGAATATCCAATCACATGCAAGGAAAATACAAAAAAATTGCATTTCTTCTTGTACATGATTGTATGACCTGTCCAAAGATATAGCAGTGACTTTGCCAAATATCACAGTAAAAATTACTTTAAAGCAGGGTTTCTCAACCAGGGTTCCTCCAGAGGTTACCGGGGGGGGGGGGGGGGGGGGAGAAATAGTGTAAAAAAAATGACACACATATATAAATACCATTCTTCCAACAATACAAGTATTTTTTTTTAATGGTGATAGATAGGTATTTATATATGTTTTATACTATTTTCATTCACAATTTGACATTTTTAAAGATATTTTTTATTACCTTAATTGAACGCAGTTGTTTTTGATAGGCGTGTGTCCTGTGAAGCAGCTACTCTTTGACTGGTATTCTATTCACCTTTTTCATTAATACATTTTCTGCAGGGACCACACTGATTTAGTGAGTTGGCATATTTCTATAGTTTAAACCATTTTACCACTTTATTAGCAATAAAAACTGAGGGGGGTTCTACCTCTTCCCCACTGTATCCACCCCACTGTGTTTTGCATGAGATAAAATACTGCATGGCTTCATGAGATAAATACCGCATATTTTGATGAGTAGCATTTTTTTTTTTGTGAATTGTAAAAGAATTCTTGAAAAAAGCTATAAACTATTTTACTGCAAATTTTAAAGAGGAAAATACTGCTTTGTTAATGGAGCCCATTGCCCCTAATTACTTTCACAGGGTAATGTGTAGGGGAATGGTAATTTACAGATTGCTGGCTGAAAGCTGTTACTTATAAAATAAAGTTGGAAAGCTGGGGATATGGTATGGGGAGTCGACAAAAAGGGGAATACCAAGTTATACATTTTTCATTACATTGATTCAGGCCTCTGAGTTCTTGGCCTGTTCAAGCTTTCCAGACTGTTATCTGGTTGTACGCAGTTGTGTATTGCCTTGGCCTCTTGGATCTTTTAAATCTCATGTGTAAATAACACTCAAATCCTTAAGTTTTACCCAAACTTGATCCCTGGCATATTGGTAACATCACCAATATAGGCTCTGACGAGGCAGAAGATGCAGGGTGAGTGTTCATTAAACATTTCCAAATCATAAGAATGAACTAATAGGTTACATTTCTGTAAACAGCAGATCGACCCAATGATTCTGAAATCAACCTGAAGTTTGTTTCCTGGGATTGGTACCTGTTAAAAGAATGCAGCCAGCTGCAGACTCCACTTGGCCCATCCTTAGAGAGCAGCTAAAAGAGAAACAACCAAGGTGATAGCTTTAGGTTGTGGTGCTGAGTAATAGTTTCTCCCCAGTTCATATTAAAGCTGCTTAAAACATAAAGAAGTGGCCCAGTTGGGCTTAGGTAGTGTCCAGGAGAGCACCATACATCCTGATTGGCGCTACAATGGGCCTTTAAGTTGGGAATTGCAGCACTGTGGTACATGGCTCTGAAGTAATCCAAAAGTATTTGCAATGCCTCAGTTAGCCCTGCTTGTGCCTAAAATTCATCCCTTAAAATAAAATGCTGTATTTGAAGGGCTTGCTTCCGTAAAGAGACAAACACTTGTGCATATCTTTTTAGATGTAATATTGCGCTGTCATAAAAAAAAAAACTATGGGATTGGAGTCCAGAGGATTGCCTTTGTGAAGTAAGTTCACTGGAGTTAAGTCCACTGGAACAGTGACAAACCTTGATACTGTAACGCTACCCCAGCAAGGGCCACTGATTTGTATCACTGGGTCTTTTCTCTTTGTATAGCAGCAGCCAAGCACACAGCAACATCCACACCTCTGGCTCAAGAAACAGTATAGGGGTTGACCTTTTTAACAATGTATTGCACATCAACTTATGATTTAGGATTAGAGAACTGTGGGATACTCCAGAACATTTAGCAAAGATTTGAGGACACTACCCCCACCATTAACAGCAGCTTCTTAACACAGTTCTTCAAGTGTTAGGAAAAGAAGCTGTCAGCTGAGCGTGACAGGAGTTAAAAACAGTACATATTCTCTCTTCCTAGGTCTATACTCCATGTCCCCTGGGTTTGGATATCTCCCTCAGACGCAAGCAGGCATACTTCTATGTAGCACTTCCAGATAAGATCCTCAGTGGCACCCCTCTTTGGCTCCCAAGAGCCTCATAGCAAGATAGGCCCCAAAGCTAAACACAGTTGGGACCTCAATGAGCTAGGCAGGATCCTGAGAAGAATGGCAGTCCTTCTGCCTGGGAACCTCTCCTCCCGGAAAAGAACACTGCCCTCTGAGGCTCCAACTATTTTTGCAGTCCCCAACCTTAATCTGAGCAATCCTTCCCAGCCATTGGCTAGGGCTGCATAAATATTTAGACTGCCTATCTGACTCTCTCACACACTATTTCTGGAAACCTCCAGAAAATAGGGGGAGGCAATCAAACCAGCAGCCCACAGAGCTCAGAGCAGCCCAAAGCAATCACACCCAGTTCCACTGATAACAGGTGAGACACAGGTCTAAATTTGCCTAACCAAATCTTCGCAGCCTATCTAAGAGGGTGGAACAATATTGTTGCCTGTGATCTTTACTTTACAATACCTGAGTGACAGAGGGTTTGAATGGACATAGAGGCGATGTACACGATGATACGTGCAAAGGATGACTCTGATCAGCAGCTGCTGAGTGATTTCCTGTGTTCATGTAAGAGCTCTCCTGAACTGGTTTCCATTGGATTTAATTTGTCTCTATTGGTTCATAACTACATCAGGTAGTTTGCCATTTATAATCATTAAGTTGTTGTTTTATATGAACCAAATTACCCATTGGCACTATTATTTAATATCAGTGTCTCCTAATTTGTTTTGGATATGAAAGATCTTGATCTTGTCATAAAATGTCTCACGAATGTCTATGATCAGGGCCACCTCTTTATCTTCAAACAGAGGCACTTACTATGGGTCTGCCATGGTGGTGGTGGATCCTTTGTGTCACCAGACAGGTTCAGAAACTATAAAGGGCCAAGGCACAGAATCTTAAAAAAAGCTATCTTGTAATCACCAATGCACCCCACAAAAGTGATGGGCTTTGCTGTGGATGGTTCTTAGGTTGTGGACCTCAAAAACACTGAAACCGGAAACAACTGACAGCGATAAAACATAGTACAGAATCAACAGAGAAAACCAAAGTAAAACAAGGAAGAGGTCAAGACAAGTAGTCAATGGAGATAATTGAAAAACAGTGGTTAGGAATCATGGTTAGAAGCAAGTTGAGTCATTGATTAGTATTAAAGGCAGGAACAATAAATCACACACACACATGAGCCTGGGGACACAATAGCAGAAAGGACTTTGCTCAGGCATCATTCTGGAGCTAATCACTTCCATATGTAATACTCAAGGCAATTAGCCAGCAAGTGATTGTAACCAAAACCACAAGATGTCGTGGGCACACACCCGTGGAACACTCAATCACTAGATGGGTAGCGTCTCTAAAACACTAAATATCCTATGGGTTCCAGAAGAAGCTGCTGAAGCATTGCAAGAGAAAAAAAAACAGTATGATCTTAGTAGGAAGCAACAGGTAACTGCATTTTGTACACTCCATTATGTCTTACTAAGAAAATTGTAAAAAGCTAAACTCCAAGCAGATACAGATACAAAACACACTTTAATCTAGTTTTGCACTTATTAAAAAAAAAAAAACATTGATTGTATTTTTACATACAGCTACTAAAAGTACCTAAATCTGCCTTGTTATCAGCCACTTGTAATTGTCTGCACATTTGCATTCAGACTGGGAGAACGGGTAGCACTCTGTGCCGGAAAACACTATATGACCTCATGCAGAACTGCCATTCCAACAATGTTCACAGGCTTACAGAAAAGGAGAGCCCACTAATGACCTCATAAGTGTGCTACTGCTCCTTCATTGTGTGTTCTCAGGCTGAGGCATGTAAGAGGGTGATGCACTGGCAGCCACCACTACAATCAGCAAGCAGAAGCACTGCTCTAGCTGGAGGCACTCACTTCTGCATTAGCTACCAGAAGTAAACACAGTGATCACATGATTGCTTCTTACCTTTGACGCTAGAGGAATCTTGCAGAGGACTTATTTGTGTTCTGCACTGTGCTTCCTGCAGCAATTTTGGGGGAGCCTGAGTCTGATTGTACATACATCTTTCCTAAGATTTGCCCCCTTTAGCCCCTTCTGTGTAATTTTAGCAGTGGTGGTTGCGAGAGGTCTGAGGTAGGGACAGACACCCACTCGCTAGGCTTTGACTTAAGATAGCCTTTAGGGATGCAGCCTCATCCCTTTTAAACCCGAACACATAATAATTACACAGGTTCTGAGGCTAATTTATTGCAGATAAGGCACTAAGTGAGTTTAATTACCACCTTAATCAGCCACAGAGTCTTTGTAATTAATAGGTTTTCGGGTTTAAAGGGATGAGGTGGCAACCCTACTGGCCAAACATGAATCAAAATTCGGCTGGTTCAGGAACCAGCCAAATTTGATCAATCTATGGCTAATCCTGTTCATGAGAAGTTGATCTATCGATTAGCAAAATGCTTCGACCAGTGCATGCCGTCAATGGGCTGCAGCACTGATTAGTGTATTTTGACAGCGGGGAGTCCCCTCTGTCAGAATACTATGATACAGTGGGGAGGAGTCCTTCATCCACCTCGAATGTGTGGTTGGGGGAATCTGTTCAGTGTTTTTATTCAGCCCACTGACTGAATGATATAAACTTAATCCTGTATGGCAAGCTTTAGCGACAGGATTCAAAGGAAAAGAGATAGCTCAGGGACAGAGTAGAACTCTCCTAGAGACCACCTGTCAGTTTGAGAAGAATGTTTACTGGTCTCCGCATTGGTGCATCATTAGGCACCATTCTGCTAGCACCACACCCCTGTGGGAAGACTGCATTGAAAAAGCCATACAGGCACCTGATTAAGGAAGTACTCCTCAAGCACCATACTTTAGGTAAGCCCTGCATCATAGAATTGCAGCACTGGACTGTATTGTGGTGGATGTGTATAGTGTCTTACTGGGATCTCCTTGACGAGCATGAGGATCTAATTTCCTTCCTGATTTTGATCGATACCAGGCTCAGGGAGACCATCCTTTAAGGAGTGCCTGCGGAGGCCTCCTACCAGATTGGATCCTACGTTTTCTTTCCCACATATTCCTCCCTCACCTCCCACACTCTCCTGAGGATGGTGCATCTGGCTGTGAACTAATGCAAATAGGGTTCACTCGCCTTTCTGAAGCTGAGTGGGCCTTTAGGAGGAGGGAGGGCCGTTGCCTGTATTGCGGTCTTGGTGGGCATTTCCTGAAATCTTGTCTGACCCGCCTGGGAAACGCTTGCACCTATGGTCCTGCCGGGGGCAGATCTTAGCTGGAATTTCCTCTTCCCTGTTTTCCCATAATGAAAAAACGATAATCACAGTTATCCTCTCCTAGGCAGCAGGTTCGGTGGTTACTCGGGCATTGGTAGACACTGCGAATTCCATACCCTTGAAGCCTAGTGTTTCTTCACTAGTCATCAAGACGATTGATGGCAGACCCCTGCAACCGCCACAGGTTACCCATGAGATTGTTCTGGTTGATATGGCGATAGGGGCTGTTCACAGGGAGTCGACCTGTGTCCAGGTTATTTCGTCCCCCCACTACTCCATTCTTTTGGGGTACCCTTGGCTTCTGAAACACAATCCGACCTTTGATTGGCAGTCGGTGAAGATCCTCTCTTGGTCTTCACAGCGTGGCGCTGTTTGTATCTATGGGCCTGTTAAGGTACTTTGTACCTCCTTGGATTCAGTGTTGCCTACTAAATATCGTGAGTATCAAGATGTATTTGACAAAGTGCACGCTGGTACTCTTCCTCCTCATCGTCCGTACGATTGTGCCATAGACTTGCAACCTGGTGCCATTCCCCCTCATGCCAGAGTTTATCCTCTCTCAGTTGCGGAGAATAAGGCCATGTAGGAGAACGTTGCGGATGCGCTTGCCCGGGGGCACATTCACAAGTCCTTTTTTCCAGCGGGTGCTGATTTTTTCTTTGTAAAGAAAAAGGGGGGTGAGTTGAGACCTTGCATTGCATATAGGGGTCTCTATCGCATCACGGTCAAAAAAATGCATACCCGATTCTGATTACTGAATTGTTTGACTGCCTCAAGGGAGCAATGGTCTTTACCAAGCTGGTTCCAGTTCTCATTCTCACCGATTATAAGAATCTGACGTATCTCTCGGAGGCCAAGAGGCTCAAACCCCATCAGGCCAGATGGGCCCTATTCTTGTCTTGTTTTAACTATGTGGTCTCCTATTTGCTCAGCTCCAAGAATGTTAAGGCTGATGCCTTGTCTCGCCAGTATTCTGAGTTGTCCAGGGAGGACTCCGTGCCTACACCGGTCATACCTTCAGATCATATCCTGACTGCCATCCGCACCAACTTAACCTCTCCTCTTGGGAAACAGATCTTGGCTGCCCAACCTGATGCTCCCACAGAGAGACCTTCTGGCAAATGTTTTGTACCTGAGGGGTTGCGCCCAGGGGTGTTGCTAGGTAGGAAAAAGACCAGGGGCTTGAGCCCGAAGGTAAATTTGATCCCACGATGTCCCTTTCCGACATCAGGAGGGGGCATGAAGATCAACGCCAGGGAGCTTTGCCTGGCGCTGGATTAAAGGTGAGTGTAGCACCAATTAGAGCATTTTGATGGAGCGACACCTCTGGACCCCTTTACATTACACAGTACCCCCCTACACCTCTGGACCCCGTTTGCATTTCACAGCCCCAAAACACACCTCTTGACCCCTTTACATTACACAGCCACCCCCTCCCCCCCCCCCCGAGTTGGACAGAGTGCAAGGTTCAGGAATAAGTTACGTACAGAGTGCAAGGTTCAGGAATACGTTGTACGGGGTGCAAGATTCAGAAATGCGTTGTACAGGGTGCAAGGTTCAGGAACGCGTTGTACGGGGTGTAAGGTTCAGGAATGCGTTGTATGGGGTGTAAGGTTCAGGAATGCGTTGTACAGGGTGCAAGGTTCAGGAGTGCGTTGCACGGGGTGCAGGGTTCAGGAGTGCGTTGCATGGGGTGCAAGGTTCAGGAGTGCATTGTACGGGGTGCAAGGTTCAGGAGTGCATTGTACGGGGTGCAAGGTTCAGGAGTGCGTTGTACAGGGTGCAAGTTTCAGGAGTGCGTTGTACAGGGTGCAAGGTTCAGGAGTGCGTTCAGGAGTGCATTGTACGGGGTGCAAGGTTCAGGAGTGCATTGTAAAGGGTGCAAGGTTCAGGAGTGCGTTGCACAGGGTTCAAGGTTCAGGAGTGCATTGTAAAGGGTGCAAGGTTCAGGAGTGCATTGTATGGGGTGCAAGGTTCAGGAGTGCATTGTATGGAGTGCAAGGTTCAGGAATTTGTTAAATGGCAAAGACACCAATTAGTTAAATATAGCACACTTATCTTAAAGTCTTGATTAGCAGTGTAAAGGAGCCAAGGGAAGGAATGGAACATAAATGAGTGCAGCCTATAGCAGGACATGCAGCAATGTAACATCTATTCAGCACAGCCAGTGGTTGGAGGGCAAACCAGGGGCAGCCACAATGAAAATGATTGGAGCTGTCAAATTGAAGCAGTGATGTCGGGGATGGGCGGGACCGATGTGAGGGGCTCTGCCCCTTTGTTCCAGCAGGCATCGGCGGCCTGTATACATTGCTAGCCAGGGAGGAAGGTGACAGGGGGAGGGACCAATTGTAACTACTGTATATGTACCCACAGTTCACATACAGTAGTTAAAATTGGTCCTGCCCCCTGTCACCTTCCTCCCCGGCCAGTGGCTGTATGTCTATAACGTAAATTGGAAAAAGGGGCGGAGCCCCACATATCGGCCCAGCAGGGCTGGTGCAAGGATTTTTATCTACACAGGCGAAGGTGCATTTTGGTGCCCCTCCCCTCACCAATGCAACCCCGCAAACCCATTTGGCATATGGCAGGGCACAGCGTGGAAGTTTTAGTTTGCCTCCCCTGCCAGCTTCCCATAGCCAGTGAGGGGAAGCGGGAAATGCATAACCCTGCAATGAGATTATGCATTCCCTGCTTTTCCTTACTGGCTATGGAAAGCTGGCAGGTGAGGCAAACTAAAACTTCCACGCTGCGCCCAATAGGAGAGAGGATGCAGCATTAGGGAAACAAAGACAGGTATTTTAAAATTCTGAATCCCATAGTTGCCAAAATTTAGAAAAAACATTTCCAAGGACACTTTTCTACTGTAAGCCCAGTCAACCACTATAGGCAGAGAGTGAACTTTAATTAGGGGCAGGGCATTCTTTTAAAATGGGTGTGATTTTAAAACAGGCATATAGTTAAAGCGGTAGCAAAGCCACGTTTTGAAAACATGCTGACAGGCAACATTTTTATGACATAAGATGCCCTGTCTGTCTCTTCTGTCATAAAAGCTTCCTCCTACCTGTACAATGTGTTGTGCATGCGCAGCTCAGTGTACATTGGCCGCCCCCCAAACTGTGCTGCAGCGATGTGATTCCCTTGTTTATGCGGGAGTGACATCATTGTGGCCCGCCCATTCAAGTGGCTGAAGACATAGAACCCGCAAGGCAGACCAGGCGAAGATGGAAGCGCCTGGAACCCGCTGGATCGATTACAGCACAGTGCCAGAAGGCTTCTTTGACACGTAAGTCTGCCATAATGTAATAAAATACTGTGCATACATCCCTGGTGGCTGCCGGGGACAACCCATCTTATGCTGCCTCCTGGGAATCAGACCTGAATGAGTCGTTACCGCCTGACACCTGGACCCAATGCTTCCGCCGATCCTTTAGGGACATTCTAAATGTTGCCCTGATAGAAGCTAATGTGAAAATCTTTACCAGGTGGTACAAGGTTCCGACCAGATTGGCCACAATGTTTCCCAACATTTCCTTATGTTTCCGCAATTGTAGAATGACTGGTTCGATGTTCTACACTTGGTGGTCTTGCCCACACATTAGATCCTATTGGAATAAAATCTTTCACCTAATGTGGAGAATATCGAGCCTAGCTATTCCACAAGACCCCAAAGTAGTCCTCTTAAATTTTCCTATCGAACGCGCCCCTAAACACTTATCCAGACTTCTTTTTTTTTTATTCTGCTGGGTGCTAAAATTACTTTAGCTAGGTTTGGAAGCGGGATACAGTTTCCCTCAAAGCAGCTAAAATGAAAATCTCCTGGCTCATGACCCAAGAGAAATTGGCTAGCATACTACTTGATAAAAAAAAGCACCTTTGAGAAAGTGTGGGAACCCTGGGCAGTATATACAAACACTCCCCTTTATCCGGGTCATTTATTGTCAGACGCTGGGAATCTCTGATGTGACTTTACTATCACAACTTCTCCCCCCCCCCCCCCCCAAATATCGGACAAGCCTCTCTCTACCTCCTTTTCTTCTTTCCCCTATTTGCTCTTGTTTCTTGTCCTCTGTATCCTGAGAACCCTATAAGTACAGACCGCTTTTATTGGCTGAATGATTGCTGGCTGAACCCTATCCAATTTTTCACTAATGCACAGATAATGACTTTTATCCAAGAGGTCACTTTGGTATGTTTTACTCCTGGAATCTCTCGTACTGCGCTATATGGCGCTCATATATTTAGCTGTTTTGTGTTTTTTTTTTTCCCACATTAAGGAAGCTTTATGGTTGAAAGCTGGTGGCGGGGGTCCCCCCCCCTCTCTCTGGAGACAGTCAGTGTTCCCAATGGGGGTCTCCTGGGACTGGGTAGGGCCTCTCCCGCCCCCCTGACTGAACACTTTTTTGTTTTATTTTGCTATGCTGTTAAGGCCCCTTTCACACTTGTATGACTCCAAAGTTGCAGCGACTTTGGAGTGCAACTTTGGTGCAACTTTGGTGCAACTTTGATGCATCTTTGGCGCAACTTTGGATGGGTGCAACATGGATACGACTTTGGCTTTGACCAGTTTTAATGGACAACTGTTGCACACAAGTTGCATAGTATAACAATTTGGTATGACTTTCATGCAACTTTTGAGGGTTAACATTGAAGTCTATGGCCCTGAAGTTGCATGAAAGTCAGACCAAAGTAGTGCGTGAACTACTTTGAAGTTGCTGCAACTGTAAGTTGCGCATATATGAATGGTTATCATTGGAAAACATGGGGAACGACATGTCGTGCAACTCTGATGTCCAAAGTTGCATGACAAGTTGCACAAGTGTGAAAGGGGCCTAAACCTTACAGTTTTGCTCTAACTTCTACCTCATGATAACACTCTGGTTCGGATGTTACTTGACTGTATTAGAGCTCTCCTGTGATATCCTTATGCTTTGTATTGTCCTCGAAGTTGAACCTGTTTTTGTTCTTTGATTAATGAAAAAATAAAAAACCTTTTGCAAGAAAATACTGTGCATACTGGTACATTATGGCCTATACCTCCATGGGTCCTCTAAAAAGAAAAAAATATATATACACTGGACATTACTATTAGTTTAAAGATAAAGTTTAGCTAAAAAAAAAAAAATCTCTATAGCTTTAGTGAGCGTACTTGCCAGTAGTGAAAATGATCCCAAGCAGCTGGATCCTGTGCAGAGATGTCCCATCTTCCTTTAGTGTATGAGCTTCTGCTGCAGGGATTACTATCATAGATGCCCCCAAGCACATCTCTTCCACTTATGCCCATCCTCCCCACCACTACTCTGCCACCAATATGCCCCCAGCATACCTATGCCTCCTATCTCCCCCCCCCCCTCCTGCCCCATTCAGCACAACTTTGCCTCCAATCACCCCCCCCCATCCAGCACACCCACCTATATCTCCAATCACCCCCTCATCCAGCACACCCACCTATGCCTCCAATCACCCCCTCCCATCCAGCACACCCACCTATGCCTCCAATCACCCTCTCCCATCCAGCACACCCACATATGCCTCCAATCACCCCCCCCCCCCCATCCAGCACACCCACCTATGCCTCCAATTACCCTCTCCCATCCAGCACACCCACATATGCCTCCAATCACCCCCCCCCCCATCCAGCACACCCACCTATGCCTCCAATCACCCCCCATCCAGCACACCCACCTATGCCTCCAATCACCCCTCCCCCAATCCAGCAGACCCACCTATGCCTCCAATCACCCCCCTCATCTAGTACACCCACCTATGCCTCCAATCACCCCCCCCCATCCAGCACACCCACCTACGCTTCCAATCACCCCCCCCATCCAGCACACCCACCTATGCCTCCTATCACCCCCCATCCAGCACACCCACCTATGCCTCCAATCACCCCCCCCATCCAGCACACCCACATATGCCTCCAATCACCCCCCCATCCTGCACACCCACCTATGCCTCCAATCACCCCCTCCCCCCATCCAGCACACCCACCTATGCCTCCAATCACCCCCCTCATCTAGTACACCCACCTATGCCTCCAATCACCCCCCCCCATCCAGCACAACCACCTATGCCTCCAATCACCCCCCCCATCCAGCACACCCACCTATGCCTCCTATCACCCCCCCCCCCCATCCAGCACACCCACCTGTGCCTCCTATCACCCCCTCCCATCCAGCACACCCACATATGCCTCCAATCACCCCCTCCCCCCATCCAACACACCCACCTATGCCTCCTATCACCCCCCCCCCCATCCAGCACACCCACCTATGCCTCCAATCACCCCCTCTCCCCATCCAGCACACCCACCTATGCCACCAATCACCCCCTCCCCCCCATCCAGCACACCCACCTATGCCTCCAATCACCTCCCCCCCATCCAGCACACCCACCTATGCCTCCTATCACCCCCCCATCCAGCACACCCACCTATGCCTCCAATCACACCCACCTATGCCTCCAATCCCCCTCTTCTCATCCAGCACACCTGTGAAAATATTATTCTACCTCATCTTCTTACCTGGTGTGTATCGGAGGACAGACAACAGCGCACACTGAGAGCGGACCTGGACGGGGCATGGGCTAAATAGTTTTCTGGGAGAGGGAGGACTTGGGATACACAGTGCCGCCTGTCATGAACGACAATGTGTGTGGGCGGCCATGCCCTTTACCAGCACAGAGGACACAGTTGAGGCAGAATGCCTAGCAAAAAGGCGAGATAGTAGTACAAATAGGGAATTGGGTGTCAGATTTTACCGCCCCTGCCTGCCTGGCACCCTACGGCAGCTGGCTAAGCCACCTTATGCTGACGCTTGGCCTGCGGCCCCGCCCACCCCGACATTAGTTCTTCATTTTGACAGCTCCTCTCACTCTCATTGCCAGCGCCCCTGGCTTGCCTTCCAATCACTGGATGGGGGATGGATGTTAAAATGCTGAGGTATTTATCCCCGAGTTCCAGGCCTTGGGACTCAGGGCTAATCATTTTATATAAGCAACAGGAGAACCGGGGCTTTTTGGGGGCCCACTCGGGGCTATAGCCCCGGTCAGCCCCCCCTCTCCTGACGCCACTGGTTGCGCATCAGACTGTTGTGCATGTACCACAATTCCAAGACTGCCGGTCATCCTGGTAAGAACCAGATGTCCTGGGCTTTTTCCCGTCAGTTCTGGTGGCAATCTCTTGCACTGATGTTGCTGCCTATGTGGCTGCTTGTTCGGTCTGTGTCCAGAACAAATCTCCTCGGCACCTTCCCTTGGGCCTACTGCATCCCATTCCCAATGGGGAGCGTTCCTGGTCTCACCTGGCCATGGATTTTATTGTGGAACTTCCCGCGTCTCGAGGTTACATGGTTATCCTCATGGTTGTCGACTGGTTCTCCAAAATGTGCCACTGTGTTCAATTTAAACGGCTGCCTACCACTCAGGAGCATGCCTCTGTGTTTGCCAGGGAGGTCTTCCATTTAGACAGGTTGCCTAAGGAGATCGTCTCAGACCGTGGGAGCCAGTTTGTCTCCAGGTTCTGGCGCTCCCTTTTGCTCCCAGTTGGGTATTTGGCTCTTTTTCTGTACCATCCGCAATCCAATGGTGCCGCTGAGCATTCCAACCAAGCTCTGGAGCAATTTCTCTGCTGCTTAATCTCTGACCATCAGGACAATTGGGTTGATCTGCTACCCTGGGCGGAGTTTGCCAGGAACTCTGCCATCAACTCGTCTTCCGGAATGTCTCCATTCATGGCCAATTATGGGTTCCAACCCGCTATGTTGCCTGAGTTGTTCTCGCCACAGGACATCCCAACTATGGAGGATGATTTCCGTGCCCTCCATTCCTCTTGGGTGCAAATTCAAGAGTCTTTATGGGTCTCTGCCCAGCGTCAGAAGCTCCAGGCAGACCAGAGATCTCCAATGTCTTTCATTTATCACTTTTAAAGCCACTGGTTTGCAATCGCTATACTTCTTCACGTCCTCGCCCTCGTCCCATTCCTTTGGACAATCATGAAGAGTATGAGGTTAGCAGCATCTTGGATTCCTGTCGGTTCCGAGGTCAGGTTCAATACCTGGTGCACTGGAAGGGTTATGGTCCTAAGGAGCACTCCTGAGTTCCCTCTGCTGATATTCATGCTCCCGCCCTTCTCTGCACTTTCCATGCTCACTTTCCTCAGAAACCGTTTTTTTTGCTCCGGGGCTGTTTAGGGGAGGGTACTGTCAAGATCTTACCTTGCCCTCCTGTTGGCAGCCATCTTGGACATGTGCAGACTGTTGCCTCTTATAAACTCTGATTGCATCATCACTTGCTTGCTGCCTGGGTGTCGCACAGTGATGATGCTGCACACCCGACTATATCTATCACCTGATGGGTTGCAGTCCTTGCCCTTGCGTTTGTGCTCCAGGGAGCATCTCTGCTAGCAGTCTTCTGTTTTTCGTGTTCCTCTGTGTATGACCTGGCTTGGCTGATGACTCTCCTGGCTCTCAACCCCTACATCGGCAGACTACCCAGCATCGGCAGATGACCCATCAGCGGTAGACTACCAGCTTCTGGACTCAACCCCGGCTTGGATGACTACCCGCTTCTGGATTTGACCCCGGCTTGTTCTTGTGCTCACTTTCTCTCTCTTGCTGTGCGTTTATTGTTGTTTTCTCCAATAAACTGCTTTATTTTACCTGCATTCCCATGTGGTCTGGTTTCTTTGCACCTTGACAGGTCCCTTCAACACATATCAACATAATTAGCTGTTAGGGTTGAGCGAACACCTAGATGTCCGTGTTCGACGGGTTCGGCCGAACTTTAAAAAAAAGTCCGGGTCCGTGTCCCGGACTTTTACCGAACTTTTCCCGGACACCGAACCCCATTGAAGTCAATGGGGACCCGAACTTTAAGGCACTAAAATGGCTCTAAAACACCAAAGGAAAGGGCTAGAGTGCTGCAAATGGCAGCAAAACGTAATTAAGAGCATGGCAAGTGCTCTGCAAACAAATGTGGATAGGGAAATAACTTAAAACAACAAAAAAAAACAGAAAAATAAAACAATGTTCTTCTTCATCTCTGAAGGACGAGGCCCATATGGAGTAGGAGGGAGGTTAAGGTGGTGGTGGATGTGGCGGTGACATAGGCGTGCGCACAGGGTGTGCTGGGTGTGCCTGGGCACACCCTAATCACCTAGGGCACATAGCATTGCCAGTGAGGAGATGGGAAAGATCTCCCTGGGACCTGCTCTGCTCTATTTCTCCTTGCCTACAGGTACATGGCCCCGATACATTACTCTCCCTGCTGGCAAACACATGCATGTGTATTTCAACTTTGGGGTGCACACCTTAATGCAATAGGCTGCGCACACCTATGGGCGGTGTAGGTGGAAGCGGCGGTGGAGGAGGACCAGGGCCGGATTAACAGCATCATGGGCTTGGTGCTGAGGATTTTGAAGGGCCTTAGGGCCGTGCCTTGCCATGCACCCAGAGGAGGAAGGGTGCAGCCATGCATGCCTAATTCAACATGGGATCCTGTCTCTGAAGCCCATAAACACATCCATGCATCGCCAACTGTCCCTCCTTGTCCGGCCTTCACGCTGTGTGGGGAGGTTCTGAGGGTGCTGCCTGGGGAAGCGAGCATAGAAGCCAGACTTCTGTGTTTACAAGTGACAGAAGAGCGGTAACAGTGAATATGGCCAACCCGGGGCCTATATAAAAGGTAGGGGCCTGGAGCTGCAGCTCCAATAGCCCCTACATTAATCTGGCCCTGAGGAGGAGGACGAGGTAGCCAACACTGCTTCTTTTCACAAATTTTAAATGAGGGTACACCCCAAAAGAGTGAGAAAGAGCAAAAATGGAACAATGGGTGGGTAAGGTCGGTATCCATTGCTATTCTGCATAAGGTACGGAAAAGTCCCGTGGGATCCATGCCTGGTTCATTTTAATGAACGTGAGCTTGTCCACATTGTCTCTGGACAGGCGGCTGCGCTTGTCTGTTATAACGCCCCCAGCCGTGCTAAATACCCGTTCAGATAATACACTGGCTGCAGGGCACGCCAGCACCTCCAAGGCGTAAAGGGCAAGCTCAGGCCATGTGCCCAATTTGGAGACCCAGAAGTTGAAGGGGGCAGACCCGTCATTCACTACATGTAGGCGTGTGCACACATACTGCTCCACCATGTTGGTAAAATGCTGCCTCCTGCTAAGACGTTCCATCTGAGCTGCTGGTGCTGCTGTTTGTTGTGGCGTGCTGACAAAGCTTTTCCACATTTCGGCCATGCTAACCCTGCCTTCTGAGGTGCTGGCGGTGCCCTGGTTGCGTTGGCGACCTCCTCCTCCTCCTCCTCTGCCTTGTGCTTCCACTGTGGCCCCGCTGTCAGATGGGAATGCCAGCAGCATGGCGTCTACCAGCGTGCGCTTGTACTCGCGCATCTTGCGATCGCGCTCCAGTGAGTGAATTAAGGACGGTACGTTGTCCTTGTAACGGGGATCCAGCAGCGTGGCCACCCAGTAATCAGCACAAGTTAGAATGTGGGCAACTCGGCGGTCGTTGTGGAGACACTGCAGCATGTAATCGCTCATGTGTGCCAGGCTGCCCAGAGGCAACGAAAGGCTGTCCTCTGTGGGAGGTGTATGGTCCGTGTCCTCTGTATCCCCCCAGCCACGCACCAGTGATGGCCATGAGCTGGCCTGGGTGCCACCCTGCTGTGAACATGGTTCCATCTCCTCCTCCAGCTCCTCCTCCTCCTCATCCTCCTCATCCTCCAGAACTGTGCCCCTGCTGGACAATTGCGCCCCTGGCGTTTGCGTGTGCAGGAACCCACCCTCGGAGCCCCTTGCGAATGACTGCCCTGAAAGCCTTGGAAATGTTACCTCTTCATCCTCCTCCTCCTCCTCATCCTGTGCCACATCCTCTTCCATCATCGCCCGAATTGTTTTTTCAAGGAGGCATAGAAGTGGGATAGTTAAGCTGAGAACGGCGTCATTGCCACTGGCCATGTTGGTGGAGTACTCAAAACAGCGCAACAAGGCACACAGGTCTCGCATGGAGGCCCAGTTAAATTAAATAGCGGAATAGAAAATATGATCCAAAAAAAGTGTATGTATATCACACGTACACAACCACACTAGGCCCCAATTACTATTGTTTGTACCCCTAAAAGGCTAGATGAGGAGTAGGGGGAGTATGGAACAGGCAGCACCCTCAAACCTTCAGAAGTATGAGATGAACCCCAACAACTTGAAAAGGTGGATCTCTCTCACACGTACCGACACAGACTATCCCGCAATTCAATTGATCCTCAAAGGTTTTTATTGAATAGCGGAATAGGAAATATGATCAAAAAAAGTGTATGTATCTCGCACGTACACAACCACACTAGGCCCCAATTACTATTGTTTGTACCCCTAAAAGGCTAGATGAGGAGTAGGGGGGGTATGGAACAGGCAGCACCCTCAAACCTTCAGAAGTATGAGATGAACCCCAACAACTTGGAAAGGTGGATCTCTCTCACACGTACCGACACAGACTATCCCGCAATTCAATTGATCCTCAAAGGTTTTTATTGAATAGCGGAATAGGAAATATGATCAAAAAAAGTGTATGTATCTCGCACGTACACAACCACACTAGGCCCCAATTACTATTGTTTGTACCCCTAAAAGGCTAGATGAGGAGTAGGGGGGGTATGGAACAGGCAGCACCCTCAAACCTTCAGAAGTATGAGATGAACCCCAACAACTTGGAAAGGTGGATCTCTCTCACACGTACCGACACAGACTATCCCGCAATTCAATTGATCCTCAAAGGTTTTTATTGAATAGCGGAATAGGAAATATGATCAAAAAAAGTGTATGTATCTCGCACGTACACAACCACACTAGGCCCCAATTACTATTGTTTGTACCCCTAAAAGGCTAGATGAGGAGTAGGGGGGGTATGGAACAGGCAGCACCCTCAAACCTTCAGAAGTATGAGATGAACCCCAACAACTTGGAAAGGTGGATCTCTCTCACACGTACCGACACAGACTATCCCGCAATTCAATTGATCCTCAAAGGTTTTTATTGAATAGCGGAATAGGAAATATGATCAAAAAAAGTGTATGTATCTCGCACGTACACAACCACACTAGGCCCCAATTACTATTGTTTGTACCCCTAAAAGGCTAGATGAGGAGTAGGGGGGGTATGGAACAGGCAGCACCCTCAAACCTTCAGAAGTATGAGATGAACCCCAACAACTTGGAAAGGTGGATCTCTCTCACACGTACCAACACAGACTATCCCCCAATTTAACTGATCCCCAGAGGTTTTTGATTAAATAGCGGAATAGAAAATATGATCCCAAAAAAGTGTATGTATATCACACGTACACAACCACACTAGGCCCCAATTACTATTGTTTGTACCCCTAAAAGGCTAGGAGTAGGGGGAGTATGGAACAGGCAGCACCCTCAAACCTTCAGAAGTATGAGATGAACCCCAACAACTTGGAAAGGTGGATCTCTCTCACACGTACCAACACAGACTATCCCCCAATTTAACTGATCCCCAAAGGTTTTTGATTAAATAGCGGAATAGAAAATATGATCCCAAAAAAGTGTATGTATATCACACGTACACAACCACACTAGGCCCCAATTACTATTGTTTGTACCCCTAAAAGGCTAGGAGTAGGGGGAGTATGGAACAGGCAGCACCCTCAAACCTTCAGAAGTATGAGATGAACCCCAACAACTTGGAAAGGTGGATCTCTCTCACACGTACCAACACAGACTATCCCCCAATTTAACTGATCCCCAAAGGTTTTTGATTAAATAGCGGAATAGAAAATATGATCCCAAAAAAGTGTATGTATATCACACGTACACAACCACACTAGGCCCCAATTACTATTGTTTGTACCCCTAAAAGGCTAGGAGTAGGGGGAGTATGGAACAGGCAGCACCCTCAAACCTTCAGAAGTATGAGATGAACCTCAACAACTTGGAAAGGTGGATCTCTCTCACACGTACCAACACAGACTATCCCCCAATTTAACTGATCCCCAAAGGTTTTTGATTAAATAGCGGAATAGAAAATATGATCCCAAAAAAGTGTATGTATATCACACGTACACAACCACACTAGGCCCCAATTACTATTGTTTGTACCCCTAAAAGGCTAGGAGTAGGGGGAGTATGGAACAGGCAGCACCCTCAAACCTTCAGAAGTATGAGATGAACCCCAACAACTTGGAAAGGTGGATCTCTCTCACACGTACCAACACAGACTATCCCCCAATTTAACTGATCCCCAAAGGTTTTTGATTAAATAGCGGAATAGAAAATATGATCCCAAAAAAGTGTATGTATATCACACGTACACAACCACACTAGGCCCCAATTACTATTGTTTGTACCCCTAAAAGGCTAGGAGTAGGGGGAGTATGGAACAGGCAGCACCCTCAAACCTTCAGAAGTATGAGATGAACCCCAACAACTTGGAAAGGTGGATCTCTCTCACACGTACCAACACAGACTATCCCCCAATTTAACTGATCCCCAAAGGTTTTTGATTAAATAGCGGAATAGAAAATATGATCCCAAAAAAGTGTATGTATATCACACGTACACAACCACACTAGGCCCCAATTACTATTGTTTGTACCCCTAAAAGGCTAGGAGTAGGGGGAGTATGGAACAGGCAGCACCCTCAAACCTTCAGAAGTATGAGATGAACCTCAACAACTTGGAAAGGTGGATCTCTCTCACACGTACCAACACAGACTATCCCCCAATTTAACTGATCCCCAAAGGTTTTTGATTAAATAGCGGAATAGAAAATATGATCCCAAAAAAGTGTATGTATATCACACGTACACAACCACACTAGGCCCCAATTACTATTGTTTGTACCCCTAAAAGGCTAGGAGTAGGGGGAGTATGTAACAGGCAGCACCCTCAAACCTTCAGAAGTATGAGATGAACCCCAACAACTTGGAAAGGTGGATCTCTCTCACACGTACCAACACAGACTATCCCCCAATTTAACTGATCCCCAAAGGTTTTTGATTAAATAGCGGAATAGAAAATATGATCCCAAAAAAGTGTATGTATATCACACGTACACAACCACACTAGGCCCCAATTACTATTGTTTGTACCCCTAAAAGGCTAGGAGTAGGGGGAGTATGGAACAGGCAGCACCCTCAAACCTTCAGAAGTATGAGATGAACCCCAACAACTTGGAAAGGTGGATCTCTCTCACACGTACCAACACAGACTATCCCCCAATTTAACTGATCCCCAGAGGTTTTTGATTAAATAGCGGAATAGAAAATATGATCCCAAAAAAGTGTATGTATATCACACGTACACAACCACACTAGGCCCCAATTACTATTGTTTGTACCCCTAAAAGGCTAGGAGTAGGGGGAGTATGGAACAGGCAGCACCCTCAAACCTTCAGAAGTATGAGATGAACCCCAACAACTTGGAAAGGTGGATCTCTCTCACACGTACCAACACAGACTATCCCCCAATTTAACTGATCCCCAGAGGTTTTTGATTAAATAGCGGAATAGAAAATATGATCCCAAAAAAGTGTATGTATATCACACGTACACAACCACACTAGGCCCCAATTACTATTGTTTGTACCCCTAAAAGGCTAGGAGTAGGGGGAGTATGGAACAGGCAGCACCCTCAAACCTTCAGAAGTATGAGATGAACCCCAACAACTTGGAAAGGTGGATCTCTCTCACACGTACCAACACAGACTATCCCCCAATTTAACTGATCCCCAAAGGTTTTTGATTAAATAGTGGAATAGAAAATATGATCCCAAAAAAGTGTATGTATATCACACGTACACAACCACACTAGGCCCCAATTACTATTGTTTGTACCCCTAAAAGGCTAGATGAGGAGTAGGGGGAGTATGGAACAGGCAGCACCCTCAAACCTTCAGTATGAGATTGTGTTCACTGTACCCCACAAAGATTGAGTTCACTGCACCCCACAATGATTGTGTTCACTGCACCCCACAAAGATTGTGTTCACTGCACCTCACAAAGATTGTGTTCACTGTACCCCCCAAAGATTGTGTTCACTGCACCCCACAAAGATTCTGTTCACTGTACCCCACAAAGATTGTGTTCACTGCACCCCAAAAAGATTGTGTTCACTGCACCCCAAAAAGGATGTTGTTCACTGCACCCCAAAAAGGATGTTGTTCACTCCACCCCAAAAAGATTGTGTTCACTGCACCCCACAAAGATTGTGTTCACTGCACCCCAAAAAGATTGTGTTCACTGCACCCCAAAAATGATTTTGTTCACTGCACCCCAAAAAGGATTTTGTTCACTGCACCCCAAAAAGGATGTTGTTCACTCCACCCCAAAAAGATTGTGTTCACTGCACCCCAAAAAGATTGTGTTCACTGCACCCCACAAAGGATTTTGTTCACTGCACCCCAAAAAGATTGTGTTCACTGCACCCCAAAAAGGATGTTGTTCACTGCACCCCAAAAAGGATTTTGTTCACTGCACCCCAAAAAGATTGTGTTCACTGCACCCCACAAAGGATTTTGTTCACTGCACCCCACAAAGATTGTGTTCACTGCACACCAAAAAGGATTGTGTTCACTGCACCCCAAAAAGATTTTGTTCACTGCACCCCAAAAAGATTGTGTTCACTGCAGCCCAAAAAGATTGTGTTCACTGCAGCCCAAAAAGATTGTGTTCACTGCAGCCCAAAAAGATTGTGTTCACTGCAGCCCAAAAAGATTGTGTTCACTGCAGCTCACACACAGAAAAATGGATGTGGATCACTGACACCTGCCTATCTCCAATCCCACACCACACAGCAATATCGATTGTAGTTTGTAGAACACAGTTTCCCTAAAATTCAGCAGACTCTGTCCCTAACAGGATTGAGAAGAGATCGTAGATCAGGATTGAGTGCAGACCCCACCCCCCACACAGCAATATCGATTGTAGTTTGTAGAAGACACTGACCCTATATAATTCAGCAGACTCTATCCCTAAAATGCCTACAACTCGCCCTGCCTAAACACTCCGACCTGTCCCTCAATTCTATCCGGACACAAATGGTTTTTTCCTGCCTATCTTTCCCTAATCAGCAGCCAGCACGTTGATGTGTGCTCTGTCCCTGAATCTAAGCAGCATAATGACGCCGCTGCGGCTGCCTCGAACTTATAAAGACTTGGTCACATGCTTCAGACGGCCAATCACAGCTACTGAGACATTTGCAGGCATGGCTGGGATGGCTTAAGGCACACCAGTTAAACGATTGTTGATTGGCTGTTGAAAGCCCGCCATGAAAAGAGCGCCAAAGCATGCAAAACCCGGAAATAAAACGACCGAACACGGATTTTTACCCGAACATACAGTAAAGTGTCCGTGTCCGTGTTCGGGTACAAAAAATCCAATTATTCGGTACGAACACGAATAATACAGTCCGTGTTCGCTCAACACTATTAGCTGTGCCTATGGTTGGATCTTAAACCAGGCTGCATTGTTTAACTGAAATATAATCTTCAGTAAGGTCAATGATCTGTGTCTGTTGTCTGACACAGGTACCTGAATCCCAAAACTGATTGAGCAGAATTAGAAACCATTTGACAGATAAGACATTATTTTTTTATGTATTTAAAAATATGCATTTAGCTGCTTACCTGGAGTTCAGCATAAATGCATTCCTATGAGCTCAGGTGTACATAAAGTGAAAGAAAAAGTATGAAATATTGGAACAAATCTACAAATGATGACAAACACCAGCAAATCTCACAGCTTACATTAAAAATAAAAAACTTTATTCTCTAAAAAATGAAAATTTAGCTGATAATATAGATAAGGTAGATTTGCTGCTAGTTTGAATTCATTAAAATTCACTTTTAGACACACAGCGCAGACTTCTCATTAGCTACTGTGTTCCACAATTTTTACCAGATAATATAAAAATGAAAAATAATAATCTATGGTCACACTTGCTTTAGAGCCACATACAGCTTAATAAACACATTATTGTGAAAATTTAGCAGACAATATAGATAAGGTAGATATGCTGCTAGTTTGAATTCATTAAAATCCACTTGTAGACACACAGCGCAGGCTGCTCATTAGCTACTGTGTTCCACCATTTTTACTAGATAATATACAATGAAAAATATTAATCTATGGTCACACTTGCTCTAGAGCCACGTACAGCCTAATAAACACATTATTTATGTTGACTGCAGATATGCATTTCCTATTTACTTAAAAACACAAGTCTGGGGATGTAATTGGACATGAGTCACAGGGTAAACATACTTATTAACTTTACTTTCATTATTCATTTGTGATAAATGTGGAAGCACTGCAAAAAGAAAACTCTCTAATAATCAATATGGAACATAAGACGTGTTGCAAACATACATTAATTTTCTGCTAATTAGTCTGAGGACAATGTGTGACATTTCATAGTCTTTGCTGTCTGGACGAGGAAAATTAGGAAAGGAACCACATACAGAAAACACCAGTTACCCATAATATTTTACAGTTCTGAAAGTTCTATCCTGAATGAAGGTGGGAACTGATTGGTTATGATCTGTACTTACTACTACTAGCTGAAGAAGGGAGCCGTTGTTGAGGAGCCCCTGTGCCCCCTGTCAGTCCAATAAATAACCTGGTTTTTAAAAATTTTCAAAGCTGCCTGTAGGCAGGTGCAGTTTACCCTCCCTTCGGTAGGTGACACTGTGTTGCTGGCCACTGTACAGAGGGAGTGGAGGCTAGGAGGACATTGTTCCTCTTCAGACTCCATAGGTGTCCCCAGAATGACAGTGGTCCGATTTGACCCTGCAACTCTGGGTGACCTTGGCGGCCATGTGTAGTGTGGACAGTGCTAATAAATAGCAGTGCCCCACTATATTTTGAGCGTATTTGCAAGTGGAAAGAGTAGGGGAAGTAACTACGCTTGTTAGGGATCAGTTGATTAGCCCTAGGAAAAGATTCCTGTTCGAGGAGAGACAGATTATGGACACCGCTGCCTGCTTTGCTATCCTCCAGTCTTCAGTGCTATGTCATAGGCCTGGCACCACTCTTCTAAGTACAGCTTGCATCGCCACTCTGCCTTTCAGCCACCCCCTATGCAGATGCCGCTCTGGTAATGTAAGCTATGGCAGGCAGAATTAGTACAAGAATCCCTGGTTGCAGGCAGCAAGGTACCATGGAGTATGTAGTCCTTGGAATTAATATTATAAAGCAGAAGAGAAGCTGCAAAGTGTGCAGAAAATCCATGAACTTGTGGAAAGAGATGTTCAGCAGATAGGCCGCACTCACAACATAAAAGAAGAGTTCTAAAGCAAGCTTACATTGTACTATTAAAATAACTGTTGCTTATATTTGAATTACAATGCTTATATTAAAATATTTAATTATAAAAATGATAGTGTATGCTGTGACCATAGAACTCCCTTTTTTTTTTTTTATTCTTTTTATTTGTTTATAACATATATAACACAAACATGTGCATTTGGCCCATTGAAACATGGCACATCTTAAGACAGTAGACCCACGCAGGGGTCTCTAACAAGCATTACGTGGTGGATGATTATACAGAGAGGCAGGAAGGAAAAAGTGTTAATACAACAATAAAACCAATAGAGTAACATAGGCAAAATCTATTAACTGATATGACTCTTGCCCCAGGGACAGCCATATGTCAAGGTAGGAGTTGTCTAAGGATGGACCCTTCAGGCTGGTCCAGGAGGGGACAAGCTCTGACTTCTAAACCGCCTAATTGGTCATGGCTGTAGAAGATTCTGCCAGTCACCAGACCTATCATGTTTTTGGGGGCAGCCTCTATGTAGGTAGGTATCCCTGTAAAGAGGTATCACAGTATTCACCTGTTTCTTCCACTGGGGGAGCGAGGAGGAGCTTGTTGCTTCCAACACAGTGCGATGGTTTTCCTGGCATAAAATAATAGGAGGCCCAAAAGAGTTCATTCAGCTACTATAGGTACCAGATCCTCCACTAATCCTAACAGACACATTTTGGGGGACGGAGTAATGAAGTCATGCAGCAGATCATTTAGTACCAAAATTACCTGTGTCCAGTAGGTGTTGAGCTCCGGGCAAGTCCAAGAGATGTGAATGATATCCCCCGGAGCATGGCCACAGCGCCAGTACTCCGGGGAAAGGGAAGTTTTCATTTTGTGTAAGCAATAGGGGGTAAGGTACACCCTATGGGCAATCTTGTACTGTATAAGGGCGATCCCTAAGGGAAACGAGAATTTTGAATGGAAAGCCCCACATGTCCTCCTAATCCTCTGAATCCAGCTCTGGAACATCTCGGACCCAGCATTGCTGTAGGGCAGATAGCTAGTGAGAGGAGACCCTGAGGAGATGCGTATAGAGAACAGGAACAGACTTCTCCAACCACTCGTAGCGCAGAACTCTCTCCAGGTCCGGCTGTACTAACTGTGTTTCGCCAGGAGGAAATTGGCCTCTGAAGGCATGGGACAACTGTAGTTATCTAAATAGGTGCGTTGGTGGGATATTATTATGGGATATTAGATGATTGAATGAGTAAAGGGAGAGATCCGAAGTGACGTCTGAAATCCGTTTAATAATGTACTTGGCCCACGCTATTGTGTCTGGAAGTTTGTATACGTGTGGCAAGGTGGGGTTGTTCCATCAGGGGGTATTAGGAGAGACTGCGGTAGTTTGATAGTTTTCAAAAATGAATCCCATCTTCCAGTCCCATAGGGTCTTTTTCATGGAAGGGGTCTAATCATATGGGGCTTTGGGACCTCGAAAAGGTAGATTTGACAGGGCTTCCACAGATCGCAACACTGCAGCCTCCGCAACTATAGCAGGATTGAAGTTATGAGGGGTGAGTCAGCAGTACGCAATGACTAATTGGGACTCTATAAATTATTTGTGGCAGTCTGGAAATGCCAGGCCCCCTTGCGAGGTAGGGCGCATAAGGGTGGAAAGTTTGTATCTAGGGGGATGCGGGCCCCAAAGAAGGAACAAAAGAGTTTATTTAACTGGGAGAAAAAATATTTCGGAATCCACTGTGGTGAGTTGCAGAACAGATAGGTGCATTTCTGTAATATTTTCATTTTGATTAGATTAGATTAATACAGCCCAAAAGTGATAGCGGCAGGTTCTCCCATGCCTTCAGCCTAGCTTTATCAGCATTGACAACCGGATTCAGGTTGAGTGAGATGAAGTCTGCTACATTTCTCTATACACACACTCCCAGATAAGTAAACTCATCCACCCATTGCAGCCGAATATCTGGTGGAGTCACCCTTTTTGCCTCTGGATCAAAATGCATGGGGCTGCAACATGCTTGCACATGATGAACAGGATCCAGCAGAGACACTTTCTGAAGGGAGGTTGTGTAGCACAAGACAAGGCTTCTCAAGCTCAATAAACGCTCCCTGTAGGGAGGAGTCATCATAATTAAAAAAAGATCATCCGTGTACAAGGCTACCCTCTACTCCAGCCAAGCCAATTTTAGTCCTTTTATATGTGGTGAGACTCGGAGAGCCTTGGCCACAGTTTCCATTGCTATAGCAAAGAGTGCCGGGGAAAGCGGGCATCCCTGTCGTGTACCCGTCGACAACGTGAAAGCAGGAGATAGATGACCTCCCAAGCGAATGGCAGCTGTTGGCAAATGATATATCATTTTCAGCCACTGGATAGGTATCCCATTCTCCTAACAATCTCCCACAGAAAAGGCCACTCGACCGAATCAAGCGCCTTCTTGATATCAAGAGAGGCGTTCACCCTAGTGCCCCGGTTATCATGGTGTGCATGGAGATTGGTAAATAGCCTTCGAAGGTTAATGTCTGTTGACTTATGTGCCATAAAGCCAGTTGGGTCTGGGTCTATGATGGAGAGGAGTATCGAATGAAGTCTAGAGGCAAGGAGTTTTGTCAGTATTTTGAGATCGTTATAAAGTAATGCTATAGGTCCATAAGAGGCACATAGTTTTGGGTCTTTAGTAGCTTTATGAATATGTATAACATGCGCCTCCAGCATTAAAGAAAGAAGAGCACCATCCTCGAGGCAGTGGGTATATAGGAAGGCCAACAAGGGGACCAATAGGTCTGCGTGGGCTTTGTAAAATTCCACCGGCAGGCCATCCGGACCAGGTGCAGTGCCCATCGAAAGGGAGTTAATCACAGTGAGGACCTCTTCGGTGGTGATCGGGCGAACCAGGTGAGATCTCTCAGAATCAGAGAGCCAGCCCAGGGCTATTGGGTCCAGGAGGGATGTCAAACCCTCAGGGCACTGACCGGAGTAAAGTGTGGTGGTATACAAGGTTTGGTAATAGTCCCAGAATTCGTAAAGTATCACCTATGGAGAAGTAATGGCCTCTCCTGTGAAAGAGGTAAGTTCAGGGATCAATGTAAGGGGAACATCATGGTGGGACATCGCCACCAACAGCTTGTCACTCCTGTCTTCCTGCTCAAAGAATCTTTGCTTTGTGCTGTAGAACTCTAGCCTTGTGACCTCAGTTAAATGAAGGTGCAGGTTACGTTTGGATTCCAGCAATATCTCAAAGTTTATGACAAAAGGGTCTGACTCATTTAAGGTAGATGCTTTCTCAATTTCTCTTTCCAAGGTGGCCATGGTGGCAGTTTGCCATACCTTAACCGCTTTATATGAAGAGATGTAATGACCACTTGTGAAGGCCTTGAAGGCATCCCAAACTATATTAGGAGAGGATGACCCAGCATTAGAGTCCCAATATTCCAGCAGGATTTGTGGGGTTTGCTTTGAAATGTCTGTTTGAGAAATTAAATGGGCACCGAGGTGCCACATGGAGCTGTTGCGGGAATGAGCTATGATCAGAGAGACCATTAGGTAAATAGACGACGTCTACAACATCGGCTAGCATAGAGGGGTTAGCAAATGCATAGTCAATTCTGGATGATGTCTTATAGGAGGTGGAGAAGCATGAAAAGATTTTTTTTGGAAGGATATTTCAACCTCCAAACCTCTGTCACTCCGGCTGAAAGCGCCCAGTTGACCAACTCTCCATAAAAGGATTTGGGTGGCATAGGCTTATCTAGGTCTGGAGAAGGATGGCATTAAAATCATCTAATAATAGTATTGTTGCAGGACAGTAAGGGGTGATCCTCTCCAAAATAGGGTATAGTACCTCAGGCTTAAAAGGCGGGGGGGGATATATATACAAGCCAGAATATACCTCTCCTGCCATAATGTGAGCACCAATAGTACATATCTACCATGGGGGTCTGTATGCACTGCTCGACATCACATGGAAGTGATTTGAGTATCAATACTGAGAATCCTCTAGCATAGATTGAAATAGAGGCATGGAAAGCTTTTAGTACCAATGACTTCTTCAGAGTCTGCAGTTTGCTGCCCATCAGATGCTTCCCCTGTAAAATCAAGATGGAGGGATTACATGACTTGATATATTGGAAAAGGAGTGCCCCCCTGGAACTTAGAATTAAGGCCTCTCACATTCCAGAAGACCACAGAGAAGGAATCTAGTTTATGTGACGCCATGGTCCTGGTAGCCTTATATTTCGGAAGAGATTTTGGGCAGATTGGTGGACATCTTCTGGTGGGCAGCAACAAGCCAATGTACATATAACTAAAACTAAACAAAAAAAGACAAAAAACAAAACAGAAACATAACTCAATTAAACAACCCAAGCACAACTTGCTTATCCTACCATTTCCCAGCACTCCCCAATAACATATGAGGAGGACCAGGAAGCAGTCTGTACCCAGAACAGAACAAGAATAATAAGCTAAACCTGTAAGACAGGTTGCTATGGTCAAAGTTAACTGTCCAAATATTTGCTACACAGCCATTCACTGCATAGGTAAATCTTCAATTCACCCGGGCTGCGGGTGAGGGGAAAATGGGATACCTGAGAAAATACAACCAGTGGTATGTAGCTGTGGTCCCTGCAAGTGTAACACACCAGTGCAGGGGGGGGGGGGTGCAGTGTCCCCTTGAAAAGGGGGTCAGTCACTATTGTTAATGAGCAGTTAGCACAGAGGAGCTGGAAAACACTATAGTATTGTGTGACTAAACAACCTGGCTCCAGTTAGTGGGTAGCTATAGTTCCAGACTGTACACTGAGTTCAGCACAGGAATATAATAATCCAGAAAGTTTTTAAGTTCTCAGTCTCACGCAAAGGCGAGAATCTGGTAATCAGGAGGATAAAAGTAGAAAGAAAAATAAAGGGCAATAAAACATGAAAATCTTAAGACAGAAAAGGTCTATGCCCAGATACTTGCTGTGTCCTGGGGAGTAGAGACTCCTCTCGTCCTGGGGATCTACCATTGTAGGGGTTCAGCTGCCATCCAGCCAAGAGGCTGCTGATTCTGGGGTATCAAAAAACTTGTCACGATCAACGTCCACCACCCAGAGCTTACTGGGGTACAGGAGGCTAAATCTGAGGCCTTGATCCTGAAGTCGCTTGTGGATTTGCATGAAAGAGTGAAGCCTCTGTTGAATCTCTGGTGAATAATTGGGGAAAAGAAGAATCTTGGTGTTATCATACCTGAGGTCTTGTTTCGCCCGAGCTGCCACCAGGATTCAATCCTGATCCTGATCTCGGGAGTTAAGTCATTTGAGGAGAACCAGTCGTGGCGGTGCCCCCAGGATTGGGGGTTCAAAGGGACCCTATGGGCTCTTTCCACTACAAAGGTGGGTGGCATTGCAGGTAGGTCCAGCAGTGTGGTTAGGAAGGGTTCCACAAACTCTGTATGCCTGGTACCTTCGGCCCGCTCAAGTAGGCCTAGTATGCGGATGTTGTTGCGTCTAAGCCAGTTCTCTGGGTCTATGGTCTTTTCCTGGAGTGCTTTAACCTGTACCTTAGAGCATGCAGCTCTCTGGAGTCAGATCTGAAGGTGTCTTCCAGCTGCGATTTGTGGCCCTCTGCCTCTGACACCCGCAATCTAAATGTATCCAGGTCATTCTTTATAAGGCTGATGTCTGTAGTAGATAAGTAGTCAATCTTGACTGTAAGAGTGTCCCTGCAGGCCTTAATGGCTTCTAGGATGTCCGAGGGAGAAGGACCTGCCGCCTCCTGTGGCCTCGGGGCTGTCTGTGTGTACTGACCGACATGGTGGCTGTGGGATGCCGCATGTCCAAGATGGCCACCGATGGAGAGGAAAGACTGGGAATGCTCGCAGGAGTTTTGGAGGAGCGCATCTTCAAGGGTGACAGCGTAGGAGCCCATGGGGTGCAGCTTGCCTTCCTGGAACCCAGGGTGACTGGGGAGAGGTGCAGAGAAGAAGATAGGGAGCCCAAATAACTTACAGGATGAAAACAGGAACTGAGCACAGGTGTTGCACATCCTCTCAGTCTCACATCCTGGCCATGCCCAATCATAGAACTCCTTTAACTGTATAGGGCCACCTATGATGGTTTCCAATTATTTTTGATAGAGTACATGTGGGCGGGTGTTAGAAATTCTGTGTATAGTGCTTCAGAACAGACAGTGCATAGTCCATGTGGTGTTTATCAGCTGCTGAACTGCAGACATGAAACAGAAAACTTCATTATCAGAGAAAAGCCAATATAGTATAGTCATAGATGCAGCTAAAAACTTCTAAACACTGCCATCTACTGGTTGAAGAATATATCTCTACTGAATACTAATATTGATGTAAAGTAGTTGTACAAAAATACAAATAAACATTGCATTCCAACAGCGGGGTCTACTGGGCCGTGCATGTGAGGTAACTCACGCAGAGCCTACTCATCAGTGCCCAGGACCAGGCCAAGAATAAGTCATATGAACCATCAACAATTAAGGCAACTCCTCAATTTGGAGATGAGCCTTCACTGTATGCAGTAATAAAGTGCAGATTTCCTCTGAAAAGAGACTTTTCCCATGTCACTACACACTGTGCCACTCCACTAGTCCAGTGTACCTCTTTTACCTCACTTCAAGCAACCAAATTTGGTCCAGCCGAGCACCTAGCACAGAGCTCATGCATGCTCTCACTTAACTCTTTCCTTCCCATACCACATGAACACGCCATGAATCTCTGTAACTCTATTCTGCTTCTGGTTGCTATGGGATATGGACTGCTCGGGAGGGAGCCAGAACATCGACACCTGCACTACTGGAGGGCCTGTTACCTTACCGGGTACCATGCCTAATGACTGGTTGCTTTCAGCTTCTTCACTTGGTTACCCATAACAGCTACTCTCCTTTTCTTGTCTTGCCGAGTTAACCTTTTGTTGTAGTGCATTATCAAAACATCACTATATAATTATACATAATAGATTAAAGTGCCGGTGCTATATCACTGAACTGAAGAGCACGTGCATGAAGCAACTGAAAAAAGTCTTTTGGATTTGATCAGATAAAGTCCTTATGCATAAAGTGCTTGTGCTCTTAAACAGCTGAAAATAGATGATCCTTGTAAAAGTGCTCGTGCTTGAATACTTAATAGTGCAGAACACTCCGTGCTCTCCTCTTGTGTCCCCACTAACCAAACAATGGGGAGATCAAACGTATATTCAGAGACTTTGCTTTGCCACTTGGTGGATGCTGGAACAAGAATTTTTCCCAGGTTCTCCTAGTGGACTTAGACAGTGGGGAATGGCTTTATCTTCTGTAATTCCTGGACTCTCCGGTACCCAAATATAATCAAAGAAGAGCCTCCATAGCGTAAAATGGTTTATTAACCACTTTACCAACGGAGGATTTTGCTGTCTTACGTCCAGGCCACTTTTTGCGATTCGGCGCTGTGCGACTTTAACTGACAATTGCGCGGTCGTGCGACACTGTACCCAAACGAAATTTACGTCCTTTTTTTCCCACAAACAAAGCTTTCTTTTGGTGGTATTTGATCACCTGTGCCATTTTTACTTTTTGCGCTATAAAGAAAAAAAGAGCGTTTATTTTGAAAAAATAACAATATTTTTAACATTTTTTTATATGAAATTCCCCCATAAAAAAATTTAAAAAATCAAAATTTTTTTAAATTTTTGGCCAATTTGTTTTCTGCTACATATGTTTGGTAAAAAAAATCACAATAAGCATATTTTGATTGGTTTGCGCAAAAGTTATTGCGTTTACTAACTAAGGGAAAGATTTCTGTCATTTTTGGTGTTTTTTTTAACGCATAATGGCGGTGATCTGCAATTTTTTTTGTGGGACTGCGACATTGCGGCGGACAGATCGGACCCTTGACTGACATTTTTGACACTTTTGGGGGTACCAGTGACATTTCTGTAGTAATCAGTGCTATAAATATGCACTGTTACTGTAAAAATTACACTGGCAGAGAAGGGGTTAATTTTATTGGAGAGGGAGGGGTTAATGTATGCCTGGTGCTTACTAACGTGTGTGGGGGGAGGTGACTGAGTGACACAAGGACAGATCGCATTTTCAGCTATGCTGAACACTGCAATCGGTCACTCCTTGTCACTTAGGAGATCCGCCCGCTCTGTTTACACAAGCGGGCGGATCTCCAAACTCGATTCCCGGATGATCGGGGAAGAGCAGCGGCGATCGCCGCCGCTCCTCCCCTGGCCCGACTCCCACTGTGACTGAAAACAGCGGGAGCGTGCCTCCGGCGGCGCACGAGCGCCGTCTACAGGGGGAGGAGTCCAGCGACGTAGGTCTACGTCGCTGGACGGAATCGAGCCACTTTGCCGCAGTACGGTCAACGTGACCGGTCGGCAAGTGGTTAAGGATAAAAAGCAAAAGTAATACACTTACATCTGATGATAGTAATGCGCTTAGCCGGATATAGGGAGAGCGCCGTCTCAGCGTGCGATTCACCACTATACCGGAAGTGATATCTAATGCTAGATTCCTGCTTGACGCGTTTCACCCCTCCTACTGGGCGTTATCCTTTCAGAATCAACATTTTCTATGGGACACCAGATTATAAAATACGCCCAGAAATACGGGCCATTGATTGCAACCAAGATTTGTTAATTAGCACACACAAAAACAGTGTTTTTCCTTACAAATTCATTCAAGACCATGTTGCAAAAATAAATACACCCCAATGAAAGTCTTAGAAGCAAAGCTAAATTTTAGACAACAAAATCCTAATTACCAAGAAGTCAACTACAGGTGAGTCTAATTATTCATTAAACTGGTGTCCAGCAGACAATTGATTACAAAAGGGCGCTGCTTAACAGACAACACCCCTTCCCATTTCATGCTGTCAGCAATGGCACCACATGGAAGAGAAATGTCACAAGGCCCGAGAAAGAAAGTTATTTCTTTAGGCAAGAAAGGTGAAGGCTACAAAAAGATCAGCAAAGCTTTACTTATCAGTCAGAATACTGTAGCAAAATGATACATACATTTAACTAAGAGGAACTGCAACCATCTCACAGAGACATCAGGACATCCACAGTAGGTAACACCTCGACAGGAGCGTCTTCTGATGAGAAGGGTTGAAGGAAATCGCCATGTAAATGCACTGCAGTTAGCTTAAGAAGCAGAAAGCCAAACTGGGGTGATTGTTTCTCATGGCACAATATGGTTTACACTGCAGAGGAATGGCATGCATGGGTGTCATCCACGAAGGAAGCCTCTCCTAAAGCTCATGCACAAAAAAGCCTGCCTAGAACTCGTCAGGGCCCATGCTGAAAAAGAAGTCTACTTTGACTCTGTAGTCTGGAGGGATGAGACCAAGATAAATGTTTTTGGAACTGATGGCTTCAGAAACTGTATGGTGTTGCAAAGGTGAGGAGTACAAAGAAAAATGCAGACTGCTTAAAGTGAAATGTGATGGTGGCAGTGTCCTACTGTGGGGCTTCATGAGTGCTGTTGGTGTCGGGGAGCTGCATTTCATTGATGGTATCATGAATTCACAGATGTACTGCTCTATACTGAAAGAGAAGATGCTACCATCACTCGGTACCCTTGGTTGTGGTGCACTTTTCCAACATGACAATGATCCAAAACACACATCTAAGGCCACTGTTGCATTCCTGAAGAAGAACAGGGTGAAAGTGATTCAGTGGCCAAGTATGTTTCCTGATCTGAACCCAATCAGCAAATTGGTTTTCTTATGGTCTTTTACACCAAGTGTGTGCTCTCTAGTCATCCCCTGTAGCATGTCAGTGGTCTCTAGTAATCCCTTGTAGCATCTCAGTGGTCTCTAGTAATCCCTTGTAGCATGTCAGTGGTCTCTAGTTATCCCTTGTAGCAAGTCTGTTGTCTCTAGTTATCTCTTGTAGCAAGTAAGTGGTCTTTAGTCATTTCTTGTATGGAAAAATTCTAACTCCTAAATGGTTTTCTTGTTTTCTTTTTCAGTCATTTAGTAGCCTATTACACCAAGTCTGAGGTCTCTAGTCATTTCTTATAGCATAGGTCCATGGGTTCATTGGTCCATAACCATCTATTCTAACATATCAGTGTTTTATAGTAATCCTTGCAAATCTTCATCAAATGTATCGAAGAGAAAAATCTCACCAAGCTGACAGCTCATTATTCTTTTATGTCTGTTACTATATCCCCTCACCCTTTGAGCCATAGAAATTTAGTCATGCACAGTTTTTTCTTGGCTGTGTTTTTGCTTGTTAACTGAGACAGTTTTTTAAAGAATAAACTCACCTTTCATAACATGTTATGTTACACCCATATTCAACGTAACATGTTATGAAAGGACCAGCCCCTGATCCCCTGCTTTGACAGCTATTAGGGAGACTTCTCAAAAAAACATGGCCTTGTGGGGCTCTGTGCGTCAGGCTGCGTCACCCATTCACATTTTTTTGTGAATGGAAAACTACAAGTCCAGACAACCTTTTTTCATGTATCTATTTTTGTTTCTGAACATTAATTTGATCAAGATCTGATACTCATTCATTGTTGTATATTGTGCATTATGGGGTTTAATGTTTCTTTTGTTTCTTCAGCATTGTCTGGCTATAATAGGATCTTTGCTCTCAGTGTGATCATTCTCACATGGTTTTATTTTTACACCTATCAGGATTTTAATTTGGCAGTCCACCCCAGTTGATGGGAGTGGCTGTATTTGGAAACATATCAATGTGTTTTTTATTATTTTGAATGCATGCTATGAGGAAGGCTGAGACCGAAACGTGTTAGCATCAATGAACATTGTATTTGCTGTTGTGCATTAATAAAGGATCTTTTAAGAAGAAGCACAGAGTTTCCAGCTTTTTGTTGGATTTATCCTGACAACCTTAGTGGCTGTCGGCCTGTAGTCCTCTAAGAACTACCCAGTTGATGGGAGTGGCTGTATTTGGAAACATATGAATGTGTTTTTTATTATTTTGAATGCATGCTATGAGGAAGGCGGAGGACGAAACGTGTTAGAATAAATGAACGTTGTATTTGCTGTTGTGCATTAATAAAGGATCTTTTAAGAAGAAGCACAGAGTTGCCGGCTTTTTGTTGGATTTATCCTGACAACCTTGGTGGCTGTCGGCCTGTAGTCCTCTAAGAACTACCACGGTGCTGTGAGCTCTGTGGTAGTTCATTAATATTTCCTGTCAGTGTGTATCTGCTTGCCCATATGAGGTGCGAGCAAGCAGATACACTGACAGGCCTGTAGCTGTCCTGCATGACATTCTTGATCTGCTGATTACTGGTGCAATACTTTACAGGCTCCTACAACAAAAATAATAAATGCACATTTTTTTTTACCTGCAAAAAAATTTACATTTATTATTTTTTGTACAAAAAGATAAACATCTTTTAAATCCTAAATACAGTTTATGATCTTATGTGATGTTGAAGACTGTCACTGAAAATGGGCTTTCAGTCAGTAAATTTTGTCAGTAAAAACTCAAGGAAGGTTGGCAACCTTTGTAACAGCTTTTGGAGTCAGCTTTAGTTCTCTATGAACTTCAAGCCCCCACAGCTGAGTCATAATTGAGTAGTCGTAATTGAATAATTAATCAATTTAAGCTGTCACAATAATAATGAAACTAATGATGAGCTGATAGATATAAATGTATTTAGAAAGTTAAACAATATGATTTAATACTATCACTAGGTAAGAAAAAAAATCAGCAGAAATTAGAAAGTCAGGGGAAGGGGGGCAATTATACATGCTGTATAAAAGCTATAAAAGCTGCATGTGCAGCCAGATTGGCGAACAGAAAAGTGAAGCTACCATTGCTTATCATTGCCAGCTAATAGAGAACATTAAAAGGCAAGTTCATTTTTAGGTAAAAAGTTCCAAGCACCTACTCTCTATACTTCACACATAATGTAAGTTAATTCCCCTACCCAAGTGCCCACTTACCTCTCTCTGGGAAATACATCCTCCATTCAGGAGTCATCTTGGAGCTGCCCACGCCTTCATACTACCTTCTTATAAGTTTTGAATGAATCTTATTCCAATGGTATGGCTTATTCCAGTCTGTGAGATTTAATTGCACAGGGCCGCACCAAAAAGGTTCACGAGGCCACCAGCAGCAATGGAGAGAGTTAAGATGAATATTCAATAAAACATTAAAGTATTTTTAATAGCCCTTCATTCTGTTTTTATGATTTTCCTCTTCTAGTTCCCTGCGCAGCATTTTTCAGACTCTGCTGTTTTATAGGATGAGAGCACAGAGGTGACCCCATAAGTATGTTACTGCTCCTTTACTATCCAATCACAAGCTGGGGATGTTCTGGACCAAATTGAATTGCTTTAGGTGCAGCAGAATTATGAGAGGTCAGAAGTTTGAAGTGTTGTCTGACAAGGATGTCTAGATTAGAAAAACAGCTAAGCAAAATTACATATTTTCGGAGGAGAAACAGTCCAGACTTACATATTATAGCTGTTTATTTAGTTGTTTGCCTTTACCTCCAATTTAAATTGCCCTAAATATGTCCATGCATGAGTCATCTTCCAGATTAGGTAGAAAATTGCCTTGATAATCAACCGATTTGACAAACCAGGATTTTGTGCAGGTCATGCCATTTCTCTGTGGTTATTTGCAAACTTTTAGTGATTCCTTTTTTAATTTAATGTAACTTCTCCTGTTGCCAGAAACTTCAGATAAATGTAGACAGCTGTAGAAGGCCCTCATGGCAATGTGAACAATTTCAATATTTTCCTTTGGGCAAAATAGATACCGGTGCCTGTCTAACTGAACAAAACATGCTATGAATAACATTTAGACCTGCCTTGCAGCGTCAAATTTGTCAGAACGGTTTTGAGAGATTGAATTTTGTCTTTTTTAAAAATGTATTTAATAATTTAAAAGGACAAAAAAGTTTGAATAGTCAAATAGAGAAGTACAACATGTTAGTGGAATAAAAAAAAAAAAAAAAAAATTCTAGGGATGAAAAAGAACAGTTGTTCAGGGCAAGTTGCTTATCATGTGCTCCTCAGATCATGCTAAATAATTAAAAACCTAAACAAGATGAAAACAAACTGTAAATTGAAATCTAAAAAGGGCTTGAGATAATTTTTTAAAAGCCTAAAGCTAAAAAGAAATACCAGTAAGTGGTATAACCCCAAAAGCTTATTTATTAACATGAAAAGTGACAGCTTAAAGTAAGGATATACATAAAAATGTAGAAATCAACAAGGGCTAATATAATAAAATGTAATATATTATAATGTAGGTGGGGGATGGTCTAGAAGTTAGAATTTTACTATAATAAATGGCAATAATCTGCTTTCTTTACATTACAATGTAAACACTGGGTAATAAGGCAAAGACCCATTCTGGACCCTGGTTTAAGTGTTACGTATACTTAATTGATTTTGAAAAATTGTATGAGCTTGTTATTGTCTGACCTGATGTCTGGTTCCTTCATGAATGGCTAGATTAAAGAATGTATGATGCTTTGTAAATGGGTAGTAGCGAGGGTATGTATCTATTGGAATATTTTTTACACTCTGTACAGATTTTCCTAGTCAAAATAATGTATTGTAGATGGTCTAATTAGTTGAGTATTGGCTTTGACTTGTGTATTATGTTTTTATTAGCAAGTTCCCTTGCAAAGATAACATCCTATTTGCCTATAAAAAAAAATCAACTTCAGAGTGTAATATCAACTTGACAGTTCTAATACCTCCCCCATTTACCAAAAAAATAAATGCTTTGGTACAGTCTGTATCCCCACTGAAGAAATTTTCCATCACTTTCAGTCAAGCAAGAATTTAGGGTGAAATCTCCCCAAATGGAGACCAGGGGCGCATCCAGGAGGGGGGGGGGGGGCAACGGGGCAATTGCTCCCCCCGAGAAAATATTAGTGACTCTCCCTCCTGCTCTGGGATGGCGGGTCAGTAAGCCAGGATTGCGGGTTCCCAAGCCCCTATCCCCGAGCATCACTGTAAATAACAGAACCGGCACTAGAGGAAGCAGAGCTGATGCTGTCTGTATAGCGCCAGGTCCTGTCACAGTGACAGTGATACAAAATGCACTCCGCCTCTGCCTGTGACAGGAGCCATACAGGAAGCATCGGCTCTGCTTCCTCCAGCGCGGCTCCTGTCACGCTGATGCTCAGGAATGGTGGGTTGGGAACCCACCAACAGTAACCGCCAGCATTAACAGCCAGCAACAGCAATACCCACCAACAGTACCAGCCAGCAGTAACAGCCAGCAATACCCACCAACAGTACAAGTCAGCAGTAAAAGCCAGCAATATCCACCAACAGTACCAGCCAGCAATACCCTTTTAGTGAAAGTTAACTTCACAACCCCTCCTGCATTGGGGGAAATGGCAAGTTAACCCTCCCTTCTCTCCTGTATTTGTAGTCATTGCAGCAAAAGTTAACCCCCCCTCTGGTGGTCACTGCAGTGACAGTTAACCTCATTATATTGGTGGTCTTGGCAGTAAAAGTGTCAAACCCCCATCCTCCCTGTTAACCCCCTCCATATTGGTGATCATAGCAGTGAACGTTAACCCCCTATATTGATGGTCATGGTAGTAAAAGTGTTAACCTCCCACACCCCCCTGTACTTTTGGTCATAACAGTGAAAGTGCTACCCCCCCTCCCATGCAAACAATACCCACATTTCTTTTACCTTGTTCCTGTAGGAAGAAACAGCTATTATTATCCCCTGTGACATCATAACCAATGTACCAATTCTTGCAGGTACAGCTGCTGAGAGATCAATTCCTATGGACATAACTGCAGCCAGAACTACATCTCCCAAAATCCCTTTCCCTGCACAGTGTATGGACAGGCTCTTGGGAGTTAAGGTAGCAACATTGTTTTACTGGGAAATTTATGTATTCAGGTAGAGAGGCACAAAGAGGAGTGGGGAAGGTGGGTTCTGCAGTTCAGTAGGAAGGGTTGACAGCACTGATAGGGATTGCAATGCAGAAAAGTCACTGTTGTAAGCTTAAACAAGAAGCACAATCGATTTTTTGGCCAATCAGCATTTGTTTTTGTTTTTTTTTGTACTTGCAGTATTTTAGGGATAAAATGTTAAATGTGCACTTATTACAGAGATGTACAAAATACACTTTTTGTCCGGACATACACTTTAGGAACTTTTAATTGGATATGGCAGTGTCTAACTAAATATACACTTTGAATTTAAATCCTATTCCCAGGTGATCTAATATTTAGATATGTGTTTTTTCAATTAAAGTTTAACTGAAACACGGAATATTTGCTTCCTTGTGTACTTTAACTTTGAAGTGAAAATAAAAGACTACTTTTGGTTTTTACTGTGTAAAAAGAAAAAAAAAACTGACCATGAAGTCCAGAGATTGCTCCTTCATTTCAAAATTTTCAAAGACAACTTTCATCATGCGAAGTAACACTTTAAAGGCAGCAGGCCATTAAATTCATAGGATTCGCTTTATAATGGAAAGCCTACTCCCAAACTGCGCATAAAAGATCTGATGGTCCCTTCTAGAAGACTACAAGAAGGAGAAACATTTGATGACCCTTGTGCTTTAAATAAAATGATATATATATCATGCTGTTCAAAGAAAAAAATATTTAGTGATGTCACTTTTTATTTTACATAATAGTAGATATGCTAAATAGTGAAAATTGACTATTTGCACTTCAGCTAACTCAATTTAGCATATGTATAAGATTAAGCCATAGGGCCCTTTCACACGGGCGCTCCGTATGTCCACAAATCATCCTATTTTTTTGCGGATGATTTGCGGACATAATGTAAGTCTATGGCATTGCGGATGTCAGCGGAATACCACCCGCTGACATCCGATTTTCCTCCTGTCAGTTCTGTTCCGTTTTTTGGAACTGAAAAAATCCTATTTTTGTTCCGTTCAAAAAACGGAAAGGAAGGAAAATCGGATGTCAGCGGTGTCATCCGCAAACCCCCATAGACTTACATTATGTCCGCATATCATCCGCAAATGGATGGGATGATATGCGGGCATACGGAGCGGATGACAGAAATGTCATCCGCTCCGTGGAAAAAAAAAAAAAAGGACCGCAGCGGAGCTCTCACATGGAGCGGCCGTGTGAAAGAGCCCATAATCCAATTGGTGTGGTATTTACAGTAATTATTTACAGTAATTTGTGATTGCATCGGGATAGAAGTGCAAAGAACAAAATTACATAGTTTGAAGATTAGTAGTTGGAAAGGGTAACTGTAAAATATTTCTGCTTGTTTTTCAGTTTCTTAATTTGCTTCCCTATTCCCTATATTCCCTATATTGTAGTGGTTGTTCTTGTTATTGGTGAACACTTACTAGTTGATGTTACTATTGGTGTAATTATTTATTACTAATGATGTGTTGGAAGAACTGGGTGTGTTCCAATTCATTTTTAATAGAGGTAATCAGTGTGGCATTTAAGTGGAATATTAAGGCTGGCCATACATGGTTCAAATCTTGGCTGGTTTAGTAGGAACCGGCCCAGATTCAACTTGGGTACAAGCAGCATGCTGGATTCTCTTGCTATTATGGCTAATGGCTGCTATAGCCCCTAGTGATAATCACTAAATTATATAAATAACAATCAGCGCATACCAAGGTAAAAACTATATTGCATGCTGTACACTAGGAGAAGATTTAACGATTCCTCAAAAAGATAAAATGATATAGTAAGTTCAGCGCAAAAAAAATAAATAAATAAAAGTCCTTTCCCTTTAAGGGATCATGAAAAAAGTCTGTATACCAAGAGGTACTTTGGTGACACCAGTATGGAAAGGTGGGAAGGGAACACCTGAAGTGACACACTACCATCACTAATACAGAGACTGGACGCTCACCTCAACCTTTTGACCCCTGAACGAACAGAATGGTCTATTAGGCTTGCCCCCCCCAAGGGGTATAAACACTCAGAAGTGTCCAGTTCCAAAAGCACAATCCAGGATCACATAAGGATAAAACATAAAAGACTAATAGTGCTCTCTGTAACAATCCACTGAACTTTTATTACATGCAGATAAAACAGTCACAAAAAAAAAAACACTTGGTAGTAAGCATGTTCAGATAACACTCCTGAACAGCCAGAAATACACAGCAGGCTCACGCTCAAGCTAGGATAGCGGAGGGTAACATCAGTAGAAGCAGCTCCACCTCCCGTATGCATTACGTCCAACAGAACTTCGTCAGCGGACCCCCCGGAAGAAGACAATGGCCCAGCAGGAGGAATTCTCGCATAAATACTGTCTGTGTTGATGGGGGAATCAAGCCATTTTTTTCCTGCAACCAATTTGCTCTGTGTATGGCCGGACTAACTCTGTGGAGTTTGTGGTTTGCTCGTTCACTCGCTGAGGAGGAGAGAACACAGCAGCCCTGGGAGTCTTCATATCCAGCAATGCTATAAGTGACTGAGCACATTGTCACTGCATACAGCCCTAACCTGCCACTATACCACCCTATACTATGCAAACCTGGCACTATACGGCCCTATACTACTCAATCTCGCCACTCTACTGCCCTGTACTTCCCAAACCTGCCATTATACCACTCTATACTACCCAAATCTGCCATTATACTGCCCTATACGACCCAAACCTGCCAATATACCACTCTACACTACCCAAAACTTGCCACTACACTGCCCTATACTACCCAAACCTGTCACTATACCGTCCTATACTACCCAAACCTGCCACTATACTGTCCTATACTACCCAAACCTGTCACTATACTACCCTATACTACCCAAACCTGCCACTATACTGCCCTGTACTATTTTTTGCTAAATAAACAAGTAAAGACAGAACATTTTGAAAAAAAAAAAAAACAATACCCACATTTTTCTTTGTTTCTGTTAGGCCAAAATATGTTCGGCTACATTTTTTGGTGAAAATAACCCAAATCAGTGTATATTATTTAGGCTGTAGAAAGGTTTTAGAGCCCATAAACTATGGTATACAGGTGCATCTCATAAAATATAGAATATCATCATAAAGCTAATTTATTTCAGTAATTCAATCAAAAAAAGTGAAACTCATATATTTTATAGATGTGTTACACACAGATTGACATATTTCAAGCTTTTCTTTCTTTTATTATGATGATTATGGCTCACAGCTAGTGAAAATCCCAAATTCAGTATCTCAGAAAATTTGAATATTACATAAGACCAATGAAAAAAAAAAGGATTTTTAATACAAAAATGTTGCTTACTGAAAAGTATGTCCATGTACAGTATAGTATGCACTCAATACAATCCATGATGATATGTCACCTGCTGGTGTTGGCCCACTATGTTTTAAGTCCAAAGTCAGCACAGCCTTCTGCCAGGAAATTCTTGAGCACCCCATGCTTCCTTCTGCTGACCAGCTTTATAGAGATGCTGATTTCATTTTCCAGCAGGACTTGAGACCTGCCCACACTGCCAAAAATACCAATACCTGGTTTAATGATCATGGTATTGCTGTGCTTGATTGGCCAGTAAACTTGCCTGACCTAAACCCCATAGAGAATCTGTGGGGTATTGTCAAGGGGAAGATGAGAGACACCAGACCAAAAAATGTAGACGAGCTGAAAGCTTCCATACCACCTAAGCAGTGCCACAAGCTGATCGCCTCCATGCCCTGCCGCATTGATGCAGTTAATCATGCAAAAGGAGCCCCAACCGAGTATTACTGCATACTATAATGTACATGGACATTCTTTTCAGAAAGCCAACATTTCTGTATTAAAAATCCTTTTTGTTATATTGGTCTTATGTAATATTCTATTTTTCAGAGATACTGAATGTGGGGTTTTCACTAGCTGTAAGCCATAATCATCAAAAACTTTTCATCAAAATGATAAGAAAGAAATGCTTGAAATATATATTTTATATAGATTTTTCACTCACAGAGTTATATGAGTTTCAGTTTTTGAATTGGAATTGAAATTTAATTGTTACTCCCATCCCTTATTGGGATTATATTGAGGTAGGCTGCAGCCAGAGATACATATCAATGGTAGCACAGATCTCCTATACAGATATTACGTTTTTGAATTGAATTACTGAAATAAATTAACTTTTTGATGATATTCTAATTTTATGAGTTGCACCTGTATACAGTGCATCTGGAAAGTATGAACAGCGCTTCACTTTTCATACATTTTGTTGTTACAGCCTTATTCCAAAATAGGTTAAATTCATTATTTTCCTCAAAATTCTACAAACAATACCCCATAATGACAATGCAAAGTTTCTTTGAAATATTTGCAAATTTATTAAAAATAAAAAAATGAAAAAATCACTTTACATAATTATTCACAGCATTTGCTCAATACTTTGTTGAAGCACCTTTGGCACTAATTACATCCTCAAGTCTTTTTGAGCATAATGCTACAAGCTTGGCACACCAATTTTTGGGCACTTTCTCCCATTCTTCTATGCAGGAACTCTCATAAATCTTCAGGTTGGATGGGAAGCGTCAGTGCACAGCCATTTTCAGATCTCTCCAGAGATGTTGAATTGGGTTCAAGTGTGGCCTCTGGCTGGGCCACTCAAGGACATGAACAGAGTCATCCCATAGCCACTCCTTTGTTATCTTGGCTGTGTGCTTAGGGTCGTTGTCCTGTTGGAAGATGAACTTTCGCCCCAGTCCAAGGTCCAGAGCAGGTTTTCATTAAGGATGTCTCTGTACATTGCTGTATTCTTCTTTCCCTTGATCCTGACTAGTCTCCCAGTTCCTGCCGCTATAAAACAGGTGCCTTTTGACAAACTCCAGGCGGCTGTCATGAGCCTTTTACTTTTATTTATTTTTTCTCCATAACATAATATTTTTCCTGAAAGAAAGAAAATGTAAATATGAATGGAGTGCAAATGGGTATAGTCAGCATCACTTCCCAAGTAGGATGCCCCCCATCTAATATTGCCCTATCTAATATTTATACTTTAATTCTAGATTCCTTTTTTCTTTTTTACTACTGGAGCCAGGGATTGTCTCCCCTGCTTATATTGCTGGGTATGTTGCCTGCATTAGATTCCTCACTGTGTTCTATAGGTGATGGGTGCATATTTTTTGTGTATTCCTAATTTTTAAAATTTTTGTGTTTTCTTCATTAGTATACACACTGTTTGTGAGCCCTATTTGTTAATTATTTTTTGATTTTCAGTCCCGGTTACTGGGCTCTCCTCCATGTTGTGTGCCCTTCCCTTGTGGAGGAGCCCCAGTTTAGCAGTGGGGTGGTTTTCCATTCTCTGGGCGTCTCCTCCTGCGCTCCACTTCAGTGGTTGTCTGCGGCACCTGTGGTGCTACTATACCAGTTGTGAGTAATTTGACATTTGTGTTTTGTCATCTGAATTTTCATGCTTTGTGTTAATAATGAATAATTCTGTTATCACCAGCACACCTTATTCTGAAGAATCTGCTATTGTGATACGCATTGAGATTTTACAGCTGTTGAAGTTCAATTGACATCAATGTTAATAATATCAAACATCAATGTGAAAAACGTATAAATAAATATTCCACAGTTACGCACCAATTCACAATCAAATTACATCAGAACAATCTGAATGAAAAAAAAAATGTGAATGAAAGAACAATGTCCATATAGATGTAAATGAAATATAAAATACAGCGCTGAAAATGAAATCCTATGCATATATGGAAAAGTAAATACAATCGAAAATAACGATAAAATTCTGGAACAGTCCAATCCACCCATGCATCATGGCAAGTGAAGAGATCCGTCTAATAGGTGCTTGAAAAAAGTGAGAACCTCCACCACATGTATAGTGACCAATTGGCCTCTTACCGAATACAGGTGACCAATGCTCTCACAAAGGTCAACAACGCTTTTGCTCAAGGCAGGACGACCAGATTCCCAAAATGATGACAGAAGCTCCTAGATTTCTTGGATCTCCTTCCAAGGATAGGATCTATCATGCAGTGTCCCTCTCAAACATGGAATAGAGACAGGGAAAGACCATGGTGCAGTATGTTCCAAGTAAAAGCGTTTATTTAAAATAAAATGCACTCACCACACGTAAGAACATGAGGGACCTTAAGAATAAATTTCAATGATCGCTGGCGGGCGATGCATTCAAACCGGCTTGTGACGTCGACGCTGACAGCTCCGCCTACATGTTTCGCAGGCAACTGCGTCATCAGGGGGGGGAGGGAACAGCGTAATAGACGTCTTATATAGGTCGATGGAAACCGGAAGTGCAAGCGGTCAATCGGCACGCCCTCCGAGGTCACACAGGAAGTGAAACCACGTATGGACCGCATTGCGACACCGGAAGGGGTTCTCAGACCTTAGAGCTAGAGGCTGATGAACCGGAAGTGTGCCTTCGTTCCGGAAACAAAACAAATGGTAATCTCCCGGAGAGATACATCCACCTACCCCGGGAAAAAATCATTAGGCAATAACTCATTAAACATGAATAAAAAAGGGTATATGTCCACAAATGGGAAATATTACCAAAAGTATATCAAAAAAAATTAATTGTTGTAAACAGCCCCATAGACCATCCAAGGACCCATGGGAGCTAGTGTGTAAAACCGGAAGTAGATCTCCAAACCCAAAACGGGGAAGAGATACAAGATTTAAAATCAAAAAGAGTCGAGGTCACAAGCCAGAAGAATTATCAATATAACAAACATATACAATGGTGATATAAAAATCCAAAAAGTATACAATAACTCAAAGCATACAAGTTAAAAGGATGTGTACAGTCTAACACAACTTGATATAAGATTCAGAATCAAAAAATGATTCTATACCAGCATGTTAATCCATAACAACATAGAACACAATGTCCAAGGTTAACTGTTATTAATGAATGAATTAAGATCCAGGTCTACATTCAAACCAGATGGCCTAAGGCATTTGAGGAGATAAATCCATCGGGTTTCTAACTGTGAGATGCCTCTACGTAGGTGGCCACCCCGCCAGTTAGATTGGAAAAGATCAATGACCATAAATGAGGTCCCTGTAGGGTCCCTCCCATGGTATTTGTCATAATGTTTGGATAGGTTGTGCTTCGGAAAACCCCTGCGAATATTGCCGATGTGCTCATTCATTCTCACCCGAAACTCCCTAATGGTACGCCCTACATAGTGTAGCCCACAGGGACAGGTGATTAGGTACACTACATTTTTAGTGCTGCATGTTGCAAAACATTTGATGTCATAGGTTAAACCCGTCGCATTGCACAAAAATTGAGTGTACTTCCGCTGTTTCAAATGATTAATTGAACAGACGGCACAACGTCTGCAAGGGTAAAACCCATCTCTGTCAAAAAAGAATTTAGGTCTAGTGGGAGGATCAATGATGTTCGGTGCTAGCCTTAACCTTAATGGGGGGGCACCCCTAAAGACAACCGGGGGCTGGTCTGGAATTAAAGAACCCAGAACCCTATCACTCTTCAAAATGCCCCAATGTTTGGTCAAAATTCTTTTCACCAAAAAATGGTGAGAAGAATAGGACGTAAAAAAGGAAAAACGAGGTGAAAACCTAGTAGTCTCCCCCACTGGCCCGTTAATAGGTAAAACCTCCCTCTCAGGGTACAAGATTAGATTCCTATCCATCTCTGCAGTGGCACGAATGGCGGAGTCCAGTTCATCTGATCCATAACCTCTGTCCAGGAATCGTTCTTTTAGTATCTCGGCCTCCTCAAGGAAGTCCTGCAACAAAGTACAGTTTCTCCTGAGTCTCCGAAACTGACTTTTAGGGACACCTTTTAGCCATGGTCTATGATGACAACTCTCTAGGCTGATGAACCCATTACGGTCCGTTTCTTTAAAAAACGTAGATGTGATTAGTTTATTGTCCTGGACCCGAATCCTCAAATCCAGAAAACTAATCTCCTCACTACTGATGTCATGTTTCAGGGCTATGCCGCGATCATTGTTGTTCAGAGTGGAAAAAAAGGACTCTAGAGAGTCCCTATCTCCACCCCAAATCAACAATATATCGTCGATATAGCGCCCCCAATATAGAAGTTCAGGGATGTTCTGTCCATAAATGACTTCACCTTCCCACCTAGCCATGAAGAGGTTAGCCATTGAGGGGGCAAATTTCGCCCCCATGGCTACACCTCTGCACTGCACATAGTGGGTACCACCAAACCAGAAACAATTATGCCCCATCGCATAATCCATAAGGTTAAGTATGAACTCCTGTTGTTTTCTAGGAAGAGACGCATCCTCCCGAAGAAAATATTGTACAGCCTCTCGTCCATGATGGTGAGAGATAATCGTGTAGAGAGAATTCACATCCGCTGTTGCCAGCAGAAGGCCCTCTCTCCACTCAAAAGAATCCAGAGATCTAACCACCTGGGTGGTATCCCTGATGTATGATGGCATAGTGGTGACAATGGGTTGGAGATAATGATCTATATAGCGCCCTACTTTAGATGTGATAGAGTTTATGCCACTAATGATAGGTCTTCCTGGGGGGTGGAGAGGGTCCTTGTGGACTTTGGGCAAATAGTACATGATGGGTATACGAGGTGCCACAGGAATCAAGAACTCCTTCTCCTTTTTATTCAAAATTTGTTGCTTATAACCCTCCTCCACCAGTGAGACCAAATCCTTCTTATAAGAAGCAGTGGGATTCTTGGGCAAAGGGCGATAGGTGTCCTGATCGGACAATATCCTGTGCATTTCTGCACAGTAGTCCACCTTATTCAAGATCACTACCCCTCCTTGAGGAGGCCGAGATACTAAAAGAACGATTCCTGGACAGAGGTTATGGATCAGATGAACTGGACTCCGCCATTCGTGCCACTGCAGAGATGGATAGGAATCTAATCTTGTACCCTGAGAGGGAGGTTTTACCTATTAACGGGCCAGTGGGGGAGACTACTAGGTTTTCACCTCGTTTTTCCTTTTTTACGTCCTATTCTTCTCACCATTTTTTGGTGAAAAGAATTTTGACCAAACATTGGGGCATTTTGAAGAGTGATAGGGTTCTGGCTTCTTTAATTCCAGACCAGCCCCCGGTTGTCTTTAGGGGTGCCCCCCCATTAAGGTTAAGGCTAGCACCGAACATCATTGATCCTCCCACTAGACCTAAATTCTTTTTTGACAGAGATGGGTTTTACCCTTGCAGACGTTGTGCCGTCTGTTCAATTAATCATTTGAAACAGCGGAAGTACACTCAATTTTTGTGCAATGCGACGGGTTTAACCTATGACATCAAATGTTTTGCAACATGCAGCACTAAAAATGTAGTGTACCTAATCACCTGTCCCTGTGGGCTACACTATGTAGGGCGTACCATTAGGGAGTTTCGGGTGAGAATGAATGAGCACATCGGCAATATTCGCAGGGGTTTTCCGAAGCACAACCTATCCAAACATTATGACAAATACCATGGGAGGGACCCTACAGGGACCTCATTTATGGTCATTGATCTTTTCCAATCTAACTGGCGGGGTGGCCACCTACGTAGAGGCATCTCACAGTTAGAAACCCGATGGATTTATCTCCTCAAATGCCTTAGGCCATCTGGTTTGAATGTAGACCTGGATCTTAATTCATTCATTAATAACAGTTAACCTTGGACATTGTGTTCTATGTTGTTATGGATTAACATGCTGGTATAGAATCATTTTTTGATTCTGAATCTTATATCAAGTTGTGTTAGACTGTACACATCCTTTTAACTTGTATGCTTTGAGTTATTGTATACTTTTTGGATTTTTATATCACCATTGTATATGTTTGTTATATTGATAATTCTTCTGGCTTGTGACCTCGACTCTTTTTGATTTTAAATCTTGTATCTCTTCCCCGTTTTGGGTTTGGAGATCTACTTCCGGTTTTACACACTAGCTCCCATGGGTCCTTGGATGGTCTATGGGGCTGTTTACAACAATTAATTTTTTTTGATATACTTTTGGTAATATTTCCCATTTGTGGACATATACCCTTTTTTATTCATGTTTAATGAGTTATTGCCTAATGATTTTTTCCCGGGGTAGGTGGATGTATCTCTCCGGGAGATTACCATTTGTTTTGTTTCCGGAACGAAGGCACACTTCCGGTTCATCAGCCTCTAGCTCTAAGGTCTGAGAACCCCTTCCGGTGTCGCAATGCGGTCCATACGTGGTTTCACTTCCTGTGTGACCTCGGAGGGCGTGCCGATTGACCGCTTGCACTTCCGGTTTCCATCGACCTATATAAGACGTCTATTACGCTGTTCCCTCCCCCCCCTGATGACGCAGTTGCCTGCGAAACATGTAGGCGGAGCTGTCAGCGTCGACGTCACAAGCCGGTTTGAATGCATCGCCCGCCAGCGATCATTGAAATTTATTCTTAAGGTCCCTCATGTTCTTACGTGTGGTGAGTGCATTTTATTTTAAATAAACGCTTTTACTTGGAACATACTGCACCATGGTCTTTCCCTGTCTCTATTCCATGTTTGAGAGGGACACTGCATGATAGATCCTATCCTTGGAAGGAGATCCAAGAAATCTAGGAGCTTCTGTCATCATTTTGGGAATCTGGTCGTCCTGCCTTGAGCAAAAGCGTTGTTGACCTTTGTGAGAGCATTGGTCACCTGTATTCGGTAAGAGGCCAATTGGTCACTATACATGTGGTGGAGGTTCTCACTTTTTTCAAGCACCTATTAGACGGATCTCTTCACTTGCCATGATGCATGGGTGGATTGGACTGTTCCAGAATTTTATCGTTATTTTCGATTGTATTTACTTTTCCATATATGCATAGGATTTCATTTTCAGCGCTGTATTTTATATTTCATTTTCTGATCACACCGTGGTTTATGACAGCTGCTTACACTGGTAGCGTGGATATTCAGTTTGTTTGCATATAGATGTAAATAAAGTCCAAAGAATGTGATAAAGATTGTGAATCACCATAAAAACATACACAGTATGTCCTCCACCACAGTGTTGTTGCAGGTTCCACTCCCTTAAGAATAATGCTTACCAGATGGTATTGCCATTCACTCCCGTGACACACATAGCGCTTATGTTGATATACTGTACGAGCCCTCCAGAAACTCCAATCACCATCCAGGTGTCATGAAAGCATCCACATGTAGGGAAAAATCAAGACAATGCCTCCAATAGTGTAAAAACCTTATAGTACCCGCTTTAGTTTAAAAGCAATGCACTTACATCAACACTCGATAAAAAATAACCTTAGTAAAATTATTGTCTAAGTCAGGTGTCACAGTGTTGCAATCCCACCGACCCTCATGTATCATAGCGACTGCTCAAACTTCCTGAATCAAACGTCCTGACATCACATCTGGTTGCCGTGTAGCCATGTCACGACGCGTTTCATCACATCTGACTTTGTTACAGAGGTTAACAGGGGGTCATTCGTTCATTCATACAATATTAATAAAGTATTTATTCATGTATAGTTGCGATTATGTTGTATAGTTGTACACAGAAAACTAATATCTGCCTGTGTCTGGTATAATCCTATTTTGTGTATTTTTTATTGGAATTCATTTTTAAGTTTTTGTATGCAATAAAATGTAAACTTTTTTTTAGACCTATGTCTGCTTATTCCTGACATGATTTGGCACAGTTAAAGTCCCTCTTACTGAAATAATAGTTGATTCTTGGAACAGACTTTCGGCAAAGGTAGTGGGCTACCTGGGCATGTTCCTAAAAAAAAGGATATTTTTCTCATGTTTTTCACATAGCATCGTTTGATGAATATCGATAAACAACACTGGCTTATTTTGGTTCAACTATAAGGACACAATAGGGAACCAATCAAAATACCCCAGCCTGTGGATTTTCCTAGGAAATAATTACTTGTTTCTTGGTGGGATCATTAGCAACTGATGCAGTGTGTGATTCTCGCAATCACATTAAAATGGTGCAATATGTTGGTGATTTATAAATAAAGGATGACATTGGGTTTTCATCCTGCTTGTCTGTGTATCAACAATGTATGTAAAACAGAGTCATGACATCCCTATTTTTTTCTCGAACAGTGGCCATAAACAGGACGATTAAATTACATATACGATAACTGTAGCCCTTGCTTTGTAAAGTGGCCTTAGATCCATAAATCAAGAACCTTAAGGTGACTGCTAGCTAACTCCAATCTTAAAAAGCACCTGGGGATCCCAAAAAACTCCCAATGCTTTAATATACAAATACTGAACACACAGCTTATTTGTTAACTGTCCTATCTCTTTCTGTACCTACATACCACCTGCCAAACACAACAGATGGTTTCAGTGGCCAATAGGATGGCACCGAGTATGGGAAGTAGACCTTATTGACCTAGAAACTAAGTGGATATATGTGTTGCCTAATATGGCATCAGAGTTTTTTGGGTCCAAGAGCTCGTGAGTTAGCATTTGAAGGCTGTTTTATGAACCTGGAACCTGACTAAGGTAGACCCATGGGGTTCTTTAAAAACTAAAGAAAAAAAATGTCATTCACATTGCTTAGTTGTTGGTTATGTGTCAAATATTCTCTTTTCTAGAGAATGTAACAGACCAAGAAAATCACAAAGTGTAAAGAAAATAAATCTACTGTGCAGCTGGCATTCATTTTATTTTCTGCAGTCTACACAGCTGATACTAGGCATGACCGTACAGATATCTAGTATGACAAATCTATTAACCCATTATACACTTCGAATTCCCGACAACACCAACTTGAGGGAAGGTAAAATGGACCTTGGTGGGTGGATCAAGCCTTTTTTAACCCCCCCTAAAAGCCAAAGCCCGTGAACCTGGAAGGAAGACTAGGTAAAGATGAGATCCCTGTCAGTGGTGACAGCCTGCTGCTGGAGGGATCCCTTTTACAGGTAAGTCATAATGTGCTAGTACGCATCCTGATTGGTTGTAGCGGCTGACATTCCTTCTGGTTTCACCAAGGCGGTGTTTTTTGGAACCTGAAACATGCAACCTCAATCTTATGGAGCCAGACACCTTCTGCGGCAGGAAAGACAGAGCACACTATCACCTGGTATGTGGTCACACAAACTACTGATGGGGCAGTTGGGGGTGGGGCCGGAGCAGGGGCAGGAAAGCTTTCAAGGAACATGTGTTGGATGTTTCCTTGAAGCTGACCATGTTGGACGCTGCACAAACCTGCCCTGCAGAGCCTGTGAGTCAGGACTTTCTCCAAGGTAAGCCAGAGCATGCTGAAGCAACCTCTGTACTTACCAAACCACTATGCACATAATGGTAATAAGTGGTAGCAGCGATTTTGGCTAAGACCCGCAGCGTGCATTCCCTCCCTAAGCATGGGCTTCCTATGAGGGCAAATGGCAGCCAGCTGGGCCAAAAATCTTTGCCAAAAGTGCATGAGCAAACCTGTGGCTAAAGTATCCTTGGGAGTCCTAAAAGGATTAGTCTCCTCTGTAAAAGATGTCATTCCTCTCCCTTCAGTCTGGGTGCAATCAGGTCTTTGTGCTTGATTTTCATGTGAATCCTGCAAGATATAAATTGACTGGATCTTGGACTAGTCCCCTAGGCAAGGGCTGCATAGACAATCCTGTGCCTAATGACTGCTCATTATCACAGGCAGGTGGTTTACTTCTGATTGCTCTGGCCAAATTTCCAGGCTCAGGATATCAGCAGCTTTAATTTACTACCAGGCCTGACCAGGTTAAAACCTCAGGAATTGAAAGACTTTGGGTGCTTCTCATCTGAATGAGATATTCAGGTTTATTTCAGTGTACTTTTCTTAATGGATGACTCATTCCAACTAAACATTTGGCCATAGTCAGGGAGGAGTTATTGATGGCATAAAAATCAATTGCGTATGCATTGCAGATCAGGGGGTATCTATTAGTTGAATGCACCATGACTGACCTCGGGGTTCTGCAGTACGCTAGTATTTTAGGTCTATCTTGAACATACACATGAATTGGACAAATTGGGGCCAGGATCTCTGGAGACTGTAGTTCAACTAGATTTCCTTTGTTTGCAAATGAAGGTTTCATGTGAAAAATTCGCTATATGTGACCGTGCATTTTATAAACTATTGCTCTATATCTATGTGGTGTTTCTAATAAGCCTTATTTTAGAAGCAGGAATTAAAATTGTAGACAACCTTGTTTATATTGCATACCTATGAGCTTGTCAGGTCCATAATGCAAAAATGTAAAAAGAAAAGGCTGGACCAATAAATGATAAATAGCCAAAATGTACCCCTTCTGGACTTAAGACAAGATACAAAAGGATTAGTAAAAATATAAAAATGTTTATTACAAAAATCAAATAATTGTTAAGATCAAAAATGCTCCACATACACACGCCATACACCTTTGGATATAACACCTGACATGTTTCAGACATCCTAGACACAGGTCTAGGACGATAACTTACCAAGTCCGAAACGTGTCAGGTGTTATATCCAAATAACTAGACAACAATATTGTGGATTCTTTGTAATCTATTACTCTGCTAAATGGCTTATTCATCACAACGGTGTATACTAATACATGTATTTGATATGTGATTTGCATGGCACCTGTATGTGGAGCATTTTTGATCTTAACAATTATTTGATTTTTGTAATAATAAAAATTTATACATTTTATCCTTTTGTATCTTGTCCAGAAGGGGTACATATTGCCTATTTACTATTTATTGGTCTAGCCTTTTCTTTTTCACTTATTTTAGAAGCAGTTTTTTTTCCCAGAAGTTTCTGGATGATGGTGCACTATACAGAACACTTTATCCTTATGTGTTTTATATAATAACATGGGGGTTTAGTTGTTTCTACTGCATCCCTTTGAATATATTTAGATGGTAATTACACATGGAGGGCCCAATAGTCTTGGCTGCTGAGACTTCTCTGATGGGTCTGCAGTATGCTATGTCTCAATATGTTATTTTGTCTAAATTTATGATATTGTTTGGACATTAACATGGACATAAAGTAGACTATTAGGTACTGGACATCTAGTTCGGGTTTTCAACTAAGTTCTTCTTGTCACAGATCAAGGCTTTTGCCAATTACTATCTGTGACTCTGTTTTTATTTGATACTACCGATAGTCAACTTTGTGCATGGGCCTCGGCTGCAAATGGGCCATGATTTAGGAAGCTTTTATTTTATGCATTCTGCTTTAACTCCGACTATATGCAGTTGCCAATATGGTTGTCTTTATACATAAACAACGTGTGTGTGTGCCTGGTTTGGGGATCAGACCTCTGGGCAGGAGCCTGACCATGGTACCTTTTTTATTTATGAGTTCACAACCGGTTACTCTATACAGTGGGTACGGAAAGTATTCAGACCCCCTTAAATGTTTCACTCTTTGTTATATTGCAGCCATTTGCTAAAATCATTTAAGTTCATTCTTCTTCCTCATGAATGTACACATAGCTCCCCATACTGACAGAAAAACACAGAATTGTTGACATTGTTGCAGATTTATTAAAAAAGAAAAACTGAAATATCACATGGTCCTAAGTATTCAGACCCTTTGCTCAGTATTTAGTAGAAGCCCCCTTTTGATCTCAAACAGCCAGGAGTCTTTTTGGGAAATATGCAACAAGTCTTTCACACCTGGATTTGGGGATCCTCTGCCATTCCTCCTTGCAGATCCTCTCCAGTTCTGTCAGGTTGGATGGTAAACGTTGGTGGACAGCCATTTTTAGGTCTCTCCAGAGATGCTCAATTGGGTTTAAGTCAGGGCTCTGGCTGGGCCATTCAAGAACAGTCACGGAGTTGTTGTGAAGCCACTCCTTCGTTATTTTAGCTGTGTGCTTAGGGTCATTGTCTTGTTGGAAGGTAAACCTTCGGCCCAGTCTGAGGTCCAGAGCACTCTGGAGAAGGTTTTGCCCAGGATAACCCTGTACTTGGCCGCATTCATCTTTCCCTCGATTGCAACCAGTCGTCCTGTCCCTGCAGCTGAAAAACACCCCCACAGCATGATGCTGCCACCACCATGCTTCACTGTTGGGACTGTATTGGACAGGTGATGAGCAGTGCCTGGTTTTCTCCACACATACCGCTTAGAATTAAGGCCAAAAAGTTCTATTTTGGTCTCATCAGACCAGAGAATCTTATTTCTCACCATCTTGGAGTCCTTCAGGTGTTTTTTAGCAAACTCCATGCGGGCTTTCATGTGTCATACACCGAGGAGAGGCTTCCGTCGGGCCACTCTGCCATAAAGCCCTGACTGGTGGAGGGCTGCAGTGATGGTTGACTTTCTACAACTTTCTCCCATCTCCTGACTGCATCTCTGGAGCTCAGCCACAGTGATCTTTGGGTTCTTCTTTACCTCTCTCACCAAGGCTCTTCTCCCCCGATAGCTCAGTTTGGCCGGACGGCCAGCTCTAGGAAGGGTTCTGGTCATCCCAAATGTCTTCCATTTGAGGATTATGGAGGGGAGGCCACTGTGCTCTTAGGAACCTTAAGTGCAGCAGAAATCTTTTTGTAACCTTGGCCAGATCTGTGCCTTGCCACAATTCTGTCTCTGAGTTCTTCAGGCATTTCCTTTGACCTCATGATTCTCATTTGCTCTGACATGCATTGTGATCTGGAAGGTCTTATATAGACAGGTGTGTGGCTTTCCTAATCAAGTCCAATTAGTATAATCAAACACAGCTGGACAAGTGAAGGTGTAGAACCATCTTAAGGATGATCAGAAGAAATGGAAAGCACCTGAGTTAAATATATGAGTGTCACAGCAAAGGGTCTGAATACTTAGGACCATGTGATATTTCAGTTTTTCTTTTTTAATAAATCTGCAACAATGTCAACAATTCTGTGTTTTTCTGTCAGTATGGGGTGCTATGTGTACATTCATGAGGAAGAAGAATGAACCTAAATGATTTTAGCAAATGGCTGCAATATAACAAAGAGTGAAAAATTTAAGGGGGTCTGAATACTTTCCGTACCCACTGTATATTAGTGATATTCAATGCAGAGAGATCAGTGTGCCCCTTTCAATGCAGAGAGATCAGTGTGCCCCCCTTCAATGCAGATAGATCAGTGTGCCCCTTTCAATGCAGAGAGATCAGTGTGCCCCCATTCAATGCAGAGAGATCAGTGTGCCCCAATTCAATGCAGAGAGATCAGTGTGCCCCCATTCAATGCAGAGAGATCAGTGTGCCCCCATTCAATGCAGAGAGATCAGTGTGCCCCCTTTTAATGCAGAGATCAGTGTGCCCCCTTCAATGCAGAAAGATCAGTGTGCCCCCTTTCAATGCAGAGAGATCAGTGTGCCCCCTTGCAATGCAGAGAGATCAGTGTGCCCCCTTCAATGCAGAGATCAGTGTACCCCCATTCAATGCAGAGAAATCAGTGTGCCCCCTTCAATGCAGAGAGATCAGTGTGCCCCCTTCAATGCAGAGAGATCAGTGTGCCCCTTTCAATGCATAGAGATCAGTGTGCCCCCCTTCAATGCAGAGAGATCAATGTGCCCCCTTTCAATGCAGAGAGATCAGTGTGTCCTCATTCAATGCAGAGAGATCATCGTGCCCCCATTCAATGCAGAGTGACCAGCGTAGCGTGCCGTGCCCCCCCCCCCGAGACCAGTGCACTTACCTGCAGCTTCTCCTCAGTCCCCCGGCGTCTCCTCGAGTCCTCCCGCCTCCTCCTCGGGCCAATGGCATGGTTTTTCTTTTCGGCCAATCAGGAAGCGGGTCTTGATTGGCCAGGAGGAGGATCCGTGTGACAATAGCGAATTTTCATTCGCTATTGTCACACAATGGGTGGGCTCGGGGCACACTGCTCTGCGCCCTGGGTCCACCCTTTTCTGAAGCCTATTAGAGCCTCTGGCTCTAATCAGGTGACTCAAAAAAAAAAAAACCCATTAAGCTCCATGACTCCCTGCGCCCCCAACGCACCGGCCGCCACTGGTGGTATATCATTTATCTTCTTAAAACCAATTGTGTTTATGCAGACATCCCTACAGCAGAGATGGTCCTCATGTTGTGGCACTATACAAGAGGGTATACCTACACTAAAAACTTGGGACCACTACATTATATCATATTGTCTTTGTTCTATACAATAGTATATCCTGGGCCAGGTCATTGACATGATAACCTGCAGCACATTTTACGTGCAGTGTTTATAGGTGTTTCAGCCTATTATTATTTGCTGTCACTCAGACCTTACCTGGCTTGAGTTGTTATGGCACTATATTCAAATATAGTCAATATGTATCTTTTTTATGGCCCCTGAGCAGAAGTGAATCATAAAGAAGAGTAAATCCCATTGATTTAGGTCTCTAAAAAGTTATATTCCTGGAATGCCTGGATTGCTAACTGTCACATGCACATTTTGCATCAACCAAACTGTGAAACCATCAAATGGCTGGTGTCATGACTGATCACATTGTGCAGCACCATGACGGTTGCAGATCAGACAGAAGCGGCTTCCTTGGCGGTAAAGGATAATAGGGTTTAATTCTGCTTTAAGGCTGTCAGCAGATCGGTCTACAATCTGGACAGTGCCTAAAAATGCCTAAATGGGGAGAAACTGAGCATGTGCAAAGCAGGATGAGTCAGTGTATTACTGAATTTTACACAGTATAGACCCATATTTTTAGCGTTTTACACAGCTATTATTGCAGAAGGGGCCAGCCTGAGGTAATATAGCAGGACTTCGTTTTCTGACTAAAGGTCCACTTTTGTGCGACCTAAAGGTCATGCAATTTTGCAGCGATTTTGACTAAACTTGAGGCAATGCCCGTGTAATATTGAGATCGATGGACCTCAAAACGCATCAAGGTCGGACCGAGGTAGTGCAGGGACTACTTTGAAGTCATAGCGATTTGAAGTTGCACAGATATGAACGGTACTCATTGGAAATCATGGAGTACGACTTGTCATGTGACTTTGCAGTCCCATGTCGCAGGACAAGTCGCATAAGTGTGAAAGGAGCCTTAACAGAACGTGGTGTAACAATCAACATGAATGAGTTATCCTGTTACTGATACAGACCCAGTCTCTCCAAGCAGGGATCCACCAAATTCTACTCATACCAGTATCACAATTAGCTCTAGAGTCTTTAGGGGGACTCAGACTTAATACACAGGAAGAGCACCTGACATTTGCATTCAGATGAGAGGACAGTTATATTGCGTATGCAAGAATGTACTGTATGATTGTCCTTACATATTGCTGATATGCATAGTAACTGATTGTCAGTCTGGCAATTTCTGTGTATTTCTCTCTTTTGTGGTCAGAGCACTTTCCTGGTCACCCCTTTCTACACTGATGGTCAAAGGCATTGTTGTTAGTCCATGCTTTAAGTAGCTATTTGGACACATCAGGAGTTGCAGTGGTAATTTATGGTCAAGGTATTATGGAATTCTGCTATACTGTTTTATGTTCCAGTCTCTATTGTCCTTACAGTAGTTTACTCTGTCTCAGGTATGGGTGGCTATTTTTAGACCCAACCAGGGATAGAAAGCAGAGTCTCCATGCTTACAGTGCCTGATAGGCTGCTCATTGGATGGTCCCTTGGTGGTCCCGGGGCCACATACACTTAGCAAGCCAAGTGGCATCACAGCGATGGTTTTTTGTAGCCACTTTTTAGGGTGGGATTCTGATCTTTGCTGTAGGGGGTTTTTGGTTCCTATTGTCTCCAGTGCGTGGAACATTATTCCCATGGGCCACAGATTAAGCAATTTCAGTATGGTTTCTAAATCTGATTCAACTAGGGGTTCCCTGCTACTCTTCATAGTTATACGTAGAACCACTTAGTGGAGTCAGAGGTCATTTAACAAATCTTTGACATCAGTATGGACAGAGGAAGGGGTTCACCTCAATAGGTCCACAGAGCTGGCAGTTAGATAAGACTAGCATCTCTTACATCTACCAATCTCAACCAGGTACCACCCAAGGGGATCACAACCCATTCTACCAGAGCCTGACCATCTTTATATGTGGGGAAAGCAGAAACTACGCTAGACCAGATCTGCCAGGTGGCAACCTGGTCGAGCTTTAGTACCCTTACAAAAACATCACATGATAGATTTCCTGTCCAGCCAAGACCAATCTTTCAGTTGAAAGATCCTTCCCCCCCAGTAGTATTACTTGCTAAATCCTCTCAGATGCTGCCCGGGAAGATGATTTGTGAAAAACTGAGTTATATACCTGGTAACTCCTTTTCTAGGAAGTCTTCCAAGGCAGAACTCATACCCGTCCCTATTTTTTATTTTTAAGACTGAATTTTTATGGAAGGATAGTGTATATTTGCCTGTTGTTCCTCCGATACTTGTAAATTACTGAGGCACTAAGGTATGTGAGGGCCTTTTAAAATGGTGGATAATGTGTTTCCTGTTTTAGGTGGGAGGAGACCTATCTCTCAGATGCTGCCCCTGGAAGACATCCTAGAAAAGGAGTTACCAGGTACCTAACTCGGTTTTTCTGTATCTTGCATCAAACAGTTTTTAGAAACACTATGTCAGAAGGTCTGTTTTTGTACAGCAGCTGCTGTATTTACACAGCAACTTTTGTCTACCATTTTACAGCCCAGGATTCCCAGCAAATACAAGGTGGGGGGAGTCAGTAGCAGGCAGACAAACAGGGTATACTACACATCTATATAAAATTACTGCAAATTTATATGCGTTCAGCAGCGCAAGCTCAAATGCTTATTAATTCTCAAACACAGTGCAAGTGAATAATAACAATAAAGTGCTCTGAACATATGAACAATTAATAAGTGCAAATAGTATGAAAAAGAATGAAAACTCCCCAAAAGAACATAGTGCACAAAATAACGTGATGATAAAATTTAAATATAAAAGTCCAAAAAGTCCAACAATAACTATATACTGAATTCTTTAAGGATATCCCACCAAGTGAACACAAATTTCCCATAGTGGTGACACCCTGCATGCTGAAAAATGGCAGAAATTCACACTCACCAGACAGGGTTGATCCCTCTTGCCATATGGCAAGTAGAGATCCAAACAGGCTTTTTTCAATCTCCGTAATCTAGGTGTAGATTCTCAGCTTGTTGTCCCGATGGGTTCTCTGCTACTAAGTGGATACTTTTGTTGCTGTGAAGGAATAGCCGTACACATCTGCTGTGTATTTTGAAGAAATTGAGCTGCATACTCCCAATGTCCACATCTGTTTAGTAACTGGGAAATTTACCACTGGACCATGTATTAAGTTTCTATCTTCTTTAAAACTGTTTCTAACCACCATGAAGTCACGCATGTAAGTTGGATGCAAACTGTTATATTGGCAGGCCTGCATGAACTTTCTAGTGAGCTGAGAGTTTCCCTAGCTCTTATTATTATTCATGCCAACCAGCCACTCTTGATGTGCTCCAGTGGGTTGAGCCATCAGAAATAATATTCCAGGCTTGTATTGGCTGTATTCAGGACTGCTGATAGAAATTGTGGGGCCCCATACAGACTACTCGACAGCCCCCCCCCCCCAGAAAACATTAAAGCTATATTTAGATAAAAATACAATAAAATCATTACTAGCAGACACAAATACAACATAACTCACAGAATTCCTGCTAATTCTAAAAGACGAAACTGAGTTAATAAATAAATCTGTGTGTGAATGAGATCTTGGGGCTCATGCACATGGGTGCTGTGGTCTGTACAGTGTGAATCAGTGGTTCATTTATGTGGCTTGAGCCACCTGGGGCTGTATGAACACAGCTGCAGGTCCTAATTTGACAGGCGTGGGGATGCAGGTGTAGAACCCGAACACAGACAGTGTGCATTTGGGAACGGCTCACCAGCACACCTGTCCAATTAGGGCCTGCGGCTATGTTCGTACAGATGTTGCATCCCCATAGAATGACAGGTGGCTCCAGCCCAAAGCCAGAGTACCTGTGTGAATGAGCCCCTAATTATATTTTTCTAACTAAAAATCAAATCTCTCCAGCGATGGGCTGTCACTACTAAGAGGGATTCCATCTTCATCTGGTCTTCTCTCTGGTTTCTTGGGCTCCAGTCATTTTGCCAAACTGCGATGATATAACTCACACGCATGCTCGTGGGTGTCATTGTCACAGCACAGCTCTCTAAATGGATAGTATGTCATCCATTGAGAGCACAGTGCACATGCAACGGTGCTATCACCGGCTGCTACATTTAGGAGATATTCACTGTACCTACATGTAAGCCCTATTGTAGGCTTATCTGTAGATACAAGATAAAAAAATGGAGTACTATGCCAGATCAGTTAGTATATGGTTAAATTGAAGAAGTTGATACATGGATGCAGAGGTAACTGACAGTGTAGGGGAGAAGAAGCAAAGTTGCATAGGTCAGGAAGCAGTCTGGGGAAGAGAAGTGGGAAGCCCAGCTACATAAAGCATACTAAACTGCACTGGGACAAGATAACAGGCAGCTATGGAACCGCTGTAACAGTAAATTCTTCACCCCATGGGAATGCAGCTGATCATGGAGACACAGCAAAGGGGGGGGAGGTAGGAGGGATGAAAAAAATATACAGGCTGGGACAAGGACTATAGGAAGAACTGCAGGTAGAGAAACAAAGTTACAGAGATAACAAACTCAGGAGCCGAGCTAACATTAGAGCCAGTGCTGGGAGGGGGGCCCACACAGGAAGGGGGATTAGTGAGGGACAGCTGTCTCTTTTTCTGCAGATAAAAGTTGGCAGCAGGGAGAGGGGGAGAGATCAGCTTTCAGCTACTAGAGGAAGATGATGATGCTCCTTCCATATATTCACATCTTTTTTCTGGTAACCTGCTGGTGTACCCACTGTAGCCTTGTCTGTTGTGAGCAGCCTAACCTGAGCTATTGGGCTCTTCAAATGTGTTTTGCTCTCTCACTACTTGTATAAACTCATATGACAGTCCCAGCCCTTCTTGGATGCCCCTTTTTTTCATTGGACTCTAGAAGGCTTAATGCCCCTTTCATAGGGACGTCCATCTGTTCAGTCATGTTAATTTCAGTTTACATCAGTTTATATCAGTCTACATCCATTTTTGCATCTGTTTTTTTCTTAATTGTTGCAGAGACCAGTCACAGATGACAAAAATATAAGAAAAAAATCTTTCTTGCCTGAAAATGGACATAAAAGAAATTGATGTAAATGGATGGGATCTGATCATCCGTTTACATCCGCCCACCCATAGACATACAGAGTGGTTCAGTCTGGATCCTTTTGAAAAAATGACAGATGGATCTAGACTAAATGTCAAGCCTACCGCAGGAAACTCCTTTCTCCACTTTTACAGCTGCCACCATCCCCGTTGGATTTCAAACATCCCCAAAAGTCAGTTTTGTCATTTCCGACACAACTGTACATACAACGAGGACTATATATCCCAGGGACACTTGCTTTAAAAGAAATTTAAAGGAAAAAGGATATCCATCTTCTTTGGTTCAGAAAGCCTTCTCCTTTTTCCTGACAGAACTACCCATCATTAACAAAAACCCTAATTACCCACAATTCCAACCAGTTAGGTTCATCACCAAGTTCCATAACTAACACAAGAAGATGGAACATATCTTTCGGAGACATTGGGGAATACTCCAAGAAGATCCTCACCTAAAAGACTTCATCCCAGATGCCCCTAAAATTACATACAGGAGAGCACGGAACATCAAAAGTATGATAGCTTCCAGCAAAATCTAATCAGTCAAGAACACCACTATTTCCCGCCCTACCTTCTCCAATGTGAAGGGAATGTTCCAATGGCAAAAATGAAAATGCCTCACCTGCAAGCATGTACAAAAAGGGCTCAGACAATTCATTATGAAAAATAAAACCTACAAAATTTTACACCTGCTCATTTGAAATTATTGTCTACTGTCTGCCCCCCCCCCACTTGGTGCCCCCTCAACAGCATTGTTAGTTGCCCAAAAATGAGTACACCTTATTTTATTCATTCATTTTTTGTAGTATTTTTTTGTAGTATATTTCTCTTTTATTTTACTGTACATTGCATTTTGCCTATGAGCCAACATAATGTATGACCACAGAACTTATAATCATTCCTGTGGCCACTGTCTGCTGTGTGGTATCAGTCGGGAGGTAAGCTAAGCCGGCGCGGTGAGCCTTGTGATCCACGGACACAGCATGCATGCTCTGAACGCGTGAGATCTTGACCCCGCCCACCACTGCCTCTCGATCCCCCTGGTGAAACTAGGCTGACTGCTTCTCCGCCCACTGTCCTGGAATCCACTGGCACGCCCGGCAACGTGGGACAGCCCTTCATCCAGACTCTGGCATTACGTGGCTTTTTACCTACATGCCTTTTATTCTCTACTGTCTATCATGTGTGTATCTACAATAAATGTGTACCATTTTACCAAATAATGCACTAAGAGTGGCGCCGCTTGTTCTTATCTGGATCTAGACTGAATGCCCATGTGGAAGGGGCCTAAATGTTTTTGGGTATTCTCGGGCCCTTACAGTCCTTCTTCTCAAATTGTTTTTGCAATAGCATTACAAAATGCCTTGGCCCTTTACTGAGCCACTGTAAGCTGAAAGTTAAAGTCTTTGTAATGAGAGTGTTAAGAATATAACTCTCACATCTCTACATCTCTAGGAGTAAAGATGTTATAGTGAGCTAATCTAACCTCACGTTTCACCCTTATGTCAATGAAGAAAAGTGAGGGGAAACCCCTCCAAGTGCAGTAAACTGACCGAGGTATACATCTTTCCTAACTCAAATATATGTTGTATAGCATGTTAGAATTTTATGGAATTGTGTAGAAAATGGCAGAAAGCTCCACTAGAATTCTTCGTTCGATTACTGAGTGTACCAGGGAAATAACTTCTACAGATCCCGCTCTAGGTTTTCTTGAGGGAAGCATAAGAGGTAATGCCTTATGTCATAATGACTGTGAGATCATATCATAGAACACAATTAGAAAGAGCTTTTATTAGGAACATTTCTGACCATTTTGGTTCCAGCAAGAAAGATAATACACTCCTGGTCAAACCATGGGCATTCATCTTGTTTGGAGAGACATGATGGCCATTGTTTGCTCAATATATTTAAAGGAGCTGTAAAGTCTGAAGGTTATTTATCTTAATGCATTCTATGAACTAAGATACAAAACCTTCTGGGTGCAGCAGCCTCCAAATGCACCCCAGCACCCCTTAATACTTACCTGAACCCGATCTCTATCACTCGATAGGAGGGAGGGGCCAGAAGATGCAAAAAGGGACCTGAGAAGAGGAGGATCTGGGCTGGTCTGTGCAAATCCACTGCAACAGAGCAGGTAAGTATAACATATTTGTTGTTTTATAAAAAAAAAAAAAAAAAATTTTACAATCACTTTAATGCCGACAAGTTTAAGGATACCATATGACTATAATAATTGGAAGCATAACATTGTGGAGAAAAACTTGCAACTGTTGTAAGCAATAAGAACCTCTTTGGATCTGTTTTACTGCAAGATAACTAGAATTAGGCATTCTGAAAAATAAATGCCTTCCCCTATTTGGTTGCTGCTGCTGGTATTTGGGTTATTTAGCCAATCCATAAAAAAAATAAAAAAAAATAAAGATTACTTTTAAGGACCTGGGTTCAAACTGTGTTTAATGGAGGTTCAGTATCGTATGTAGTAAAATCACAAATAATTGAGAGAAATTAAGATTTGCTGTGTTTCTGAAACTTTTATTTTGCTGCACTTCATTCTTTACACATTCATACAGATATTTTTATTAAAGCAGGATCGGTAAGGAAGGAGATTGCTGGTGGATGTTGTTCTTACTGTTAAAGTGTTGGTATGTTCAATAATTGTTGACATAAGCCACTGCCATTAATAAATACTTGTAAGGTTGTCATACAATATGAAAATTCACTTCTGTATTATATCAACAGCACAAGGAGTAGGTCCTCTCACCTTCTCAGTGTTGGCCCACATTTATAAAAATTAGAGTGGCCCGGGGGTCATTTTGTGCCTTTGTATCTTTTGCCAGCTCCTGTCTTCTATCCACGTATTACAATGTAACTCTCGTTCAATACATTCTAAAACAGATGACTCAAGCTATATCCTGTTTTTTGTTGAGTTATGTAATTACAGTATCATGATTAATGCTACTGGAAGTGTGTTGGATCATATGTGGAGGTATTACAAGTATGAAACTGTAACTGGCAGTTCTAAACATCCTTGTACAGAACTATAATATGCTAAACACTGTTTGAAAAGAAGTTGATATTTTCCAGCCTTCCACTGACAGAGACATCATCCAGAAGGTATTAAACTGGAAAATGGTCTTTATTAAAGATTATGCTTTTTTTGTCTATCTAGATTATGTTAGCATTAGCGTTTGTTGAAACAAGAATAGTCAGCATACTGTATATCTACATTTTATGTGCTGTCATCTGGCCGTGTTGTCAACATTATTACATGTTTTATCATGTGAACTCACGATTATTGCTTTAGAAAAATTGTCCCACAGTTCTACAATAAATGGATATCCAGATGCCTCAAGGAAATCTAGTGTCAAAAAACAATGTTATAGTCAGAAATAAGGTACAGTTGAGCAGAAGTTGAAGGAGTTAAATAATATATGACTAGATCACTACTTCTGCTGCCCAGCAATTGGGAATCAGAGTCTAAGTATGGAGCAGAACCTATTCAACCAATAGCTAACCCTTCAGATTATGTGCAAAAGAAGGGGTAAGCACTTGTGTAATGAATAGGGTGAACCCTAGACAGAGATAAGTGAGATGGGACACATTAGGAAAGGGGCGCTAGAATGCTTTGTGTGGAGATGTGACATCACATGCTGTCATTGCATAGCCTAACAAGAATGTGGTGGAAGAAACCTACTACTTCCCTCCACAGCCAACTTACTTTCAAGGTACCAACAAGAGAAAAATGTTACACGCACAACTGCTTTCTTCAAATTTCAATAAAACTTTACTGTTCCACAACGGTTTAACTCTCTCCAGACACTTCTCTTAAGCCAGCCACAAATGGATCAAAATGTGGCAAATTCAACTGGGACAGGCCAAATTTCAATCAATGTATTGCTGTTCCAGCTCAATTGAAGTTGATCTAATGATCAACTTTTGTTTGTAGCACCCTCTAGTGTGTGCTAGTGTACATAGTTGTAGTGTTGGAAAATTTGGCCTGGCTGAGAGCCAGGCCTGGGTTGAATTTGGGTCAGTGCTGAGTATGAATTTGGGTCAGGCTGGATGACTCAGCAAGCAGCCATCTCTGGTAATTCCCCCTGCTCTCTGAAACCTTTGAGAAGCTTCCAGAAGTAGAGGGTGGAGTCTAGGAGGAGCTGCTTGAAGTATTTTTGGAGGGGGAAATCAGCGCTCAATTTCTGAAAATGGTGGGCCACAAGAATAATGAATAAATTAAAAGGTGAAAGGTGTCCCAAAATAATGCGAGATGACAGTGAAATTGTGTGTGTATATATATCAATAAACAGTATTATACATTCAACATATAAAAAAATGTGAACAAGTGCTGCAGTGCTGGTAAGGTGATAAAATGTTGCCAAAATATAAAAAAAAAAATAAGTGCTGAAGTGCTTGTATATAAATAAAGTGATCAATAAATATTCAATAACAGGAAAAAGGTGCAAATAGTGCAATAAAACAGCACAAGATAACTGTGAAAATGCTAGCAGCAAATAATCAAATGAATGCAAGAGTCCATGTGCCACTAAAGTGGTAAAAAGTGAAAGTTCAAAGGTGATCCGGTGAATGAACTGAAAATCACATCCAGTGACAATCGTGTGCGATTAATTCGTGAGCTTTTATCCAAGATCAAGTGCAATGGCCGCTTACCTCCATTAACACTCAAATGAGCGTTTTGGTGTATTAAATCACCATTAAGGACATCAGGGGGTTTATCCAACGAAGTAGAGATATAATTGTAATGTGAATGTCTCCTCGGATCTTAGGTGGGTAGTGTCTGAAGTAGATATTCCCTCTCCTTCTAAGGACCTGTATTCTGTCGTGTTCCTATGATACTCGATCATCCAAATGACAAGAGGGGGCTCATGAAAATAATAACATGCTGCAGTTCTCTGGGATTCAGAATGCCATTTTTGGCCATATATGTATCTTTTTTTCAAAGGATGAACACAACATGTCTCCTCTATGGGGAGGATGGTTGCTGTGATAGGACACCCCGGCGGTGCACACTGCTCTCCTTTCTCCAATGATTACTGAACAGGAATATCCCAGAAATGACTCCACTGAGGGAGGACAGAACAGCCCGCTCCAATGGGATTAACTCGTAGCTGTGGAAGTCGCCATGACAGAGAAGTAAGCCAGCGAGTTAATCCCATTGGAGCGGGCTGTTCTGTCCTCCCTCAGTGGAGTCATCTCTGGGATATTTCCTTTAGTAATCATTGGAGAAAGGAGAGCAGTGTGCACCGCCGGGGTGTCCTATCACAGCAACCATCCTCCCCATAGAGGAGACATGTTGTGTTCATCCTTTGAAAAAAGATACATATATGGCCAAAAATGGAAATATAGAAGGATCACATGCACTCTGTGATCATTCCAGGGAGAAGAACGGTCAGCTGTGTTTACAACAGCTGACCGTTCTTCTCTCTCAGCGGGGAGCGATTGTGGGTGGCAGGTGGCAATCAGAGCCACCTGCCCCCTGCATCCCCACTGATGAGTGGGGGCGGAAGCATGCCGCCAGAGGTGCGTGCTCACCCCCTAGCTGCAGGCACGCGGCCAACGTATACCTATGTTGGTTCGCGTAGGAGGGGCTGTCCAGAAGCTGTTAAAGAAATGTTTCAGTTAATTTACCCTCTCCACATCACCCCTAGTCCCTCCGTCAACCAGCTTAAGACCTGTAATGGTTCTCATGCCACTGGAGACCTCACTTATTTTGTTTTGTTGATGTTTGCACTCCAGCTTTCGCATATATTTCTCCTTAGCCTCTCTAGTCTTTATCCTCAGGTCCCTCTGAACCATTTTTTTAAACTCCTCCCTATTACCCACTCTAAAAGCCAGCTTCTTGGAGTTAAGAATATCCTTCATATCCCTAGTTACCCACGGTTTATTATTTGAATAATAATGAACAATTCTTGTTGGAACAATAGAATCTACACAGAAATTAATATAATGTGTTATGCACTCAATAAGCCCATTATTGTCCCTTCCATGTGGCTCACAGAGTGCATTCCAATCTGTTTCCTCAAAACAACCCCACAATAACTCAAAGGACTCAGACCATCTCTTCACTGATCTGGCGGTCACAGGTTATCTCTTAACCATGAGCACAAAACAAGGATTGAGGTACACCAAATCATGATCTGATCTGCCCAAAGGTGGAAGAGAAGAAGAGCTGTATGCATTCTCCACACTGGCATACAGCAGATCCAGGGTCCTATTCTCCCTAGTTGGGCAGCTCACAAACTGTGGGAAGTAAAAAAAAGTTTTCTCCATGGTGACATTAAAATCACCTGAGATTACGATAGGGGCATTGAGTTGCCTGGTTTGAAGTTTTGCAATATGCAATGGCATTCCTTGCTAACATTGGGTTGGCAGAAGGTGGAATATACACCGCTACAACAATAACTTGGAATCTCCCTAGGCAAATAATAAGGCCGAAGCTCTACAGCCAATAATTCAAATATCTGAGCAGCAAACACTTTCCTTAATAGTTGTAGGGCCAGGGTTGCCCCATCTAATGTTTACAAAAATTACAATCCCCTCCCTTCCTCTTACCACTCCCTGTGCAGTCCCTGTTCCCTTCAACAATCTGGAAACCACTTATGGTAACATTGTGATAGGGAATATCTCTTTGCAGCTATGTTTCCAAAAAATGCATAATGCTACAATCACCAAACTCACGTTGACATTGGCAGTACTATGAATCTCTGGTCTCCAGCATATGCACAGTCTCTGCCTGACAGCCTGCATGGGCCCCAGCTCTGGGTATGGGCCTGGCAAACCCCGCGCATCTCTCCACAATTCTCCTGGTGGGGGCTTATGGCCTTCCTATTGCCAACCTGCAGTGGAACAGGCTGGACTGTGAGGCTTGTAGCTAGATATGAGGCCCTCACTGCAGAGAAACAGACTGAATTATTAGGGTTGTAGCTGAAAGTGATGCACTCACTTCAGAGACACAGACTGGACTGTGAGGCCTGTAGCTGGAGGGGGAGGCACACACTGCAGAGACACAGACCGGATTCTGATGTCTGTAGCTGGAGGTGAGACACAGAGTTGAATTTGTTTGCTCTGAGTAAGGTGGATATAATCCTAGTCAGAAACACCACTACCCTTTAGGACTTGGGTTTCAACGGCTATGATAATAAAGCCAACAACTGAAAAGCAGGGTGGAATAGGAGTCCTTGTGCCAGTAAATCTGGTCTGTTGGGAAGAGTCCAAGCCTTATTTGCCAGAAGTCTGAGTATGTCTACCATGTATACCGTGTTCTGGGCTACTTTGGTGAGATGAGAATCAACTGAACCCTTTTCCTCTCTACTTTGCATAGCAATTAAAGAGGATTTCATATCTTCTTTCCTCAGGGATGACATAAACCAGCTTGATTTGAGTCAAAGAAATGCCTAGGGCCTCTCCTGGAAAGGCTAGAGGATCCCTTGTTGTGGGTTTAAATTTGTTCAGCTTGTTGTTGAACCTGGAAGCAAGGATGTCAACATCTGGTTTTTCCTATCTTTAAAATTTTGAACGATCTCTGGATGCAGAGACCACTCACCGGGGTCTAGGCATTATTGGCTTAGTAAGTACACCTGCCAATTGTTCACTCCAGGGATGTAAATGGACAAGAACTGTAATATAATTTTCTGCACAGGAGAGAAGCAGACACGTTTTTTTTTTTAGAACAACTTAATTTCTGGTGAAAAAATGAAATAGTGCGCTTACAATGTGGCATAGAGTGTATACAACCAACACAATAAATCATAAAGTGATACTGAAACACACAGTGGTGATAAAAAACATAAAAAATAAATACATCAAAAGTCCATTTAAAAAAACAATCTCTCAAAAGAATGCATAAGCGTGATAACACACAAAGAGTCTTTTAAAGAAAGAAGTGTCTTCCAATTAGACCACTGTGAGATGACAAATCTGTGACAAAAATGTGAATAAGATGGCCCCTTACCGACTGCTAACAAGAGCCAGGTGCAATAAACTATAACCTCCACTAGTGGACAAAACTTGTCTGGAGTCACCCAAGTGGTATGCGTGGCTTCTTACCAGAATTCTAAAGAGGGTAGGCCTGGAACCTCTGTTGGTATATGGGTAGTGTGGACAGTATCCAAAGTCAGATCCCGACCATAAGGTATAGATATCTATCCCTTCCCAGGGGCGTATCACTCTCCTTTAAGGACCGAGGCTGGATATAGCTGTCTCAAATGAAGCTTCCCCAAGATGGAAAGGAAAAATGGCCAACAGTGCGTTACCCTTATTAAAACACTTTATTTAAATGTGATATTGCACTTACATGGCATCAAATGGATAAGACAAGGTTCCTGTAGCAAAATGTGGTCGCCTGCAGCGCGGTCCACGTGGCGTGATGGTGTGGCAGCTCCCCCCGACGTGTTTCTCCTTACTAGGCGTCAGCTGGGACTGGAGCAGAAGGATGTCTAGTGCCCCCTGATGGTTTATGAAGGCCACTGTTGCATTTTTTGACTGTTCCCTGACTGGGTGATCTTGCAGAAGGGAAGTCTAGTGTTGCAGTTATAATCTGATGGCTGTTAATTCCAGAATGTTAGAGGGAATCATTGGCTCCTGTGGGGACCATGTCCCCTGTACAGCCAGTGAACTGTAAACTTCACTCCAGCCTGTAAGACTGGAATCTATTATCAGCATCTTCTAGGCCTGGGCATGTAAAGGAAGACGCTTCCAATTCCTGGGTAGTATAGGAGATCCACCAAGCCAAGGAAAGCTTTGTCTGGCTGGACAGAAGCATACAATGATTTAATTTTTTTGTCCCACATAATAATTATGTTGGATTGAAGAGGTCTGGAGTAAAACTGAGAAAAATTCACTGACTCAAGGAAGGCTATCATCAGTCCCAGAACCCTCATGGAGAAGTGAACTGAGGGGTGCCTTTTGACTTTAGCAAAACAACTTTCTCCTGAGGAAGGAAAATTTTGGCTTGGGTTATATCTAAGATCAGACTCGGGTACTACAGATGGTGTGAGACTTGGAGCACAGACTTTGGAGATTTGATTATCCAGTCATAGGTTTGAAGGAACAGAATAATCCCTGGGAAATTGGCAGACAAGATTGTGGCGGAAGAGTCCCTCAGTAGGAGGTTGTCTACATAACCTGTGATATGAATGCCCTGGGTTTGCAGAAGAGCAAGAAGTTGAGCAAGCAACTTTTTTCCACTTGGGGTGCAGAGAAGAGCCTGAACTCTAGTACTACAAATTAAAAGTGTTGGCCTCCTATTACAAAACAGAATGCATTGATGTGAGGGGAAGATGGGAATGTGTAAATAGATATCTTGTATCTGTACTGATTCTAGAAATCCCTCTTATCTGAGAGAAGCACTGACAAATCCTGTTGGTTCCATCCAAAATATTGGTACATGAAGAAAATCTGTTTAGATATTAAGTCCAGTATTGGGCGTATGCCCCCATTTGATTTTGAGACAAAATAAGTTTGAATAGAAACCATGAAATTGTTCTTCTTAGGGCTTCACACCATGTACAGAGATCTGCATTTTTCTGCACTGGATCAACACAGGCCACTTCAGGGGTACATGTAAAAAATGATTTTATGTGCCTCATGCATACTACAATGTTGTGTACATGTGTGTTACAGTGTGTTTCTGTTAAAATGCTACCCTTCTGCATTTTAACACAATGCACATAAATGCATGTAAATTGAACTCAATGCAATGCAATTGAAAGAAAAGATATAAAAATTACATTGTTTGTGCTTTGGCTTGTCACCTCACAACGGATGGTATATAACCGCATGCCAACTTGGATAAAAACTTTATGTATTGCAATGCACATAAGAATGCATATTATTATGTACAGTATGGTGTGAGAGAACCGTAACTGAACTGGTACAACCACTCTTTGTGCTTGAATTTAGCAAGGCTGTCATAAAATCTGTGTACTTTTGGTTTGAAGCTTGTAGATTTGAGGGCAAAAAGCAAGGAGGGGGCAGAGATAGAAACTCTACTTTGTACCCCTTTAAAATGACAGACTGGACCCCGAGGTCCGGATATCTCAGATACAGACTGACGCAAATGACAACAGACATCTCTCAACTCCAAAGAGGGGGGGCACCCCTTAAGTCTGGGCAGGGTTTCTGGGCTGACTTAGTGGAATTGGAAATTCATAGCTTGCAACAAAGGTAGGTGTTAGGCCTTGGTTTGGAAGTTGACTCCTGGGGAGTGGGAAAAGGTCTATTTCGCTGAATAGACATAATAGCCATAGGAGTAGGAAACTTGGTCTTTTTCTTATGGGGTAGTAGTACCTTTCCTCCATTGACTTCCTTGATCGGTGTATCAAGGGATTCCCCAGATAGGCATTCACCATCAAAGGCATGTGCAGAAAATGCTTTCTACAAGCAGGTTCAGCAGACCAAACTTTTAACCGCAAATCCTTGATCATATTAGGACCAATAAAAAAAATAGATTTTTAATACAGAAATGTTGGCTTTCTGAAAAGTATGTCCATGTACAGTATAGTATGCACTTAATACTTGGTTGGGGCTCCTTTTGCATGAAGTACTGCATCAATGTGGCGTGGAATGGAGGCGATCAGCCTGTGGCACTGCTGATGTGTTATGGAAGCCCAGGTTGCTTTGATAGTGGCCTTCAGCTCGTCTGCATTGTTGTGTCTGGTGTCTCTCATCTCACTCTTGACAATACCCCACAGATTCTCTATGATGTTTAGGTTTGCTGGCTAATTAAGCACAGTGATATCATAATCATTAAACCTGGAACTGGTACTTTTGGCAGTGTGGGCAGTTACCAAGTCCTGCTGGAAAATTAAATCAGCATCTCCATAAAGCTGGTCAGCAGAGGGAAGCATGAATTGCTCTAAAATTTCCTGGTAGAAGGCTGTGCTGACTTTGGACTTGATAAAACACAGTGGACCAACACCAGCGGAGGACATGGCTCCCCAAATCATCACAGACTGTGGAAACTTCACACTGAACCTCGTGCAACTTGGATTCTGTGCCTCTCCATTCTTCCTCTAGACTCTGGGATGTTGATTTCTAAATGAAATGCAACATTTTCCACAGTCAGTGATGATTTGGGGAGCCATGTCATCTGCTGGTGTTGGTCCACTGTGCTTTATCAAGTCCAAAGTCAGTGCAGCCCTCTACCAGGAAATTCTAGGGCACTTCATGCTTCCCTCTGCTGATCAGCTTTATGGAGATGCTGATTTCATTTTCCAGCAGGACTTGGCACCTGCCCACACTGCCAAAAGTACCAACACCTGGTTAATGATCATGGTATCACTGTGCTTTGTTGGTCAGAAAACTCGCCTGACCTAAACCCCATAGAGAATCTGTGGGGTATTGTCAAGAGAAAGATGATGAGATACCAGACCCAACAATACAGACGAGCTAAAGGCCGCTATTAGCAGCACCACAAGCTGATCACCTCTATGCCCTGCCGCATTGATGCAGTAATTCCTGCAAAAGGAGCCTCGACCAAGTATTGAGTGCATACTATACTGTATATGGACATACTTTTCAGTAAGCCAACATTTCTGTATTAAAAATCCTTTTTTTTTTATTAGTCTTATGTCATGTTCAAATTTTCTGAGATACTGAATTTTGGGTTTTCACTTGCTGTAAGCCATAATCATCAAAATGAAAAAAAAAAAAAATAGAAATGCTTCAAATATTTCACTCTGTGTAACGCATCTATATAAAATATATGAATTTCACTTTTTAAATTGAATTACTGAAATAAATGAACTTTGTGATGACATTATCATTTTTTGATATGTACCTGTATGTGCAGCCCCCTCATAGAATCACACTAACCAGATAATATTATAGGAAGGTCAGATAATGCATGTGGTGTTATTTTGATCCCGGTGGCTCCTATATATCTCCCATAAATCAGACTGACTATATACATCCCAGCTGTCGAATCCTCATACCATTAGACTGATATAGCCATTTTAGCTCATGAAGTGGAAATAAGAGCCCGCAAGGAGATTCCCATAGAGTAGTAATATTTATTTAAAAAGCATAAAAAAAAAACAACAACCCAAATTTTAAAAGTGCATAAGCGCTATGCTTTCACAATCATCAAATACACAGTAGCTGCTGGGTAGCCTCCAAATGAATAACCATATGTGGGGGTAGAACGCTTTCGATTCTTACCAACCACCTTTAAAATGCCAATGAATTTCCTCAACCAGCCACTTGTATGCTTGATGACCACAGCGCTCCATGACAAATGAAAACTGTTACTACTACAACCACCCATATGATAATCAGCCACTGCTCCACAGACTATACAATAAACATGATTTAAAAAAAAAAATCTAATTCGGGCAATCTTTTTTTTGACAAATTTTTAAAAAAATATTTAAAACTTCTTTATGGTATCTTTTTGAATGCAGTAGCACAAACAGCCAATCAGAGTTTCTTTTGCTAAAATCAGATTAGTAAAAGTTTTATTCTGACTGGCTTCTGCAAGTTAACAAGAACTCTTCATAAAAAAAAAAAGGTTATATGTGGGTTTAATTAGGCATGCCTTTTTTTCCCCAACAGCTGAGCTGTTTGGTGTGACATAGGAAGCTAAATGTGTTGGCTTAGAATGAGTAAATAGTTGAGTGCATTAGGCTATGTTCACATCTTGGCGTTGCTATTACAGGCGTTTTTATGGGCGTTTTGTCAGGCGTTTTTTATGGGCGTTTTTGCAGGCGTTTTACAGGCGTTTTTACAGGCGTTTTTTGTGCAGGCGTTTTTTGATTGAATAGAGACCAATGGAAAACGCCTGTAATCTGCCCAAAAAGAAGCTCATGTACTTTTTTGAGCATTTGGCGTTTTGCTCACAGCATCAAAACACTCTGATGTGAACAGGGGCCATTGAAATGAATAGGATTTGTCTTGTTGGGCGTTTTGAGAGCTGATGCTAGAGCAGAAAAACGCCCCAAAACGCCTACATGTGAACGGAGCCTTAAAGAGACTTGGGTCCAAACTTTGCACTGGGACCATACATCTTTACTACTGGCACTGTCTAAGGGTATAGCCATTAGGGGCTGACTGGCAACCTTCGGCCATGGGGGCAAGTACAAACCAGAGGCCCATGGGGCAGCAACTCAGCCCCCCTCGCACTCTCCCTCTTCCAGGCCTCCTCCGACCCCCATTCCAGGATAAAACTTCACTCCATTTACTCTCTACACCCCAGCGGAATTTGGGTTCCCGACCTGGCCAGCAGGGGGCAATTGGGGGGAGCTAGGACAGCTTGGTTGGGGCTGCCTGGGGGGAGGAGAGTCTCCAGTGGGGTATGGAACCGGCCTCTGCTCAGACACAGTTTACACCATCCATGCTGAGGGGGAGGCTTACACTATCTTTTTCTTCATCCCACACTCAGTAGGTCAGCAGTGGGGACTTTTTACTTCTCTTCATCAGGAATCATTTAGGCAGAAGCGGTGCAGACTTTTTACAGGGGAATTAGAGCGGCCCAGGGGGGTATTGCCCCCCTGCCCCCTGGCCCAGTCCTTCCCTGATAGCCATGTATGAACAGATCTCCCACTGATGACAATGGTCTCTGATCATTTTCCCGTCCCTGTTCTCACTGCACACAGTCAGAACCCGCCAGAGTCTTTCTTCCTGTACTGTCCGGAGAAGGTATGGAGCACAAGAATGGGAAAAGTTTTTTTTTTTTTTTAATAGAAAAGTAAACCACTGTGATTGGTCACAGAGATTTTCCAACATTTCAGTAAAATATGTGAATGGGCATTTCTTCATTTGGCTAATTGCTTTCATCACTCTCATACTAACCCAATAAGGAGTTATTTTAGGAAATAAGTGAGTGAGGAGCAAATGCTGCATCTGTGTTTTCCCCCCACCATTGCAGTATGTAATTTTTGCTTTCAGAAGTTCTGTGTATTTGTATTTCATTAAAACACACAAATATGGATTTTTGTCACCAAGAGCGGTTACCACTTGGGTTATTTCATTATGTGTATTAGTCACACACTGACCTTTAACTCCACCCTTAAACCTAAACTTTAGGGCTCTTTCACACGGGCTTTCCGTGTGAAAGGTCCGCTGCGGGACTTTTTTTTTTTTCACGGAGCGGATGACATTTGTGTCATCCGCTCCGTAGGTCCGCATATCATCCTATCCGTTTGCGGATGATATGCGGACCTAATGTAAGTCTATGGGGGATTGCGGATGTCAGCGGATGACACCGCTCACATCCGATTTTCCTTCCTTTCCGTTTTTTGAACGGAACAAAAATAGGATTTTTTCAGTTCCAAAAAACGGAACAGAACTGACAGGAGGAAAATCGGATGTCAGCGGATGGTATTCCGCTGACATCCGCAATGCCATAGACTTACATTATATCCGCAAATCATCCGCAAAAAAATAGGATGATTTGCAGACATACGGAGCGCCCGTGTGAAAGGGCCCTAACTCTAGTTCTAAACCTCAGGTGAAATTTTCAACATGACAGCCATAAATACTATATTATCACAGCAATAAATACTATCGTAGTGATACTAGCAGATATACAGTATATTCCCCCAAATTATTGGCACCTAAGGGCAAGTGCCTACATTTCCATTAATGATGGGCCGAACACCCCCCTGTTCGGTTCACACCAGAACATCTCGAACTGCCAGAGTTAACTTTCTAAGTTAATAAGCAGGTGATTGGTTGCTAGGACCCCCTAGCAACCCATCACCTGCTGTTAACTTACAAAGTTAACTCCAGCAGTTCCTGCTGTTTATTCAAGGCTGCTGTTTTCTCTCTCTTCTTCTGCTTCAGTGCCTCCTGCTGTGTCTCCCGCCCTGCATGCCCTAATAGAGTAGGAAGGGGAGAGCTGGGACGGGCTGTGTAATGTAAAGGGTTCCATGAGGGGGGTATATAATGTAAAGGGGCCCATGGGGGGCTGTGTAATGTAAATGGGCCCATGGGGGGCTGTGTAATGTAAAGGGGCCTATGGGGGGCTGTGTAATGTAAAGGGGCCCATGGGGGGCTGTGTAATATAAAGGGGCCCATGGGGGGCTGTGTAATTTAAAAGGGTTCAGAGGTGTGGGGGGGGGGGCTATGTAATGTAGAGGGGTCCAGATATGCGGGGGCTGTGTAATGTAAAGGGGTCCAGAGGTGCAGCGGCAGTGAATTGTAAAGGGGTCCAGAGGTATGGGGATGTGTAATGTAAAGGGGTCCAGAGGTATTGGGACTGTGTGATGTTAAGGGGTCTAGAGGTTTGGGGGCTGTGTAATGTGAAGGGGTCCAGAGGTATGGGGGATGTGTAATGTAAAGGGGTCCAGAGGTATTGGGACTGTGTGATGTTAAGGGGTCTAGAGGTTTGGGGGCTGTGTAATGTGAAGGGGTCCAGAGGTATGGGGGATGTGTAATGTGAAGGGGTCCAGAGGTATGGAGGCTGCGTAATGTGAAGGGGTCCAGAGGTATGGGGCTGTGTAATGTGAAGGGGTCCAGAAGTAAGGTGGCTGTGTAATGTAAAGGGCTCCAGAGGTACAGGGGCTGTGTAATGTGCAGGGGTCCAGAGGTATAGGGGCTGTGTATTGTAAAGGGGGTCTTCCTACTTTGTACCTGCAGTTATAGCTGCATCTTTGGCGCAAATTTCAGAAAACAGGAAAATCTATTTTTTGGGGGGGAGTGACACCATGTTTTATTACACCAGGTGACACCAACCCTAGTGATGCCACTGGCAGTAGCACATAGTAAGTGTGTCACTGCCAGTTACATGTATTTCTGTCTGGCGCCTCATTCGGCGCCATTTTTGCAGAGGAGGAGGAAGAGGGGCCTGGCCGCAGGGGGGGGGGAGCAGAGGGAGGAGGATTCTTTTGGGTTTTGGGCCACAGTGCGCAGAGGCGCTACACGGGGGGGGGGTTGTCAGATATAGGATCCACCCCAGGTGCCAAATGCTCTAGGTATGCCCCTGCTCTTGAGCAACTGCACTTGCAGAGTGCACAGTCTATTAGCCTTTAGTAAATCAACCGCTATTAATTTACAAAAGGCATATGTACTGTTTACTTTGCAAGGGAAGTTGTACTTTGCGTGGCAATTTGCTCCAGAGCTTAGTAAATGAGGTGAAGTTCTGATGTTTTCCATCATACAATCATGTGCGAGCAAAATGCTGCTTTTTATTTTCCTTGCAATTTGCTTCCTTTCCTGGCTTCCTTTATTTTCCAATCACTAAGCTTGGGGCAAATTACCTTGCAAAGTGCAACTTCCCTTGCAAAGTGAACAGCCCACTTGCCTTTTGTAAATCAACCCCTGTGACATGCTTGGAGGAATAACTGCCCACACCAGCTCCTGTTTTTTTTTTTAAGGAAATTTTCCAAAAGCATGTGCCTAAATTTTCCTTACCTTGCCCCTCCCCACACCGTGGTGATTCAACCTAACCTCTCCATCCTCCAAAATCTGGCTTCAGGTCCTCCTTTGGATCCGTCACAATGTTTAGCCATCCTCTTTTTGCTGCCGGGGGGTGTGCAGTGGAACTCCTTCTATGGGGCAGAGATTGGTCAGTTGGAGGGGAAAAAAGTAATAAAAACCCTAAATACAGAGCTGCATTCATTTTTTTGTTTTTCTATCTGCTTTGAATTCAGTTTTAGCTAACAGACTTTTCTAATACTCCCACATTTGCTCTTACTTTCATAGCGATGGGGGATCCCATCAAATTCGCTTTTCCACAGTTTGTTTTTTGGTAAAAGCATTTGGGTGATGTCATGTAGTCAGATTAAATGTATGTATCATTCAGTGGAGTTCTTCTTAGGACACAGCTGCAGTGGTAGTCACACACTACCGCGAGGATAAATGTGTTTGCAGCTTTGTTCCTTTTGTTGAAATTCTCCAAGCTTTTGACCCAACGGCGGAAGAAATCTCTGTGGGCATCAATTTAAATAGACTCATTGTGATGGCTTTCAAGTTAACCCTTACCACCTCTCTTGGGTGTTTAATGTCTTATTCCCAAACTCTGACATTTTGCTCCCTCTCTAGCACCATCTTTTTTTTCTGTCTGGTTTGACACGACCTTGTTTGCTCTTATCAAAATTCGTAGCATACCCTCTGATATGAGTCTGTTCTCTAAAGGCCCGTACACACGTACCGATCGTCGGCGAACGATCGGCCGTCTTTTGTCCCCGGGCTGTCGGTGTCTGTTGAAAAGTGCAAAGACAGCACAAGAATTTTGTCCGCCGACTACAGCCGACTGCAGAAGTGATGTCATGTAATGGTTAACTTTCCCTGTGTTTTCTCTTTTCTGAGCATGCCCAGTCTTGCAAATCTGCGGTCTGTCGGCTGAATTCTGTACTGACTGGCGAACAATCGGCCGTTCTGGTGTCGGCATACAAAAATTTTAATGCTTGCATGACAGATTCTTGTCGGCAGAATGTGCGCTGACGGCTGTCGGAGGCATCATACTAACAAGCGTACAATCGGCAGATCGTTCTTCGGCCGACGCTTGTCTGCCGACGATCGGTACGTGTGTACGGGCCTTAAGAAACCTTCTCACATTCTAACTTTTAATGTGCTCCTGCCTACAACCTACAGGGTCAACCCAGGACCACAATGCACCGAAGCACAAACCCTGAAAACCTGCACATTTAAAGTATCACCTCCTTGCATAGGGTATTGATAAAAAACATTATTAAAGTCTCAAAAAAGGTTTAAGATATAGATGTAAATCCAAAAGATGTTTTCAAGCTTCTTAAATCTGCAGCTTTCATTCAAATAATACTTGGTGATCCTGCCATAAAGGTCTTCATTCAGGCACTTCTTTTTATACAGTGATAACTGTCTTGTAATTGTTCTTCAGCATTGTTGCCCTGTTGAATGTGTCCCAGGTGCAGGATGTGCCGACAAAGCTTTTTTGGCTATAATTCTCCTATGGAACAAAGGAGTGCAGTGCTCAAGTGAGCGCTGGAGGGGCAGAGCAGAGAGCCGGCGACTGAGACTCAGTCTGAGTGATCAGCGGTGTTTGATAGTTCAGTTCTGGGTCTTGGAGGCAGTGGGGGACAACTGCAGCTGGGATCTGTGCTGCAGGCATCTAGGCGAGTATGATTTTTAATTTTTTTTAAAAAGCTATACTTCTCTTTAAAGGAGATCAGCAGTACTAATGGCGCTTTTCCACTGCATGGAACCGAACGGTTCGGTTCGCTTTTGTGGTTTTCCACCGCTGGTACCGCATGGTACGGTGTAGGAACGGTTTGGTTCGGTATGGTACGGCGGCGCTTTTCCACTACATGGAACCGAACGGTACGGCTCGCTTAAACAGTACCACCTCAGTTTTGGTTCCGAAAGGGCCGTACCGGTACCATATCCCACAATCCTTTGCATGCAGCCTTGACTGTTTGTCACTACTAGCCACTGATTGGTTAGAGAATCATTGTTATCCCACCCACTTTACTTTAGTGGAAAAGCAAACCGTACCGAACCGTACCGAACCGTTCCAACACCGTACCATGCGGTACCATGCAGTGGAAAACCAACAGAGCCAAGCAGGGCCAAGCAGGGCCGAGTGGAGCCAAGCCGGTACTTGCAGTGGAAAAGTGCCATAAGATACAAAAAGGAGGAAAACAAATGTGAAAATGGGTGTGGCTCGCTGAGAGGCTGAGCCGAGTGCTGGTCCAGGCATGTGGGCGGCCATATGATCGCAATCTTTCCCGATCCTGGACTGGCCCTGCGGCGTCAGCCAACAGTGGGCTTCAGCCCGCTGTCTGCTGAAAAAGGGTCACAGGAGTGCAGAATGAGCTTTGGATGTATTTCTTTAAAAAAAAAAAGGCTCCATTTAAAAGTGATAATAACCCCAAACATTCTCTATAATTTTGCAGGGATTAGTTGGCCACTGTTTGAAAACAAGTCTATTGTATGGACTACATCGAAGAAAATGAAAAATATTTTAACTATACGTCATGTAAAAATGCATTTTTGTTGAATTTATTCATGGTGTATAAATCTACATGATATAAGTACATCATACCTTTACAATAAAATACAGCTGAGAAATAGTCACTACATGCACTCATATGAGATCGGCTATAATTATGCTAAGTACATACATTATTCGGATAATTGTATAATTATGTTCGGTATTGTTGCATTTACTGTAAAACCACAGGAAAATAACTTGTGTTAGAAGACTGCAGGGTATGTATTGTATAATCACAGGCTAAATTATATATAAGTATACCTGCTATGGTGTGTGGAAAATTATTGTAGCTTTTCTAAGGGAACATTTGGCAGAGCACGTAATTATTTGCCCTATCCAAAAGCCATATTAACTCTTTAGCGGAAGGAAGGAGTAATTATATGCAGTTGCCCTTATCAAAGGCTGTGATCAGAAACACCTTAATCAGGGTAGGTCTGGGGCCCCAGTCTAATTAATTCCATTAAATTGGAATGTGGTGTGTTAGGAACCCTTAGGGCTCTTTCACACAGGCGGACCGTTCAGATTCGCCTGTCCGTTTTTTTGGCGGATCTGAACGATCCCCCCATGCATCTCTATGGGGCATCGGATGTCAGCGGAGACATGTCTGCTGACATCCGATCCGATCCGTTAAATCTGGACGGATGGAAACCCTATTTTCCATCCGTCCAGCGGATCGGATGGGATTGGATTACAACGGACCGACGGTCCGTTCCCATCCGATTCCCCGTAGAGATCTATGGGACTGTGACAGCTGTGTCTCTGCAGAGAACAGCTGTCATTCTCCTTCTCAGCGGGGGATCGGCGGATCGATCCCCCGCTGAGAAAAGCGGAGTCCGTTTGACGGACACAGTGTGTGAAAGGAGCCTTAGGCCCCTTTCACACATGCTGTCCGTTTGTCCGTTTTTCATCCATCCGTTGACGGATGAAAAACGGACATCAATGTATCTCTATGTAAAAACTGATGACAACGGATGATCATCAGTTAACATCCGTTTTCATCCGCTTCCGTCAATGTCCGTTTTTTTGAACGGATGAATGCCCTATTTTTCATCCGTCAAAAAAACGGATCGGACGAAAAACAGATGACAACGGATGAAAAACGGATGACAACGGATGAAACGGATGAAAACGGATGAAAAACAGATAACAACTGACGAAAAATGGATAACAACTGACGAAAAACGGATGACAACTGACGAAAAACTGATGAAAAGCGGATGAAAAATGGATGAAAAACGGATGTAAAACTGATACATTTTGACCTGACTGAACTGATGAACTGAACGGACCGTATGTGTGAAAGGGGCCTTATTCTTACCTGCTTGTGATACGAAAGAGGTATTGCTTAACACACCAATTCTAGCAGTGGCGTAGCGTGGGTTGTCAGCACCCGGGGCAAGGCAAGTAATTTGCGCCCCCTAACCCATGGATTTTAGCACTCGAGTCTCTTCCACTGGATTAGTTAAAGAAACCCTTACCCCCTAAGCACATGTATTGTTTGTTATGAAAATACTGATGTAATTAAAGTAAAATGCATCTAAATACAAGTTTGAATGACCAGCGTGCCCCTTTCAATGAAAAATGACCAGCGTGCCCCCTTTCAATGCGGAATGACCAGCGTGCCCCCTTTCAATGCGGAATGACCAGCGTGCCCCCTTTCAATGCAGAATGACCAGCGTGCCCCCTTTCAATGTAGAATGACCAGCATGCCCCCTTTCAATGCAGAATGACCAGTGTGGCCCCTTTCAATGCAGAGAGACCGGCGTGCCCCCTTTCAATGCAGAATGACCAGCGTGCCACCTTTCAATGCAGAATGACCAGCGTGCCACCTTTCAATGCAGAATGACCAGTGTGGCCCCTTTCAATGCAGAGAGACCAGCGTGCCCCCTTTCAATGCAATCAAAAAGGACAGATCCTGCACATGCTGATATGCAACAAGTACAAAGAGGAGTACTTCACCAGCCCATGGCGCTGTCCATGTGTTCACCTCCTTTGTTTGTATGTTTTTTTGGCTGAAATGTCCTGGTTGCTGCTGCTCCTCTCTCACTCCACTGGGGGGGGCGGATCAAAACAATTCAAATCTGTAAAGAAAAGCGCACGCAACCTCGGGCAATAACGCTTTAATAAAGGACAATAACACAGTACATTGGAATTGCACTCACACTTTTCCTTTAAGACAATCGCTTTACAGCATTCCAACAGGAGCTACTCGCTCCTCCCGTCCCTCCAGATGGTGACTCTGCGGTCTCCTCATCCGCGGCTGCCACCGCTGTATCCCCGCTCTCCTTCACTTCCTGTGTTGCCTGGTCACCGGATGCCGGTTCTAGTGCGCCTGCACACTATACCAACGTGATCTACGGCGCCTCAGGAGAGCCTCAGCCAAAGCCGGAGCCACAAGTTGTACGGAGCTGCGAGGTGGGGGATTCAAGACACGGGTGCACTGCCTCTGCTGTTACTACGGACAACGCGTTTCGGAGGCTGAGCCTCCTTCCTCAGGTCCCACCTTGCTTCCTGCTAACGCCCTTCCCTATATACCCGGGATACCATCGGCCCTAATTATATAGTTGTGTATTCTTAAAGGGGCCAGTAACCGATAATCCTTATCCACCTTGGCTGGGACGGGAGAAGCAAGGGGCTATCCACTTTTAAAAAACATATATTAAAATTACAGTTTAAGATACAATTTAAAATACAATTTAAAACAGTACAATACCAGCGCAGATATTAACCAGAGCTATTATAGATACATGTTTGGATATCACATTCCCTACATAGCAATGGTTGTCTCCTGCTTAAAATACATAAACGTATCCTAAAAGTATATCAGCATTTCCTAATACCAATAGTCGACAGATCATATTAATTCCACATTATCTCTCATCCATCTACCAAAATAATTTCATAAGTCAGGATAATACACATAATAAATAAAAAAAAAAAAAAAAAGGATACTAGTCTCATTAAAATACAATAAAATAAGATTCAATTCCATATGGCACATATACAAATAGTATATGAAAATACTACTCCATATAGGCCAACCAAATATACTACATGGCAGTTGTTTATATTTCTCATATATATATATACACACACACACATGAGAAATACATATACCTACACATACCCATCGGTGGTGACACCCTGAGTATCCCCAAAAAAATATATAATATATATCTGTACATATACACCGACTCTCATACCCAGCTGCTCAGATATTGTTGTATGGACACGAATGTGCGTATGCCTCCGTGCACACTTCACAGACACATGGCCGGGCAGGGACTATGTTCCCTACCCCTAGTAACCATGTGTATGTGCATGTGCTAGAACCCACTCTACCATGCCCACACCCCCGTACTGATATGTCAAATGATCGTGTTGACTTCCAGCTCCTCATTGAGCCCACCCGGCGACATGGACCCAAGCGTAAAGATCCAGAATGTTTCTTGCTTGCACAGGATCGCAAACCTTTCACCTTCTGGGAGAGTCATAGATATGGCTTCAATCCCAAATAGTTCCAGGCCTGCAGTATCCCCACCATGCGCTTTACAGAAGTGTCTTGGCACGCTGTGCTTGTCTTTTTTCTGCTCAATAAACCGGCGATGTTCGCCAAACCTGGTGCGCATTGCTCTAACTGTCCTGCCAACATAAATTAAGCCACATGGGCACCTCAAGCCATAGACCACAAACTGTGTACCACAGCTAATGAATTGTTTGATATTATAGGTGTGCCCTGCAACTGATGTAAAGCTACTTTTGCCATGTTGCATAAATGCACAAGCCTTACATCTGCTCTGCTTGCATTTGTAGGAGCCTACCATATTAAAGAGAACTGGGATAGTGGATGCTTTATTATGGCATTTCATACTTTTTATTTTGCTTGGAGCAACCAGACTCTTTACATTGCTAGCCCGCCTGAACACCACTTTGGGTTTTTTGGGGAGCACTCTACCCAAGGCTGCATCCTGCTGCAGAATAGGCCAATGTTTCTGCAAAGCTCTCTTAATGGCCCAATGTTGGTTATTGAATTTTGTAATAAACATAACCTCTCGGGGAGCACCGTTCTCCACAGCTGCCTTGCTACTACAGCCTTCTATATAGCGATCTCTGGCTTTTTGTATGTGCTGCACAGCATACCCTTTCTCCATAAATTTTTTCTCTAAAATTTTTGCTTGCAACAGATATTGCTCAGTATCTGTGCAATTTCTACGCAGCCTACAGAATTGACTGTAGGGTATGTTTTCTTTCCATTTGGGCAAATGGCAGCTCTTCCAATGTAAATAAGAGTTACCTGCTGTTTCCTTAAAGTGCGTTTTGGAGGTGATAGCCCCTTCTTCATTCCAGGTCAATTCTAGATCCAAAAATACAAGGGACTTCGCATCTAGTACATGCGTAAACCTAATGCCATACGGATTGGTGTTACAGTAGTTCACAAATTCTACTGCCCTGTCAGCTGTACCATCCCATATCACTATTACATCATCGATGTAACGCCCATAGTACACCAAATGCTGTGCAAACGGGTTCTGCATCCAGATATGGAATTTTTCCCAAAACCCCATGAATAAGTTTGCGTAGCATGGTGCAAAATGCGCGCCCATCGCAGTGCCTGAAATCTGTCTATAGTGTTTTCCCTGGAACTCGAAATAATTCCTTTCCAGTGCAAACTGCGTGCAAGCACTGATAAATCCTGACTGGTCCGGATTGAGGTACTCCGCACCCGACAGGAAGTGTTCTACGGCCTTTAGTCCACCCTCATGGGGTATCGAAGTATACAGGGAGCACACATCCAGGGATAGCCACAGATAGTTGGGTTCCCACCTATAATTCTGTAGTATCTCCAGCACCTGTGTGGAATCCCTAATGTATGCCGGGAGTGATATAACTATCGGCTGTAGATGGAGATCCACATATTGGGAGAGTCTGCTGGTAATACTCTCCATGGCTGCTACAATTGGCCTACCAGGAGGACAAACTGGATTTTTGTGTATCTTTGGGGTATGATAGAAGTACGGGGTTTTAAAATAATTATTTAGAAAAAACAGTTTCTCAGATTTATTGATGATTTTACTGTTAAAGGCCTTATTAATAAGCTCCTGTAGTTCTATCTTATACTGAGGGAGGGGATCCTGGCTCAGAACCTCATAGGTGTTATGGTCCGACAATAGTCTTACCGCTTCCCCAATATAATCCGCCCTATTTTGTACTACTATCCCTCCTCCTTTGTCCGCTACCCTTATGATGATATCGCTATTCTTTTTCATACGATTAAGTGCCACTATTTCTTCTGAGGATAAGTTATTAGTACTTAGCTTCCCCTTAGGGCGGGTACAGATTTTGTTAAAATCCGCATACACCATGGCATAGAACGTTTTGGTGTATTCATTCTTAACATGATGTGGGTAGAAACTGGACTTGGGTCTAAAATGGCTATACTTTATCTCATTATAATAGGGGTTAGAGATAGCATTATCTAGTGTTATACCCCCTTCAAGCCATAATTCTTCCAATATGTCTAACACTTCTCTATCTAATTCTGATTCTCCTAACTCCAAACCGTCCTCCTCCTCAGCCATCTCTGTGGAGTCTGAGGGGCCTATGGACACCTCTTTGACCTTTGCATTTTGGAGGCTGAAGTATCTCTGTACTGTAAGGTCCCTCATATACTTATGCAGATCTTTAAACAGATCAAAGAGGTTAGCATTACTACTTGGGGCAAAATTGAGCCAGAGCAAGAAACATTCTGGATCTTTACGCTTGGGTCCATGTCGCCGGGTGGGCTCAATGAGGAGCTGGAAGTCAACACGATCATTTGACATATCAGTACGGGGGTGTGGGCATGGTAGAGTGGGTTCTAGCACATGCACATACACATGGTTACTAGGGGTAGGGAACATAGTCCCTGCCCGGCCATGTGTCTGTGAAGTGTGCACGGAGGCATACGCACATTCGTGTCCATACAACAATATCTGAGCAGCTGGGTATGAGAGTCGGTGTATATGTACAGATATATATTATATATTTTTTTGGGGATACTCAGGGTGTCACCACCGATGGGTATGTGTAGGTATATGTATTTCTCATGTGTGTGTGTGTATATATATATATGAGAAATATAAACAACTGCCATGTAGTATATTTGGTTGGCCTATATGGAGTAGTATTTTCATATACTATTTGTATATGTGCCATATGGAATTGAATCTTATTTTATTGTATTTTAATGAGACTAGTATCCTTTTTTTTTTTTTTTTATTTATTATGTGTATTATCCTGACTTATGAAATTATTTTGGTAGATGGATGAGAGATAATGTGGAATTAATATGATCTGTCGACTATTGGTATTAGGAAATGCTGATATACTTTTAGGATACGTTTATGTATTTTAAGCAGGAGACAACCATTGCTATGTAGGGAATGTGATATCCAAACATGTATCTATAATAGCTCTGGTTAATATCTGCGCTGGTATTGTACTGTTTTAAATTGTATTTTAAATTGTATCTTAAACTGTAATTTTAATATATGTTTTTTAAAAGTGGATAGCCCCTTGCTTCTCCCGTCCCAGCCAAGGTGGATAAGGATTATCGGTTACTGGCCCCTTTAAGAATACACAACTATATAATTAGGGCCGATGGTATCCCGGGTATATAGGGAAGGGCGTTAGCAGGAAGCAAGGTGGGACCTGAGGAAGGAGGCTCAGCCTCCGAAACGCGTTGTCCGTAGTAACAGCAGAGGCAGTGCACCCGTGTCTTGAATCCCCCACCTCGCAGCTCCGTACAACTTGTGGCTCCGGCTTTGGCTGAGGCTCTCCTGAGGCGCCGTAGATCACGTTGGTATAGTGTGCAGGCGCACTAGAACCGGCATCCGGTGACCAGGCAACACAGGAAGTGAAGGAGAGCGGGGATACAGCGGTGGCAGCCGCGGATGAGGAGACCGCAGAGTCACCATCTGGAGGGACGGGAGGAGCGAGTAGCTCCTGTTGGAATGCTGTAAAGCGATTGTCTTAAAGGAAAAGTGTGAGTGCAATTCCAATGTACTGTGTTATTGTCCTTTATTAAAGCGTTATTGCCCGAGGTTGCGTGCGCTTTTCTTTACAGATTTGAATTGTTTTGATCCGCCCCCCTTTCAATGCAGAATGACCAACGTGCCACCTTTCAATGCAGAATGACTAGCGTGCCACCTTTCAATGCAGAATGACCAGTGTGCCCCCTTTCAATGCAGAGAGACTTACCTGCAGCGGCGGCTTCTCCTCAGTTCCCTGCGTCTTCTCGAGTCCTCCCGCCTCCTGCTCGGCAGCTCGGCCAATTGCATGCATTCGCCTTTCAGACAATGAGGAAGCGGATCCTGCTTCCTGATTGGCTAGGAGGAGGATCCGTGTGACAATAGCGAAATTTTAGCGAAATCTGTGACAGCACCAGACTGCTGACTCTGCTCACTCGCTGCTAAACTGACTGAGCGAACTGTTATGTCAGAGTCAGACAGAGTGCATAGGCGTGCGCAGCCTATGGCATTAGGGTGTGCACCTCAAACACAAGTGCACGTGTGTGTGTATATATATATATATATATATATATATATATATATATGAATATATACACACACTTTTATAAATAAATGTAAACAAACATTTAAGCGGTATTAAAACATTTTTAATTAAATAAACAATTATCAATGTATACCATAGATCCCATTTAGAGAAGGGTCCCCATAGATCCCCCTTTAGAGCAGGGTCCTTATAGATCCCCCTTTACAGCAGGGTCCCCAAAGATCCTACTTTAGAGCAGGGTCCCCCATAGATCCCCCTTTAGAGCAGGGTCCCCATAGATCACCTTTTAGAGCAGGGTCCCCATTAGAACCTCCTCTAGAGAAGGGTCCCCATAGATCACCTTTTAGAGCAGGGTCCCCATCGATCCCCCTTTAAAGAATGGTCCCCATATAATCTATGGGGACATTTCTCTAAAGTGGGGAATCTATGGGGACCCTGCTCTAAAGGGGGATCTATGGGGACCCTGGCCTGCTCTAAAGGGGATCTATGAGGACCCTGGCCTCCTCTAAAGGGGATCTATGGGGATCCTGCTCTAAAGGGGGATCTATGGGGACCCTGGCCTGCTCTAAAGGGATCTATGGGGACCCTGGCCTCCTCTAAAGGGAATCTATGGGGATCCTGCTCTAAAGGGGGGGGAATCTATGGCATAGATCCCCTTTAGAGCAGGGTCCCTATAGATCCCCCTTTACAGCAGGCCAGGGCAGGTCCCCCATATAGATCTCCCCCCCTTACAGCAGGCCAGGGTGAGGTGAGGTGAGGTCCGGACCCTGGCCTGCTGTAGGGGGGGGATCTATATGGGGGACCCCAGAGTGACCTAACTTCACCCTGGCGGCCTGGCCTGCTGTAAGGGGGAATCTATATGGGGGATCATGTCCCCCATATAGATCCCCCCTTACAGCAGGCCAGGGTGAGGTGAGGTCCCATCCCCCATTTAGATCTCCCCCCTTACAGCAGGTCAGGTAACCCATAAAATAGATCCCCTCTGAGGATCCTCTATGGGTAGCGCTAGCTGCGCTACATAATCATATGGCTCCAAAATACAAAATCTCCAAAATCTTTTCAGTGTTCTTCTCACATACTCAGTCAGTCTCAGTCAGTCAGTCACTACTAGCACAGGCACAGCCAGCCCAGTACTACTCCAGTCCAGTCCTGAGTCCTGACTCCTACCTTTTTTTTCACCTGTCCCGATCACAGCAGGCTAGGTTTTCTCCTCTCCTCCTAGGTTTTCCCTCGTCCCTCGTCCTGCAGCAGCATCTGACGTCGGCTCTCTCCTCTCTCTTCTTCTGCTTCTGCCTCAGCTGAGCTGCCTGGCCTGGTGGACGGTGGTTCTCTCTCCTCTCCCGTCCCGCGCTCAGTGCTGCGCTGGGCGGCCACTGCACCTTAGTCCCTCCCCCTCCCAGATAAGCCAGGCGTGCAGCAGGGACTGTGTCTCCAATAAGCCCCCCTCCACAGTGGGCGACCCGGCGGCTCGGATCGGGAGCCGAGCTGTGCACAGCCAGTGAGGGTCAGTGAGTGAGCCAGCCTGGCCAGGGGCAGAGAGCTGCGAGTGCGAGCGGGCGGCGGCAGCCTATGACAGACAGAGTGTGAGTACTTCATGTGCGGAGCGGAGGCGCCCCCTCCTGATGTTGCGCCCGGTGCGGCCGGCCCCCCCTGCACCCCCCACGCTACGCCACTGAATTCTAGAATTCTTGCTGTGTATCACATTCAGAGATCATGGTGTAGCACAAGATCAGTACTTACAACCATGGGCGCCCGCAGGTAGGGACAAGGGGGAGCAAACGACCCCCTCTGGAATCTCAACCTCCCCTTTAAAGTGGCTGTTAAGCCACTTTATACCATCCTGTCTGGTCTGTTTAATATTCATGTGTGCCCCTGTGTCTTAAAAAAATAAGCCGTTTATAGCGCCGAGCGCCCCTCATGTGTCCCGCCGGCCCTCTCCTTTCCCCATCTGACAGCTACCTGCCTGCTTTGCAGGAACACATGATCAATGCCTTCCCTACTGACAGAACGGTATTTTGCCTTGTTTACAAAGGCAGATCACCATTCTGCCTGTGTACTGAACAATCGGCAGGTGGCAGTGGAAATCAAGTCCACATTGGCTCCCGCTGTGTCTGATCACAGTGGAAGCATGTCGCTGGCGGTGCGCATGCGAGCGCCCTACCTGGAAGAGTCGGATAATGTATATATATATATATATATATATATATATGATCTAGTGCACAGGTGCCATCCTGTAGCAGTAAGACTGATATGGGGCGGATCAGAAGATGTTAATGGAAACTGCACTGCCCTGCCCTCAATTTACTCTTTTTTTATGAGTTCAGGGAAGCAGCACTGACAAATCAGTAGCCAGCGGTATTGAAAGTTGTAAACTACATGTGCTGGGGTTAGAATGTGAACAAATAGTGGAATACATTAAAACCTTGGTTTGAGAGTAACTTGGTTTAAGAGCGCTTTGCAAGACAAGCTAAATTTTCAAATAAATTTTGTCTTGATATACAAGCGATGTCTTGATATACAAGTAGCCTCAAGTCACAGTATAAAAGAGAAGAGAGGCACCTCTAAGTGTAGCAATATGGTTAAATTTAATGAAGGTACAACATTTAGCAACTCACATTGTTGATGATTGGAACAGGCACATCTAAGGATGCAGGCATCCAGGCTAAAGCTGTCCACATAGACCATCCTCCACACCGCCATCTACGTCATCCCTTCCATGCTGCCCCTCGCTTTCAGATCGCTCTACTGCAGGGTGGTCTTCGCCGTCAGGATTACAGACTGGCAGCCAGGGGTGCAAAAGATAGTCTATGTGGACAGCTTTACCCCGGATGCCTGCATCCTTAGATGTAACTGTTTTATTCATCAACCATGTGAGTTGCTAAATGTTGAACCTTCATTAAATGGAACCATATTGCTACACTTAAAGGCGCCTCTCTTCTCTTTGATACTCTGTAGCTACTGCTGGATTTTGCTTCTAATCCCCTTGTGGAAGCGGCTATTTGTGGATGGACATTTTATGGTTATATAACCTATCGCAATGCTATAATCTTTTTATATGGACTATAAACTGAAGGATTTATGAATAAATGGTTGTGGAACGAATCATCTGAGTTTCCATTATTTCTTATGGGGAAATTCGCTTTGATATAAGAGAGCATTGGATTACAATCATGTTTCCGGAACGAATTATGCTCGCAATCCAAGGTTTTACTGTATTTATTTTATTGTCCTCAATGTGTTAGCTAAAAAATGCCGAGGGTTTACTACTACTTTAATCTGAAGTGCAGAAGTTACGACCTGGGCCTAGGATCCAAAGGGCTCCACAAAACAGAGTGAATAGGTTTTGCAACACTGTTGTTGTAATGGATGTAAGCCAGTACCTTATCCATTAGGCCACAGAGTTTTGAAAATTGGCACTTTGCCAAAAGAGGAAAATAAGTATCAATCAGGAGGAATTATAAAATAATTTACAAATTTATTGCCCGGATGGCTCAGCTGTGATGTCTTGTTCTGATTGTGTGGGTCTTTTGTTTGCTATACACCAAAGAGGTTGGGGATTATTGAAAGTCAAGGAAGACGGCTATTTGAAGGATCAGTTCGGCCACAAGCCGCTGCTCCCCAGCACTCCTCTCCTGAACTGCGTGTTGTGAGATTGAACGTACATTACCCGGTGAAACGAGGGTTTGGGTTACCCCTTGAGTAGATTGAGCAGAGAGCAGAAGAAGAGGGTTATTAACCCATTAGTTGCCAGTACTGCCCCCTCCGGCTGTCAGCCGAGAGGGCGGCAGAAGAACAGAAAAGAGTGAGGGACCTTGGATTTGAGCTGGGTGGCCCAGAGGGGGGAGAGGAACAAGTCAGAGAAGAAAATGTATACCCCCATTACAGCCCTTACCTGCAAGACATTATTTTCCCATAGGGACAGCATCTGACTTCCTCATGTGCAAAGCCTGTGGAAAGGGGGCGATGGAATATCCATCACCCGTCTAACGTACAGCACAAAAGAGTTCCAAGGCACATATGGACAGATGAGTTAGGGGGGGGCAACCCACTGTGACGACTTTCTGTTGGCGGCCATCTTAGTACACCCATGTCTCCACTTCCTGCCCAACCTAGTACACTTCCTGTTGACGGCCATCTTGGTACACCAAGAAGGCCTAACAAAGGCCTATACCCTCCTCTGCTTATATTTAGTTCTCCCTGTTCTAACCCAGGATGGATGGTTCCTACCACACTCCCATCCTTCCCAGATTACAGGTCCAATATACCAGTGATGGAGAATCCGGCCCCGGACTCACAGTTCCGATTACCAGAAGGGGCACCGATGATGTATGTCGCTTTTACCCCGTCACAAGCAGCGACCTTAATGACAAGTCTGCCTGACCCAGAAAAACAGCCAATGTCTTCTACCGCAGGATAGTGCGGTTGAACAAACTTGTTCAGCTGCCAGGAAAGACTTGAACAGCCTATGTCAAATTAAAGCAGGCCTATGTCAAATTAAATACACTCGACCACCACCCCTGCCCAGAACCAAGGAAAGGATCACCAGCTATAACTATGGGAAACAAGGAAACTTTAGAAGAGAATGCACAGCCCCAAGGCGTCCCAGACAAGACAAGGATCCCCGCAATGGACAACAACAACAACCACCACGCCCCAACTCCCGCTAGGAAATAGGCAAACCGGTGTTACCCCTTATGACAGTGTCCTCAAATGGGACAATATTAACAGTGTTTCTAAGCAACAATGAACAAATATTTACCGAAGTCCCAATAACCCCGGAGACAACATGCCGAGATCTGGCGGAAATTTGGAGCGGCAATGAACGACCCCTGCCCTTTGATCACCTGATGTTTAATCACTTGCAGAAGTGGGGTCCCCGCAGAGAAGAGGTGAAGTTCTTTCTGCATCAAGAGGAATTCTCAGCAGAGGGCAATGATCAGACGGCCCGTCAAGCCCCAAACCAGAGAAATAGTCTAATACTTTCCTTTCCACTGTTGATATTTCCTGTGTGGTTGTGGATGGGGTGCCCCGCTCCAGTCCCCTTACTGAGTCACTCCAACTGGGAACATACCCTGACTTGCTTGCCAGATTTGTGGTGTCTTCTACATGCCCGTTAAATCTGCTAGGAGCTGATTTGCTGTCTAGAACTACAGGCCTCGATCATTTTCACGCCTGAAGGAGGAGTGCAGCTACATACTCCTCTATCCTTAGAAGACTCATCTGCTTTGTGTTCTCTGCCTCTCGTGATGACACTTTATGAAGGGACAACTCCAGGTTCAAAACCACAGGAAGTACTTGACAGGATTCCTGCGTGCTTATGGTCCACAGGACTAGAAGAGATCAGTCACTTAAAAGTACCACCAGCCATGGTGCAACTGAAACCTGAGGCACTCCTGCCCAGTAAACCACAAAACCCTTTGAAGCCAGCTCAATCTGTAGCTATCTCAACATGGATCCAACTCCACCCAGAGGTTGTGCTCCTCCAGTATGTAGATGATCTCTTGCTTTGTGCGGACACCCAAGAAGAGGCATCAACTCGCTCTGAGAGCCTCCTTTGCTACTTGGCCGAATAAGGCTGCAAAGCTTCAAAACACAAGATCCAGTGGTTCTCAGAAGGCACACAATATCTTACCCAAGAATAAGTCGCCGCAATCAAGGCCATTCCAGTGCCAATGGGTCAGAGATCCCTTCATCCCATCCCTCCATCCTTCCTGTGACTGATCTTCTACTGCCGTTCCTGGATTTCCGATGCATCCCTACTGACGCAACCCCTGTATGATGCCCTGAGGACCGATCCTTTCCTACTATCCCCAGAAGCCCTCACCAACTTTGAACTTCTGAAAGAAATTCTGTCCATGGCCCCCCTCCCTCGACCTCCCGAACTATGAGAAGCCTTTCAAGCTATTTGTCTCGGTGAGAGAGGGACATGCCACAGGAGCACTGGCTCAGGCCCATGGCAACAGGCTCAGACCGATTGGGTACTATTCTTGCCGCTTGGACCCCATGGCTAGACATCGTCAGACCTTGTTTTAACAAACCCCCCCGCTTCTTCTGGCACCGCAAGATATTGCTGCCATCCTGAATAAGGTGCAACCCAGATACCTGTCGCAAGCAAGAAGGAGAAGGACTAGAAGGAGAAGGTGAAGAAGATCCCTATAATACTCCAGATATGCAGACGAAGGAGCCAAGTACCACACAGGTGGCTAGAGGGTTCCTGACAACGGCCGGAACACCGGTGAAACATGGCCCAGCCATCAAGGGATTTAACGGATGCACTATTCCTGCCTGAACAAGTGGCTGTCTTGAAGGTTAAAGCACATGGCAGTCTGAATTCTCAAGAAACCAGAGGGAACCACTTGGCGGATATAGCGGCTAAGCAAGCAGCAACGAACCAACGAAAAAGGGCCGAAGTGGCCGAAGAGGAGAGTGAATCCCCAGTGCAGATGCCTTTGGCAGTGCATGTGCCATCTGACAGGCTATACCTAGCCTTTATGCAAGGGGCGGCTCACACAGATGAAGGGGAAAACCCATTTACCAAAATATATGTATTCAGCAGTCGTCCAATGGGCGCATGGACCTGCACATCTCTCTAAGAACTTAATTAATTCACTGATCAGCAAATATTACTGGGCCCCAGGAATAACCACCTTAGCCAGAAATTACCAAGACTCATGTGCAGTATGTGCAAAAAAGCAATCCGGTGAGGACAGACGAGACACCGCAGAAACATTTGGCGAAACCCCTATATCCATTCCAGAGGATACAAATTGATCATATACAGATGCCAAAAAGCGTCCAATATGAATACGCCCTAGTGGTAGTAGACATGTCCTCCGGTTGGCCAAAAGCCTACGCTGTTACAAACAAATCACTCAATGAGATATTATGTAGATTTGGGGTCCCAGAGGTGGTAGAGAGCGATCAGGGCCCAGCTTTCATAGCAACCCTTACAAAAGAGATTTGGGCAACACTGGGAGTTCAGTTGGCTCTACACACTCCATACCACCCTCAAAGTAGTGGGAAGCTAGAAAGGATGAATGGTACAGTAAAGTCTAGGATGTTAAAAATGTCCCAGGAAACAGGGATGAGTTGGTCAGACAGTTTGCCCATTGCCCTGTTCAGTGTCAGACACACCCCCGGGGGAAACATGCCCTGTCTCCTTATGAAATTTTGTTTGGTTCAGCCCCTAGACCTGGCTGTTACTTCCCACAGCAGTTGCAGGTACAATCTGATGTGTTAACTAGTTATGGTACACATTTGTCTAAAGCATTAACTAATATCCATTCTCGAGTATTTTCCTCCATTCCAGATCCAGAAACAGACTCGGGAATCCACAGAAGACAAGATTCTGCCGGCAGCACAATGATTGTGCTGTATATCCTTTTCCTTAAAAGTATGATAAAAGCTCAGCAGGTGATAATCACCAAAACAGGTACGCAACAGGCACGCAACAGGCAGCCATCACTAATAAAAATAGTATCACTACATTTTGGTACAATTCATCCAGCAAACAAGTGGTTGCATTTACTTTGGATTTTTGTGGTATAATACCCCAGATAAATATTCTGACCTAGCACCCAACCACAGGAGGAAGCAAATAGCTCCCTCCAGAAGCTTTGACCCTAATGTGTACATAGATGCTATAGGGGTCCCAAGGGGGATCCCTGATAAATTTGAAGCCAGGGATCAGGTTGTTTTGAGTCTCTGTTAAGTTGAAGAAGAACTCAGGTATTACAAACCCTTGGGATCAATATTTTAGCTGGATGAGTGGGTGGCAGAAGGTGCTCACCCAGGTAGGGGTAACAGTACTAATAGAAGAAGAAGAAGACCGCCTTATGATGGAAGAGGACAAACTCTTCACCCCTCTGTAGTCACCACCCTTATTCATAATTTCACAGTTCTATAGGGTTATAGAGATAGATAGCACCTGACTGCCCTCTCCAAGCTGTATCGAGGGGGGTAGTGAGCTAGTTACCGCTCTTCCCGATATACGGCCTCCAAAAAAGTTCTGGAGGAGTATGGGCCAGGTGAGTAGGCGCTTTAGTAGTAATAGGGACAGATTGAAATAGACATTTCAAGGGGGGATTCTGTAATGGATGTAATCAATCGTGTATAGTGAAATGGCTATTTCACCTTACGATGCATGCCTTATGGATATATATGTTACTGCTCTGATTTACTATACTACCTTACTCAAAATGGCTGCTAGATCACCTCTCCCTTCATGGAATTCAAGATGGCGCACCCAGAGAGTGACTGCACCCAAAATAAGAGGTTGTCATATCCTGGAAGAAAATCGTAGACACATAGATACATGCAATCATTCAATCATGAACTTATATGTGTTATAAATGAGTATTTCCTGGAATTAATTTCTTGATGCTTTATAAGCTTAAAAGAGGAACAAAATAAAGCAGAACTATTCTATCTCTGACAAGTGTGTCGGCGTATGAATTTCTTTCCTGTGTGCACACACCGAAGATGAGATTAGGCCAGGGGCAGATATAATCTCGGACTGTTTTGGCCCCGATCTAAAACATTGTGACCCTTGCAACATTTTAGGGAGAAGTATGGGATAGGTTAAATAATTAGCACATATTACTATCATCACAAATCAGCTGTTCTTTCTTTCCTACCTCCTTTTGTTTTTCCAGCATGTGCATTTGATCTTTCATGTAGCTCCCAGTAACGGTCCATTTTGTGTTTGAAAGTTTAAAAGGGTTGGATACAGCCTCAACAATCCACCTCCTCTCCTGTCTGTCTGTCCCTCCTCTTGCATGTGCATACTGTGTTTACATGAAAGAAAATAAGAGATGGCGCTCAGGTGTGCATATAATTTTCTTATTTTCTGAGCGCCATCTCTTATTTTCTTTCAAGTACATTTTTTATGCTGTCTTGCATCTGGGATTGGGCGAACAGTGTTGCTATCATAATATACCACCAACACATAAACTCTGCATATATGTTTTTGTGCACTCTCTGTGAAGGGACATTCCAGGACTTTCCAACTTTGGAGTAGCGCCAGAACTTTTTGTTAGGAATACTGTGTTTACAGAGAGCCTCAATCTGTAGACTGTGGAGCTGCCTGATTCTGCTCAGATGTTCTGATCTGGGATCTGCAGCAAGCATAGCATTCAGCAACACAGTCTACAGATTAAGACTTTCTGTAAAAACAGTGAGCACATGCATCCTCTGTATAAATAGTGGGCGGACCGAGGCTTTGTCTGTGCAAATGTAAGGGATGTCAGGTACCCTATAAAAAAACACATTTCCGTTTTATGGCATTTCTATTAAATCACCAGTAGATGGCAGCACAAAGTTCAACTGCAAGCAAGGCATGGGAGGAACTAAAAAGTTAGACCTTTTGTTCCTGGGGGAACAGAATAGCAGTTGCTGTCCACCAGACTCAAAGGTCATCATACTTCACTCACGTCCTTGTAATTGCAGAAACGTTTTCAATAAAAATAATTCTGGTTTCACCCGGTCCGATCCCTTCGCACATTGGAATTATTAGCATATGTGCAACACAAACAATGGAGAGATCTAGGCTTTATCTTTGTATATACACAGTGAATATTCCAGGCTGTCTGTAAGAGAATTCCATAACAGGTGTGTGCTATGTGGGGAGAAGGAGATGTTGCTATTGCTGTCTCGGGAATGAGCAGACAGTGTAGACTTGACATCAACCAGAGGAGAGGAAAGGGGGTGGATCCAGACCAGATTGTCGGCATGACACTCCAGGAAAGACTGTAGCTCCTCCTACAGGTATTTAGCTCCATTTCAACGGAAAGGATGCACTTCTGAGAGGGCTGGAAAGATTTTAAGATATTAGCAGCTCACATAGAATCGGTGTAAGATAAAAAAAAAAAAAAAGGAAACCCATATTTCTTAAGACCATGTCAAGTTTCCTATAAATTGTTATGAAAGTGCAGCCTAAAGCTAACTAAACATTTAGATAGATCTCTCTCATTTGGACCTTCAGGCTGAATGAGAGAAATTCTTTGATTATTCCATCTATGCTAAACATAATGGATGCAATGGATGAAGGAATCTCTATTACTGGGGGTGGTGTTCATCAGCTAGCAGGACCCACAGCGGCTGAATATCAAAACAGTGACTGCATTTGTACAATAGATTGGAAATTGTACTGTCCTTCGGTGGCCAGGGAATTGTCTGAACTAAGGCAGAAGAAGGGCTTTCTAGTCTCGCTCTGACATCTCTGCAATGCACCATGCAGTCCCTTTTCAAAGTGACAGAATTAGTAAGTTTCCTTTACCTCACTGAACTCCATGGCATTTACTGAACTGTGAGTTAAGGCAAATGTAGAACCAAAATAGGATGGACTGTCTAGTGGGCTGTACATGCTCATCTACAAGACAGCGTAAAGTGTAACGTCCGCTATTGCTTATTAAAATTTTTGTATAGTGTGAGTAAGTGTACAACTTCTGTCAAGTCTTTATTGCTGCCTGTGTCCCCACTGGGGAGAGTGACCCTCTCTGTTTGTCCTAGTGACCATTGTCACGGGGACAGAACATGATGGGGAATCCAAACTTCACAGCTGTCACCCCAACAGGAATAAAGGGGGAATTTTCCAATTGGTTTACCTGTTGTATTGATAACTGTCTAAGAGTGGATTTCCTCCTACCCTTGGGGATAATTCCTCTACCTTTCTGTCATGTCACTGGAAGGTTCCCTTTGCTATTCTATCCAAAAACTTCAAAAAACGGTTTTGGCTAAAGATATACTTGAAACTTGAACCCTTGAAAATTTTTTCAGGCCTCAGGGAACCCAACTAAAAATTAAAATACACAGCTCATGGCACATTTGCCTGATCTGTTTTAAGTTTACCATTTTGCATCCTGTCCTGTGAAAATAGCAGAGCTTATGAGTAGCTTCACCTAAAGCAGCCACCTTTCCTGTAAGAACGATAAAAACACAGAGGGCGCACCAGCCTAGCGCAATACCCTTGCAACAATTTATTAAAAAAAAGAGAAATCTGTGTACATCATACTCACAAATGAATAACTTGTTCAAGCGTGATAAAAATATATATACGTGTATATATGGAGAACTACATCCTGATACTGTCTCTAATCAGTAGAATATGCTGCATGGACATTTGGTGGACTGTTTTATATATATATATATATATATATATATATATATATATATATATATATATATACATATATATATACACACACACACACACACACGTGTATATATATATATATATATATATATATTTATCACGCTTGAACAAGTCATTCGTTTGTGAGTATAATGTACATAGATTTCACTTTTTTAAATAAATTGTTGCAATTGTAATGCGCTATACCGGTGCGCCCTCTGTGTTTTTATCGTTTTTAGAGTCTATCTGGATTTCCCTGACCTGTTTGGAGTGGCAGCACAGCCGAAACAGCGGCTAGACAAGGGGAATCACTCTTCTATGTGCATTTATTTTGTCTTTCTTGTGACCTTTCCCATAAGGCCAGTTGACTTACTGATACTTGGATCTCCCAGAACATGAAGTGAAATGCTGTATTCACAGGACCAGGACACTCCCCAGCAACACTGTGAAAGGTAGAGTTCACACACTGTGACAGATGGCTTTATGATGCAGAAAAGGTTCAAAGTAGGTACTGTATGTTAGTGCAACCATGTCTAGAGACCTGGCTAACAGCTGTCAGAGGCATAATGCATTATACAAGCAAGGGTCAAGGTTGATAGTGGTTGGCTGAGTGGTCTATATTCAGGCTGGAGGCAATCAGAGTATTCTGAGTTCAGTCAACAGGCCAGGGAACATAAATCACAGTACAGCGCAGTCATATGAACCCTCTTGAATACATATAAATAAAGAGATGACCCAATATGCAGAGTCAACAATAAATAAAATGATATGAGAGACAGTCCATGGCTCGAAAAGATGCAAGAGAGAAAAAAGTCCACATGTGGTCTTGGTGAATAACAACAATCAATGAGACTTCTGTGCTCGCAGCTTCCCACCGCCAAGCATTATCTGCCTCTCACCTTAATGACACGACCCTGCAGGGTCAAATCGCATAGAACACTCAAAAAGACCAGGGAAACAGCTCCAAGCCCTCAACCATCAGATAATAACCAGGCAGTCTTCACCGCAGAAATAAATGGATGGATGTTAAGGCAACACTCCAGGATACATCCTCCGGAATATGAAATAAAACCAAAAGGATCTAGTGCTCTCTGTATATTATGCCAAAATTTATTTAGCCCAAAAACAAGAATCACACTTTGTATGTTTACATTGTATCCATAGAGTAAAAGCTTGTAAAAGTATGCAGAGCGTACAGCGTGCTGTGCTGAGTTGCTTCCTGGTTCGAACGGCCGTGGATCATGTGACCAATCCCCAGTGCATGTTACGTCCGGGTGGGCGGGACTTCATCAGCCTGATTAAACTAGATGGACTTGTGTCTTTTTTCAACCTAACTATGTAACTATTAAAGAGGAAGTAAACTCTTCCTGTTTTTTTTTGTTTTTTTTTTTCGTTTTTAATTCCCCTGCAAAGTAAATGCATAATGTGCTAGTTTGCATCACATACTAGCACATTATCTGCAAACGAAGCCCGTGTTGTCCCCGCTGGCGGGTGCATCCATCTTCGCCGTCTTCCTTCCGGGTCTGCGGACTCCGGCTGTATTACTGGCCAGAGCCGCGTGACGTCATTCCCGCACATGCGTGTGGGAGCCGCCGGTCACTGCACAGGGCTCTGAGGAGGGCTCTGCACAGACGGTTGTTTTTTCAGAGCGCATGTGCCGATGACACCATCGGCTACATGCAATGTAAATATCTCCTAAACAGTGCAAATTTAGGAGATATTTACAGTACATATAGGTAAGTCTTATTAAAGGCTTACCTATAGGTAAAAGTTCTCAAGGTGGTTTTACAACCACTTTAAAAAGGGCAAGATGTTCGCCATGTGAGCTTTGCCAAAGACCATCACCAATTTCAAAGTGCAAAGTGATGACGGGTACTGTCATAATTAATTCAAGTGAGGAAAGGAGATTTTATGCAGCTTTCATTCTTGGCGACAGATTCCCCATTCAGGGTCACCTTTAATGGGAAGACCATCCTAAATAGGTTGTCATGTTTATGTATACAAGACTCTAATGCAAGAGACATAAACTGCTTTAATGCAAAATAGCGATTAGCCTTTTGGGTAGTCTCATACCATTGATAATTGTTTTCCTTGAAATAAACCAGAGGTCTCTGGCCGCCGTAGCGTGCCCTCCCATCAGCCTGAAATAAAAACATGAGCAAAGGGACAGTCGGTGCGTGCATTTTTATGAAAGCGTCTTTCTATCAATGTCCAGATTCAGGGACTTGTGATTAAACACTGCTTTCAGGAGAAGCCTTTGTAAGGCACTTTATTAAGCCTAATAAGGGAAAACAAGGAGTTGGGATGGTAAGTGATATGTAAATAGTAATACAGGAGGGGCGAGTGGAAAAGGGCTGATCTAGAGTTAATGAAATAGTATTTCAGCACTGTCATAGGTACTTCCACAATACGGTGTACAAGGATGGTTCCTCTACCAGCGGAGGTTTCAATAGTTGTCACGAAGGAGCTATGTTACAAAGAGGGAGGGAGAAAACACTGAGGCTCAGAGCTGGCTTCATCATTCACTCACACACACAAAGAACTGGAGAGGAGAAAGATGGACCAGACATGATAACACAGGGATTGGAGCACGTGCATCTCAAAAGTCTTACGTTCCACAGAAATTACTTCTATTTTAGATTTCAGTTTTGCTATTTAAATCTCCAACTCTGCTAATCACGTGTCATCTCATGAAGAACATTTACTGGATGCACAAGCCATTCAACGCTTCCAGACAAATGAACTTATTAAAGGTGAGTGATTTTGACTTTGTACTTGTTGAATGAGCAGGTAATTGACATCATTTTGTTTCTGTTCTTTCATTTATCATTTAACTATTTTTTTTTTTTTTAACAAGTAAGGGCAAAAAAAAGCACTAATCCATAACAACCAATCACAATTTACGCTTTCTTGATTATAGAATGGCCAGAACAATGAATAATTCGTTCTGATTGGTTGCTGTGGGTTGCTGTATGTGCCCATTTATTGCTTACTTAGGTCATTTTATTTTAAATGTTATAAAAAGAAGAGTGTTGTGCTATAATTCGTACCCATCTCATTTTAGCTTTTAGCAGTCTACTGCAGTCGATTGAATTTTGATTGGTTGCCATGAGTTACTGCATAATAGTGCTTTCATGATTATAAAATTGTCAGAGCAGTTCTGATGAGTTGCTGTTGGTTATTCCATATGCAAATTGCCTGGATTTAGAAGCCTGTCTGTGTTATAATGGATGTTGTAAAGTGTAGTGATATCTTTCATAGCCATCACATATCAGATCTTAGCAGTATACTGCAGTTTAATACTGAACAATACATTTTGATTGGTTGCCTTGGATTGGTGCACAACAGCACATCGCATTCACAACTAAAGCACATAGGGCTGTGAACATCGGTGACTTTTGGGAACATATTTCAAGCCAAAAGGTTTTAGCTTTTGAGGAAGGAATAGAGCAGAACCTTTCAAATCTAATCTTCAGGTGTTAACCACAGTTTCCCCAAAGAATATTTATTTTGCTTACTACATACATTATATTGTTAATATTCTTTTGTTTTGCATGATTTTTCCTAAAGAATAACCCTGATATAAGTCTTTGTGTTTAGATATGTGGAGATTTTTTTTTTTTGGGGTGTTTTTCATATTGTTTCAAAGGAAGTCTCTAAGCATATGGAAGGCATTAATGACAATGTACATTATTTATTTATAACATATGACCCTGAAAGTATTTGAAAGTAGGAGTAAATAAAGCTCAGTAAGGACTTGGGTCACAAACAATTTATGGAGAGGGTAAAAATAGGAAGCTGATGTGTTCTGCTTAATTTCAGCTGTAGATTTTTTTGATACGGTTCTGTGCTGCGAAGAATTTACTTTCCACCTGATGCATGGTATCTTTTTGAAAGGAAACATCCCAAATAATACTAAATGTAAAGAGAACCTGTCAGGGTAGATGCATGGGGGGAAAAGGTAGGCTCTTGGCTGAAATCCTTATCTCTGGTTCACTACTTAGTAACTTAGAGGCTTAAAACAAATAAGCTTAAATCTGGACTATCGGAGTTCTGACTTTTCTGGATACATACTGGTTCCATTTGGTGACACGTGAAAGCGGTGAAGCAAATGTGAGGGCGACAGTCATGCAGGGTACATCTTCATAAAGTCAGCAATTGGCAACTAACTATAAAGGTTTTGGGTCACTTATATTAATTTTGATGTTGTTTTATATCTAATGTATACATATAAACTATTGCTTTATGAATAAACGGAAAAAGCTAAACTCTAATCAGCTAGAAAAATTAACAGGGCAATGCCCCTTTCTCTGCACTGCAAGGGTTAATTGTTCATTTTGTCTAGGGTAATTTACAGCAATACTCACCTCATACCTTAGATTGTAAGCTCCTTGAGGGCAGGGACTGATGTGAATGTGCAATGTATATGTAAAGCGCTGCGTAAATTGACAGCGCTATATAAGAAACCTGAAATAAATACCTTAAAGTGATATTAAAGTCTCATTTTTTTTTCCATTAAAAATAACAAACATTTTATACTAACCTGCTCTGTGCAGTGGTTTTGCACAGAGCAGCCCAGATCCTCCTTTTCCTGGGTCCCTTGCTGGCGTTCCAGCCCCTCCTGTCGAGTGCCCCAACAGCAAGCAGCTTGCTATAGGGGCACCCGAGCTGAGCCACAGCTCTGTGTGTTCATTCAGACATGGAACCGTGGTTCAGCCCCACCCCTCTCTCTCCTGATTGGCTAACTAAATTTGATTGACAGAAGCAGGAGCCAATGGTGCCACTGCAGTGTCTCAGCCAATCAGGAGGGAGAGTCCCGGAGGGACTCGTGCAACATCGCTGGATGGAGATGGGGCTCAGGTAAGTTTTAGGGGGGCTGAGGAGGGTTGCTGCACACAGAAGGCTTTTTATCCTAATGCATAGAATGCATTAAGATAAAAAACCTTCTGCCTTTACAACCACTTTAACCACTTTAACACTGCTCACTGTGCCTCTACTGCGGCACAGTGGCTCATTATCGTCTGGCGATGTAGACCTATGCCACCAGACATTCTCCTCTCTCGGCGGCGCATGTGCGCCGCCGGAGGCTCGCTCCTGCTGCATTCAGTCACAGCGGGAGTCGGGCCAGGGGAGGAGCGGCGGTGATCGAGTGTGGAGATCCGCCCGCTTGTGTAAACAAAGCGGGCGGATCTCCTATGTGACAGGCAGGGTCAGATTGCAGTATTCAGCATAGCTGAACCTGCGATCTGTGCCTGTGTCACACAGTCCCCTCCCCCCACACACGTCAGTAAGCACCAGACATACATTAACCCCTTGATCACCAATAAAAGTTAACCCCTTCCCTGCCAGTGTAATTTTTACAGTAATAGTGCATATTTATAGCACTGATTACTGTAGTAATGTCACTGGTACCACCAAAAATGTCAGTCAAGGGTCCGATTTGTCCGCCGCAATGTCGCAGTCCCGCAAAAAAAATTGCAGATCACTGCCAGATCGCTGCCATTACTAGTTAAAAAAAAAACAATAAAACTGACATAAATTTTCCGTAGTTAGTAGCTGCGATAACTTTTGCGCAAACCAATCAAAATACGCTTATTGCAATTTTTTTTTACCAAAAATATGTAGCAGAAAACAAATTGGCCTAAAATATTAAAAAATTTTGATTTTTACATTTTTGGGGGAATTTCATATAAAAAATGTGAAAAATATTGTTATTTTTTCAAAGTTGTCGCTATTTTTTTGTTTATAGTGCAAAAAGTAAAAATCGCACAGGTGATCAAATGCCACCAAAAGAAAGCTCTGTTTGTAAGGAACAAAATACCATCAATTTAATTTGGGTACAGCATTGCAAGACCGCGCAATTGTCTGTTAAAGTAACGCAGTCCCGAATCGCAAAATATGGCCTGGTCAGGAATGGGGTAAAATCTTTCAGTCTTAAAGCGGTTAAAAATACGCTCATTGAGAATTTTTTTGTCAAAGACATATAGCTAAATACATTTTGGCCTAAATATATGACAAAAATTGAATATATTGGATATTTTTTAACTGTCAAAGTAGAAAAATATTGTTACTTTTTCAAAATTGTCGCTTTTTTTTATTAATATCGCAAAAAATGAAAAGCGCAGAGGTGATCAAATACCACCAAAAGAAAGCTCTGTTTGTGGGAAAAAAAAGGACGTTTAGGTACGGCGTTGCATGACCGCGCAATTGTCAGTTAAGGTCGCACAGTGCCGAATCGCAAAAAGTGACAAAGACGTAAAGCAGGAAAATCCTCCGGTGGTAAAGTGGTTAAGCTGGGCATAAATAAATCCCTACTGAAACAGTCAAATTTCGAAAAATCTATGGCTGTGCCCACTTGACAGAAGTCGATCTAACAATTGACTTCTGTCAATGGGACTGTTGAAAAGCTTTCATTTGATCAGTGGCCGCAGCCAATGGGCTGCAACACTGATCAGTGTATTCTGACAGTTTGGGAGGTCCTGCTGTCAGAATGCAATTCCACAGCAGGGAGGATTCCTCCATCAACCCTATTTGTGGATGGGGGAATCCATTCCTATTTATTTGATCAGCCCTCTGGCTGTTTGAAAACAAACAAATCATCTATGAACAGTTTTATTCCTTGTACCTACAGGCTTCCTCCCATTGTACTACTATTAAAAAGCCCCTCCTCTTTTCTGCTTATTTGAGGATGTTGAGAACCTGCCCACAAGCTGGTAGTGCTGGACAACACAGGATCGGCAGTCAGCAACCCGTTGATTGCGGCCAGGTGACTGGTAGATCACGGTCTGGGCTTGTTGACCCACCATCCCAGAGTTTCAAACAGAGTGCAATGCAGAGGGACTACTTGTAAAGTTGGAGATGTAGTAGGGGGCAAGAGCCGCATAAGCTAGCTGATGCCCCCTCTGTATTGCTGGCTCCTGTCCCATCTGGAGTGATACCAACTGCACTCCACCATCCCGGCTAGCAGTCTCCTGAGTGGTGCCAGCAACAGGAAAGAAGAAATCTTCAGGTCAGTGTGAAGCAATACACTGGGAATAATAGTACAGGACTGCTTTCACACTGATGTGCTACTGTTTACTCACACCGCGGGTTCAGTGCAGTGTACCTGCAGGTTACCTGCACTTAGCCATAGACTTCAATTATATTCTACAGGTTTGGTGCATTTTCTGAATGCAGGAGTTTTGGTGCGCTTTCAGAAAGTGCACCACATCTGCAGGATATAATAGAAGTCTATGGCAAAGCCCAGCTAGCCCAGTAAAGTCGCAGATGCACTGCGGTGCTCCCGTGGTTCAAGTAAACCGCAGAGCATCAGTGTGATAGCAGCTTTATAGGGGCCTCAGAACAGTAACAGGTCATTTACTTTTGTAATTTGTGGTGGTGGTAAATTCCCATAGTTAAGAATGTTTTTACCAACCTCGTCCCAACTCCACCCCCTTTAGCTGCATTGGCCAGGGGTGTACTCATATCGCAGCCGCAACAAGAGTTATACCCCCTTTCATGGTTAATGGGTGTAGTACTGCCCAAGCCTGACCAATTCAAGTGAATGAGGCCGCTCTGCAAGTGCCCTGCAACCTTGTGCAGTACAGCAAACAAAGGGTTAAATCAGGTAGTGTTGTGTTGCTGTCTTACCACCTGCTTTAACCCCTTCAACCCCACAGAAGCATGTACTTACGGGGTGCTTTCAGAGTCGCCCCATTTACTTGAATGGGTTGAGATTGACAGGCAGCAGCACCCACCAAAAGCACCTTAGGGGGTGAGCACTAAAGGGGGGTACACACTGGGGGCGGTAAAACTACGAGTCAATCGCAACTTTATGTGTAAATGAGCCTCCTCACCACCTGATTTAAACCCATGATTGGTGTGTAATGCATGCGATTGAGACACGATTGTATGGCAAATAGAGGTTTAAATCAGGTGTGAGGAGGCGACACTGTGCCTGGTGATCTTTGACTTCTCTCATGTTGTTCAGGAAAATCTCTGCCTCTTTAAGGTTGCCTACTGCTGCCCTACATGAAACATAAAAATAATCATTGGCGGAAAGGGGACACTTTCTTTTTTTGGGTTCAGCTTTAATACATACAAAGGATCCCCAGAGCGCCTTGAGTTAGACTGCACAGCAAACAAAATGTGCTTTCCAACTTTCCAGACCATCTTTGTCTGATTAAGGAAAATTTTCCTTACAGTGGTTCTAAAGGCAAGGCATTTTTTTCCTTAAAGGGGCTGCAAAGTCAGAAAGTTTTTTTTATCCTAATGCGTTCCTTACATTAGGATAAAAAAAAAACGTCTGTGTGCAGCAGCCCCCTCGGCCCCCCAAACACTTACCTGAGGTCCCTCTCTGTCCAGCAATGTTCACGAGTGCAGAGAGCATGGTCAAGCTTTGCTGTGTGTGACTATAGACCCACACAGATAGACTCTGCAGTGAGCCTGAAGGTACACCCCCATAGTAAGTGGCTTCCTATGGTGGCACACCGATAAGTCTAGAACGCCAGTGGGGGACCCCAAAAGAGGAGGTTTTGGCAGGTAAGTATAACATGTTTGTTATTTTAGAAAAAAAATGTAAGATTTACAAAAGCTTTAAATAAATATGAGGAATGCATCATAACTACCTTCTAAAATGCTAGCTGTCTGGCTGTTTGATTGGCTTTTTGACTGCCTGGAACAAGCATGCAAATCAGAAAAGTAATAAAAAAAAAAAGGAGAGATGTCTCAATCTGCATTCTTGTTTCAGTTCAGTTCAGGTTATTTAAACTTGAAAGTCAGTTGAAGCCAGAGGGTTATCATGACAGCCAGGCAAATTGCAGTTGCAAAATGATAAGACACCAACAGCAGCAGAAGCCATGAACAACAGTCTTTCTGTTTTTTTTTTTTTATACATAGCTAGTCTATTTGAAAAAAGACACAAGTCCATCTAGTTCGGGGTCGGCAGCCCGTCGATCATCAGCAGGTGATGGGTAGACTGCGTCCCTGCGTTGCCGACTCCCGGTCTGAACTGCTCCTCCTCCTGTGAAATTCTGCACCCTCTGAGCATGCGCCAACTCCCGTATCCTCTGCACATGCGCTGGCCCGGAACCATCTGCACATGCACCAACTTTCGAGAAGGCACAGAGCAGTGATCGGGGAATAAGTTGAGAGCTGAGCTTGAGCAGAATCCGAGGCAAGGGATACATAATTTCATTAGTATTAACAGCAGCAATCCCCCGGGTATACACACGGGGACACAGATTTTTATTAGAAGTCTGTATGAGGAGAGAGGAGTTGAGTGGCCACACACAGATTCAACCTCACAGCTGCCAGGGAGAGAGGCAAATGGGTGGCTTAAAAGTAACCCATAAATTGCGAGGCACTTTTTACCATGTTTCCAGTGGGCTCTACGTCAAGCACCCGCTGCTTAATGTACAGGGAGAGGAAAGGGGTGTGATTTTGTCAGTTGGGGATGGGGCAGGAATTGGGAGGGTGGGGGGCAGGGTCAGTAGTTTGGGGGGAGTAGGGGTTAGTAGTTTGGGATGGGGGGTGTCAGTCTGGGGGTAGTGGGGGTATGCTGGCAGGGATCAGTGCACCAAAAGAAAGAGCAGTAGAATATCACTGCTGTTTCCCTGCTCTGCATGTGAGAAACATTTCTGCCCTGTTGTGACCCCCTGTACACATATATCACTGCCCTACTGTCCCTATCCTCTGTCCTGCAGACACCATGCACGACCCTAAAGACACTGTCTACTGCCCTACTGACAACGTCCTCTGCCCCACTGTCACCTCCTCTGCTCTACTGACTGACACCATCCACTGCCCTACTGACACTGTCCTCTGCCCCACTACCACCATCCTCTGCCCTAATGACTGACACCATCCACTGCCCTACTGACACTGTCCACTGCCCTACTGACACCGTCCTCTGCCCCACTGTCACCATCCTCTGCCCTACTGACTGACACCATCCACTGCCCTACTGACACCATCCTCTGCCCCACTGTCACCATCCTCTGCCCTACTGACTGACACCATCCACTGCCCTACTGACACCATCCTCTGCCCCACTGTCACCATCCTCTGCCCTACTGACTGACACCATTCACTGCCCTACTGACACCGTCCTCTGCCCCACTGTCCCCATCCTCTGCCCTACTGACTGACACCATCCACTGCCCTACTGACACTGTCCTCTGCCCCACTGTCACCTCCTCTGCTCTACTGACTGACACCATCCACTGCCCTACTGACACTGTCCACTGCCCCACTACCACCATCCTCTGCCCTACTGACTGACACCATCCACTGCCCTACTGACACTGTCCACTGCCCTACTGACACCATCCTCTGCCCCACTGTCACCATCCTCTGTCCTACTGACTGACACCGTCCACTGTCCTACTGACACCATCCTCTGCCCCACTGTCACCATCCTCTGCCCTACTGACTGACACCGTCCACTGCCCTACTGACACCGTCCTTTGCCCCACTGTCCCCATCCTCTGCCCTACTGACTGACACCATCCACTGCCCTACTGACATTGTCCTCTGCCCCACTGTCCCCATCCTCTGCCCTACTGACTGACACCATCCACTGCCATACTGACACCTTCCTCTGCCCCACTGTCACCATCCTCTGCCCTACTGACTGACACCATTCACTGCCCTACTGACACCGTCCTCTGCCCCACTGTCCCCATCCTCTGCCCCACTGACTGACACCATCCACTGCCCTACTGACACTGTCCTCTGCCCCACTTTCACCATCCTTTGCCCTACTGACTGACTCTGTCCACTGCACTACTAAAAACTGTCCATTACTCTGCTGATACTGTTTGTTCTACTGACACCATCCACTGCTTTACTGACACCATCCACTGCACTACTGACTGACACTGTCCCCTGCGCTACCGACCCCTGTACCCTGCCCTACATACTACTGACCCCTGTACCCTGCCCTACATCTAACTGAACTCTGTCACTGAAGCTAACTTTTAAGGTGGGCTAAATTCATATTTTTACAGTGAAATCAGTTTTATCGTGTTTTGCTAAGTTTTCTTCATGCTGCCTTACTTTTTATCAAGGTCTTGCTAGTTAATTTCTTTAAGGGACCATTCACACTGATCACACACTAAACCGAAGAGGTTTGGTGTGCGGGCATCTGTCCGTTTTAGCTGCAGTCCGCCGGCAGTAGGGGAAAGTGTGATGCAATGTGATCCACGTTTAAGTGTATTAAACCGTTCCCATTTTTGTGTCACTGCACAAAGTGACACTTCAATCATGTCACCACATGGCAGCATGGTGCATTGCGTTTGCTGTGCAGTGACATGCAGGGACATCCAGTGAGTTGCGATATTATGCAAACATGTTGCATACCATCACACATCTCTGGAACACAAAGAAACACAGTGTTCTGGTGCGAACATGACACATAGAAAACGATTGTCTTCTGTGGATCATTCCATTTACCTTCATTTATTCATGAGAGAAAAAAAAAAAAAAAACGTAGGTAACTGCACATAGCGTAAAAAGAAAAGGCGCTGAATCCCGGTGATCTCTGATTTCTTCCAGATTGTTCAGGTAGATCTCCACCTCTCAAAGGTTGCCTACCCCTGGTTTAGTAAAACCAATAAAAGGAAAAAAAAAAAAAAAATATATATATATATATATATATATATATATATATATATATATATATATATATAATCCTATATACACAATCCTATACCCACAGTTAATCCAGAGGAAGGCAAAAAAAAAATAATCTAGCAAAGCATGATCCAATTTGCTACTGCAGGGGAAAAAGTGTCTTCCTGATCCCCGAGAGGCAATCGGATATTCCATGGATCAACTATATCTATAAATGTTAGTATCCAATTATATTATTTATATTTAGGAAAAAATCCAGACCTTTTTTAAAGCAATCTACTGAGCTGGACAGAACCAGCTCTTCTAGTAATCACAGCACTAAAGCTGGCCATACATTATGCAATTTTCTTGTTCAATTTCCTTTAGATTTACCTTCAATTATGTAGTGCAAGTGCCTGTCTGATTGCATACAAATTGAAAGAGATTCGATTTAACCTCATATTACATGCTCTTGGTAAATCTAAAGGAAAATTGAACAAGAAAATGGTATAATGTATTTACTGTGAAGAAGCCTTTCCTTATTTGGAGATTACACCACTTTTCCTCCAGACATAAGGAGTGCCCTCATCCTCTGTGGTGACCTTAAAGTGAATAACTCAAGATCAAATTCACTATATGGACCACCTATGTATTTATACATGTTGACCACCCCTTTTTTGTTTCCTTTAATAAGTTAGCAAATAGAAGATATCACTTAAGCTCACACGTTTTTGCCTTTAGCTCCCTTTACATATTTTCTAAGGGATTAAGGTCTAGAGACTAGCTAGGCCACTCCAGAACTTTAATGTGCTTCTTCTTGAGTCACTCCTTTGTTGCCTTGGCTGTGTGTTTTGGGTCATTGTCATGCTCACCCTTCCACGACCCATTTTCAATGTCCTGGCTGGGGGAAGGAGGTTCTCACCCAAGATTTGACGGTACATGGCCCTGTCCATCGTCCCTTTGATGCGGTGAAGTTGTCCGGTCCCCTTAGCAGAAAAATATCCCCAAAGTATAATGTTTTTACCTCCATGTTTGACGGTGGGGATGGTGTTCTTGGGGTTATAGGCAGCACTCCTCCTCCTCCAACCACAGCGAGTTGGGTTGATGCCAAAGAGCTAGATTTTGGTCTCAACTGACCACAACACTTTCACCCAGTTTTCCTCTTAATCATTCAGATGATCATTAGCAAACTTTTGGCGGGCTTGTACATGTGCTTTGTTGAGCAGGGAGACCTTGCGGACACTGCAGGATTTCAGTCCTTCACGGCGTAGTGTGTACCAGTTTTTTTCTTGGGGACTATGGTCCCAGCTGCCTTGAAATCATTAGGGTTCTCCCGTGTAGTTCTGGGCTGATTCCTCACGCTTCTTATGATCATTGAAACTCCACAAGTTGAGATTTTGCATGAAACCCTAGACCGAGAGAGATTGACAGGTATTTTGTGTTTCTTCCATTTGCAAATAATCGCACCAACTGTTGTCACCTTCTTACTAAGCAGCTTGGCGATGGTCTTGTAGCCCATTCCAGCCTTGTGTAGGTTTACAATCTTGTCCCTGACATCCTTGGACAGCTCTTTGGTCTTGGCCATGGTGGAGAGATTGGAATCTGATTGAGTGATTGATTGCTTCTGTGGACAGCAGGGGTGGACTGACAACTCATGGGGCCCCGGGCAATCAGAAATCATGGGGCCCCCTGTGTCCACACTCAAGCCACACAAAGCCCCACCTACAAATTGCAGCTCAGCCACATAGAGGGGGCATTTAAATATCTACCACAGCATAGCCTGCATGGAAGTTCCTGGCTTCTTTCTGTAGTGTGTAGCCTCTCATGGGGCCCCCTACTGACCCTGGGCCCTCGGGCAGTGCCCTAATCCCTGAATGGTCAGTCCGCCCCTGGTGGACAGTTGTCTTTTATACAGGTAACGGGCTGACATTAGGAGCACTCCCTTTTAGGCCTCTTTCACACAGACGTACATTTCATCAGTTCAGTCATGTTTTTTTTGTCATCAGTTTTTTCAGTCAACATCAGATTTTCATACGTTTTTTTTTTCATCCTTTGTCATCAATTTTCATCCATTTTTCATCCTTTGTCATCAGTTTTTCATCCGTTGTCATCCATTTTTCATCCTTTATCATCAGTTTTTCATCCGTTGTTATTCATTTGCATATGTTTTTCATCCGTTGTAATCCGTTTTTTGTCCAATCCGTTTTTTTTAACAGATGAAAAATAGGGCTTTCATCCGTTCATAAAAATGGATGTTGACGGAAGCGGATGAAAATGGATGTAAATGAATGATCTTCCATATACATCCATTTTTTCATAGGAATGCTTTAATGTACGTTTTTCATCTGTCATTGGATGGATGAAAAACTGACAAACGGTCCGTATGTGTGAAAGGGAGTGCTCCTAATCTCAGCTTGTTACCTGTATAAAAGACATCTGGGATCCAGAAATCTTGCTGATTGATAGGGGATCAAATATTTATTATACTCATTAAAATTCAAATCAATTTATAACTTTTTTGAAATGCCTTTTTCCGGATATTATGGTTGTTTTTTTTTGTCTCTCACTGTTAAAATGAACCTACCATTAGAATTATAGATTGATCATTTCTTTGTTAGTGGGCAAACGTACAAAATCAGCAGGGAATTAGTTAAATGCACTGAAACTTGTGACAGGTTTTTTTATGATTTATACTGAAACTTCAAGTTATCTCAAGGTATTTTATGAGACCCAGACAAGAAATTATACTCTCTGTTAACTATTCTGCCTCAAATATGGACTGTAATAAAAGCAATTATCGACATTATGTTTTATTTTTGTTTTACTGATAAACAGCACATAAGCAGCTATTTTCACAGCTTAAAATTACATATATTTAAGCTGCTTTACCTGTCAAGTGATTTGCAATACTGTGCAGCCTGTCTTATGATCCAGGCAGCCCTGCCAGACAGCATGACCTCCACTACAGCAATGCACCTTGGTGCTCAGCCAGTTTATTGGACAATGAAAGAGCAGCAGTACAGTGATGGGTTATACCTCTGCTTTTTCTGCTCTCTGCTCTTTTCATTCAATTTGCATGCAGTACTGCCAAATTGGCTCCTACGTTTACACCTTCCTTTGCCAGTCGGAGTGTTGCTGTATGAGAAATGGCAAAAGTCGGTTATAAGATCAGTTATGTATGAATAGTGTGCTTATGCAAACTATTGCAATTTGTGTTTGTTACCTGTACATAACGTTTCTTATACAGATTATAAATAAAAAAATGTAATAAATATTAAAACACATTCATCCAATCCTTCAAAAGTCCATAGCGTGTCCACATCCAATATAATGTTGCTAAAGTGACAATCAAAATCAAAAAAAGTAAAAAAAAAGGGGACTATGTTGGCCTTTTCAATTACAGTAGGCGAAATGTGACTTTATGATGGTTGTGAATGATTGGTAGCTCCAGAAGGGAGGAGGTCTTAACAATGGAATTATCAAGAAAAGAAAATGATGGTCCAATGGCTGACTCAATTCACTAGTGTCCATTTAGAACTGAAATCCTTGTGTTGGATGGTCTGACCCTTAAACCAAATGTATAGCAGGAGCTACGGGGGCTACCAAAGCTGACCTACAACTAATGGTAGTTGGATATCTGCAGTGCTTTAAGTGGCCCAAAAGAGGTGCCGGTACTCTATTATAGCCTATAAATTTTGTGGCCCCCCCCATCCCACATCAGGGTCCCCACAGAGCAACCCCCCTGGCCTGGGCTGGGACTCCGGAGCAGGGGGACTCACTGGTGGTGACTGATCTGGCTCTGGAGTGGGAAATATTCTTGGGGGGGGGGGGCAATTGAGGGCGCAGATGTCCAAAATGAGCGTGGCGGTATGCTCAAGAGCCATATTTGGAAGTAGCGGTACTGAGTACCAGTGCATACCGGCCCACTTAAAGCACTTAAAGCACTGGATATCTGTCTTTGGGTTAAACTGTTTCACAAGTCACTCTCATGAAACAAGGATGCAGCAAGTGAAATCATAACAAAGTTAGAACTTTTGATCTCTATTAGAGCCGGTTCACACTGAGGCGATCCGACTTCGGGGGGCGACCCGTGAAGTCGCGTGCACCGCGACTTTGGTGCGACTTGCAGGGACTTCACATAATGGAAGTCTATGCAAGTCGCTCCCAGGTCGCCCCAAAGTAGTACAGGACCCTTTTTCTAAGTCGGAGCGACTTGTGTCGCTCCTTTAAGAACGGGACCTGTACTACTCAATGGATCACGACCTACCGCGACTTGTCAGGCTGACAAGTCGCCTGACAAGTCGCGCTAGTCTGAATGGGCTCTTACTGCCTTAAAGCCAATAAATAAACACTACAGCCTACATATTGTTTAAACATTTGTTTTTTTTAAACTAATCTGACTACTGTAAACTAAAATCTGGTTTGCTGCCATGGAATACTGCAAGTCACATGACATAAGAGCCAATTTTTCAGCCTTACTAAACAAGTTATGAATTGATATCAAGAAACAAAGAGGTGTCATTCCAACATGGATGCACTATTACTAAACTAAATATAAAGTTCTGTCTTGGCATTACATTTCCATTCTGGAGTATGGAAATAACCAGTATGAAATGTGCAGTCCTTGACATGAACATTGTGTGATATGTCAAGTCCTGTGGGTTCAGCGGGCTGAGAAAACTCATTTTATGTGAAAATCCTCTTAAATTGTTTAAGGAGTGACACAGGACTTTGGGAGGCCCTCGGGGAAGAATGATTCAAACTATTGCTACTTCTCACACCGAAATGCACTGCACTTAGTATAAAACACAGTTATATATAATCCTGTACTAGTCTGTACAGACTATTATAATAATATCGTCTCTCAATACCACTTGATTAATTTCTTTTGCTATCCGCATAAGACCTAAGATTTAGATGGGGGCACTTTCCTATCGGTACCCACTGGTATGAGTGTCTTGGTTTAGAATGCTTGAACCCAGCATTACGTGGTATTGGTACATCTGTACAAAGCAGGGGGATTGCTCAGCTGAGTCATTCTTCATTTATTTTCTGTTACTGACAATTGTAATCAGCCTATGTCCATTACCAACCTCATATTCCCTGAGCAGGAGTAATCCTTTTAAACAGATAATGTATTTCTGTTGAGCCATAGAAGTGATTTTGTTGTTAACTCTTTAAGCAAGCCTAGCTTTATAAAATACAAAATAGATTTTTTGATGTATACCCCTTAACTATGTTCAATATAAAAATCCTTTATGCCTGATTTTGGGTTTCTATAAAGAGTCTTTAAATATTGTTGAAAAAAAATATATTTACTATTTCTTTGGAAATGTGCTATAGTTCTTTTTCACATATTGGGGGAGATTTAATAATAATAATAAACATAATGGGGGAGATTTACTAAAGCTGGAGAACACAGAATCTGGTGCAGCCGTGCATAGTAACCAATCAGCTTCCAGCTTTCATAGTCCAAGCTTAACTGAACAAGCTGAGGTTGAAAGCTGATTGGTTACTATGCAGATTCTGTGTTCACCAGCTTTAGTAAATCTCCCCCATTATGTTTATTATTATTATTATTATCATACAAGGATTGGAGATAATGTCTTACTATATTTGCATTTCATGTATGTGGTCTTCTCGTCCTTACATTATTCAGTAATCCAAAGACCAAGGAGAATGTGGAAGGATAATTATACAATCATTTAAAATCAATAGTGTGAACACTTTGCAAATTATTTGTGGGCAGGGTGAGCAGGTTCATTCACTTTGTTATTGAAAGCCTGAAAACACAGTCATGGTTGGAATAATAGAAGTGTCTGAATATTCAACCTATACTCATATATATATATATATATATATATATATATATATATATATATATATATACACACACACACACGCTATATTACCAGTATATATATATATATATATATATATATATATATATACACTATATTACCAGATGTATTGGGATGCCTGCCTTTACACACACATAAGCTTTAAAGGCATCCCCCTTTTAGTCCGTAGGGTTCAATATTGAGTTGACCCACCCTTTGTAGCTGTAACAGCTTCAACTCTTCGGGAAGGCTGTCCTCAAGGTTTAGGAGTGTGTCTATGGGAATGTTTGACAATTCTTCAAGAAGCGCATTTGTGAGGTCAGGCACTGATGTTGAACATGAAGGCCTGGCTCACAGTCTCTGCTCTAGTTCATCCCAAAGGTGTTCTTTCGGGTTCACATGCAGTCCAATCAAGTTCCTCCACCCCAAAATTGCTCATCCAGGTCTTTATGGACCTTGCTTTGTGCTTTATTCCAAATCATTTGGTGGAGGGGGGATTATGGTGTGGGGTTGTTTTTCAGGGATTGGGTTTAGCTCCTTAGTTCCAGTGAAGGGAACTCTTAAGGCTTAAGCATGCCAAGACATTTTGGACAATGTCATGTTCCCAAATTTTTGGGAACAGTTTGGGGTTGCGACTTCTTGTTCCAAAATGACTGCACACCAGACAAGACAAGGATGAGACATGGTTCATGTCCATGTAAAGGCAGGCGTCCCAATACTTTTGGTAAGAGGCCTCCTAATACTTTTAGTAATTTAGTGTTTGTATATTTTCATTTACATACAGGATATGGATATACAGTATATATATATATATATATATATATATATATATATATATATATATATATATATATATATATATATATGTAAATGAAAATATACAATCCAAATTACAAAAAAGTTGGGTTTGTATGTAAAATCTACATAAAAACAAAACGCAATAATTTGCAAATCTCATAATCCCATATTTTATTCACAATAAAAAATAGAAAACACATCTCAAAAAAGTTGGGAAAGGGCAATGTTTACCACAGTCTAGCATCTCCTCTTCTTTTAACAATACTCTGTTACTGTCTGGGAAGTGAGGAGACTCCAATGGCTGGAGTTTTGGGAGAGAAATGTTGTCAGATTCTTGCCTGATATAGGATTCTAACTGCTGAACAGCCCTGGGTCTTCTTTGTCATATTTTCCGTTTCATGATATGCCATGCTGCTGTCATAGATGCAGTATGCGGTTAAGCATTGTTCTGCCAAAATATGCCAGGTCGTCCCTGAAATAGTAGTGTCCTTGATGGGAGGATATGCTGCTCTAAAACCCTAATATACAGTATCTTTCAGCATTGATGGTCTCTTTCCAGATGTGCAAGTTGCCTATTCCAAATGCACTAATGTACCCCCATACCATCAGAAATGCAGGCTTTTTACCTGAACACTGATAACAAGCCTCTGGAGTTCGCAGGACGTGGCCCCCATGGTTGCCACAAAGAATGTCAAATTTAAATTCTTCTCACCACAGAACAGTTTTCCACTTTGCAACAATTTTTTATGTGTTTTGGCCCAGAGAAGACAGTGGTGTTTCTGGATCATGTTCACATATGACTTCTTCTTTGCATGATAGAGCTTTAACTTGCATTTTTGGATGGCATGGTGAACTGTGTTCAGAGACAGTGATTTTTGGAAGTATTCCTTAACCAATGTACTGACATCCTTACAGATTCATGCCTGTTTTTAATGTAGTCCTGTCTGAGGGCCCAAAGTTTACGGGCATCAAATATTGCCTTTTGGCCTTGCACTTGGCACACAGAGATTTCTCCAGATTCCCTGAACCTTTTGATGATTCTATGTAGTGTAGATGATGATATATTTAAAGTCTTTGCAATTTTACGTTGATGAACACTATTCTGAAATTGTTCAACAATTTGTTTATGCTGCTTTTCAGATTGGTGAACCTCTGCCCATTTTTACTTTTGAGACATTCTGACTTTCTAAGATGCTCTTTTTATATTCAATCGTGTTACTGACCTAACCCTGATTATCTCATTACAATGGAGTCTCAAAGTGGTGGGATATATTAGGAAACAAGTAACCATGTTGTCCATGAAATTGATGTGTTGAAAGCAGAAAAAATGGGAATTGTAGTCAGAGTGCCCATGTTGACCCATGTCCACAGCCAGGCCCGGACTGGGACAAAAAATAGGCCCGGGCATTTTGGACTGAGCAGCCCGCGAGGGGGGGGGGGGGGGCGTGACTGGGGCGTGGCATTCGTCGGTGTGCCGAAAAAAATTGGGAGTGCCAGATACATAAAAAACAAGCTTCATATAAAGTAACTGCTGTAAACCACTTGAATAATAGTAAGAAATCAAGTGAGCTTTGCACCTTCACAAATCAGATCACCCCAATTCCTGCACCTTCACACCTCAGATCACCCCAATTCCTGCACCTTCACACCTCAGATCACCCCAATTCCTGCACCTTCACACCTCAGATCACCCCAATTCCTGCACCTGCACACATCAGATCACCCCAATTCCTGCACCTTCACACATCAGATCACCCCAATTCCTGCACCTTCACACCTCAGATCAGACCCTGGTAGGCTGGCACTAACAATTTTATTCAAATCAGGATTTCTTCTGCAAATAGGCTGGCATCAGAGTCAGACAATTACCAAAACCAATGCCATCATGACACATGATCAAAAAATTAGGAAAAATAAGGATTTCTTCTGCAAATAGCCTGGCAGTGACATCATCAGATCAGACAAGGCACTGGCAGGCATAGTACTAGACTAGTACTATGCCTGGCTGCCAGTGCCAGGCCAACCTATTTGCAAAAGAAATCCTGATTTGAATTAAATTGTTGCTGCCAGTGCCAGCCTATTTGCAGACGAAATCCTGATTTCTTTGAATAAAATTGTTGCTGCCAGTGCCAGCCCAGCCTATCTGCAAAATAAATCCCTAAGTAGAAGTCACTCCTCTCTCCAGTCCTCCACTTACCTTGGGTGTGCTGTGCGGTGTGGCTGCAGAGTGTTCCCGCTGGTCATAGTACAGGAGATGGTCAGAGACTACGGACCTGATACAAGAGATGGTCAGAGACTGAGGACATGATACAGGAGATGGTCAGAGACTGAGGACATGATACAGGAGATGGTCAGAGACTGAGGACATGATACAGGAGATAGTCAGAGACTAAGGACATGATACAGGAGATGGTCAGAGACTGAGGACATGATACAGGAGATGGTCAGAGACTGAGGACATGATACAGGAGATGGTCAGAGTCTGCAGACATAGTACAGGAGATGGTCAAGAGACTGCAGACATGATACAAGAGAAGGTCAGAGACTGCAGACATGATAGAAGATAGAAGGACACTAGGAGGGCCGGAGAGCACAGGGAAAGCAAATAGCACTGGAGGAGCTGAAGGGCAAGGGGGGGGGGACTGGAGAGAATTAAGGGGGGGGGAGTTGGAAAGCATTGCAGGGGGGTTGGAAGGCGCAGGGTGTGGATAGCACTGGGGGGGGGGAAACCAGTGGAGAGCATGGGGGGGGGACTGGAGAGTACTGGTGGGGGGACTGGAAATCACTTAGGAGGGAGCCAGGGAGCATAGGGGGAGATGAAAATCACTGTGGGGACTTAAAGAGCACAGGGGGAGGGGTGCTAAAGAGCACAGGGGGAGGGGGCTAGGATCACTGAGGGGCCAATGCCACCACGTCCCCTCTATCCACCCCATTATCATATGTACCACCATGTCCCCTCTTTTCTTCCCATTATCATATGTGCCACCAAGTCCCCTCTCTCCACCCCATTATCATGTGTGCCACCAGGTCCCCTCTATCCACCCATTATCGTATGTGCCACCATGTCCTCTCTATCCATCCCATTATCATATGTGCCACCATATCCCCTCTATTCACCCCTTTATCATATGTGCCACCAAGTCCCCTCTCTCCACCCCATTATCATGTGTGCCACCAGGTCCCCTCTATCCACCCCATTATCGTATGTGTCACCATGTCCTCTCTATCCATCTCATTATCATATGTGCCACCATATCCCCTCTATTCACCGCCTTATCATATGTGCCACCATGTCCCCTCTATCCACCCTATTATCATATGTGCCACCATGTCCCCTCTATCCACCCTATTATCATATGTACCACCATGTCCTCTCTATCCACCCCATTATCATATGTGCCACCATGTCCTCTCTATCCACCTCTTTATCATATGTGCCACCATACACCTACTGTCCTACCCATTATCATATGTGCCACCATGTCCCCTCTATCCACCCCATTATAATATGTGCCACCATGTCCTCTCTATCCCCCCCCCTTATCATATGTGCCATCATGTCCCCTCTATCCACCTCTTTATCATATGTGCCACCATACCCCCTCTGTCCTACCCATTATCATATGTGCCACCATGTCCCCTCTATCCCCCCCATTATCATATGTGCCACCATGTCCTCTCTATCCCGCCCATTATCATATGTGCCACCATGTCCTCTCTATCCCCCCCATTATCATATGTGCCACCATGTCCCCTCTATCCACCCCATTATCATATGTGCCACCATGTCCTCTCTATCCCCCCCATTATCATATGTGCCACCATGTCCTCTCTATCCACCTCTTTATCATATGTGCCACCATACCCCTGCTGTCCTACCCATTATCATATGTGCCACCATGTCCCCTCTATCCACCCCATTATAATATGTGCCACCATGTCCTCTCTATCCCCCCCTTATCGTATGTGCCATCATGTCCCCTCTATCCACCTCTTTGTCATATGTGCCACCATACCCCCTCTGTCCTACCCATTATCATATGTGCCACCATGTCCTCTCTATCCCCCCCCATTATCATATGTGCCACCATGTCCTCTCTATCCCCCCCCCATTATCATATGTGCCACCATGTCCCCTCTATCCACCCCATTATCATATGTGCCACCATGTCCTCTCTATACACCACATTATCATATGTGCCACCATGTCCCCTCTGTCCACCCCATTATCATATGTGCCACCATGTCCTCTCTATCCACCCCATTATCATATGTGCCACCATGTCCTCTCTATCCACCTCTTTATCATATGTGCCACCATACCCATGCTGTCCTACCCATTATCATATGTGCCACCAGGTCCCCTCTATCCACCCCATTATAATATGTGCCACCATGTCCTCTCTATCCCCCCCCCCCTTATCACATGTGCCATCATGTCCCCTCTATCCACCTCTTTATCATGTGTGCCACCATACCCCCTCTGTCCTACCCATTATCATATGTGCCACCATGTCCCCTCTATCCCCCCCCATTATCATATGTGCCACCATGTCCCCTCTATCCCCCCCATTATCATATGTCCCGCCCCTCCCACTTTCTTCTCTACTATTGGTCAGTGAGGGGTCCCAAGTAAATAAATTATTATGGAAATAAATAGGAAGAACGCACAGATGGTGTGCCGTTAGCGTGCCGCTGGAATTTGAATCCAGAACCTCAGCGCTGCACGGCAGGAATTTCTAGACTCAGAGCCATCCAGCTGAGCAATCTTCCCATTGGCCCTCCAGGGGGGCTAGGATCACTGGGGGGAGGGGGGCTAAGATCACTGGGGGGAGGGGGGCTAGGATCACTGGGGGGAGGGGGGCTAGGATCACTGGGGGAGGGGGGTCTAGGATCACTGGGGGGGGGCTAGGATCACTGGGGGAGGGGGGCTAGGATCACTGGGGGAGGGGGGTCTAGGATCACTGGGGAGGGGGGTCTAGGATCACTGGGGGAGGGGGGCTAGGATCACTGGGGGAGGGGGGGTCTAGGATCACTGGGGGAGGGGGGCTAGGATCACTGGGGGGGCAGTAAAAGAAGTTGAATAGGAGGGAGATGGGACAGCTCAGCTGCATATAGAGCAGCTGCAGAAGGGAGGAGGAGAATCATCCATCCATCCCATCCAGCGGCAGCATGAACCGGAATAGAAAAACATCAAATCCTCTATATGCAGCCGAGCCGCCCCATCCCCCTCCTATTTAGGACACACGGCCAGGGCTGCACAGGCTGCACAGGCTGCACTGCAGGCACTTACCTTCTCTCCCCGCCGCCGCCCCCCCCCCCCCCCCCGCGAGCAGCCCGGAGTCGGACTGAACTGAAGGAGAGCTCCCATCTGCAGCTTCATGCCGATGCGGGCTGGGCTGCTGGCCGCGCCGGGCAGGACATCGGCGGCCGCGGGAAAGTTCTGAACCCACAGTTACACTGTCTGCTTGACATCCGGGCCGGCTCCGCGGCCAATCAGCCTTCTGCTCGGGGGGGGGGGGGGGTGTGACTCACACCCCCCCCCGAGAAGAAGGCTGATTGGCCGTGGAGCCGGTGTAGCTGGCCTGGCAAGTATACCGGCCGGCGGCCGCAATGAGGGAACTTCTACTGTCTCAGTGTCTGTCTGTGATGAGCACTTGAGCAGCCTGAATGAGAGCAGCGCCGCGGCCCACCGGGACAATGCCCGGTCTGCCCTATGGCCAGTCCGGCCCTGTCCACAGCCAAAAACACTTTTAATAGGCACGCGAGCATCAGAACTGGACACAGAGCAAGGGAAGAAGGTGGCATGTTCCAAGTTATCAAATTTTCTTATACATTATGTGCATGGCCAAGTGCGTGAGCGTCACTTACCTGGGGAAGAGATGGCACCGGTATGCAGTATGGGAAGAAGGCAAGTTGGTGGAGGCAGTATAATGCTTTGGGCAATGTTCTGCTGGGAACCTTGGGTCTTGCAATTCATGTGGATGTTCCTTTAACATGTGCCACCTACCTAAACATTGTTGGAGACCAAGTACTCCCCTTTATGGAAACAATATTCCCTGATGGTGGTGGCTTCTTTCAGCACGATGATGCGCCCTGCCACACTGCAAGAATGGTTTGAGGAACACAACAATGAGTTTGAGGTGTTGACTTGTAAATTCTCCAGTCTCAATCTAGTTGAGTATCTGTGGGATGTGCTGGAGAACCAGTCCAATACATGGAGGCCCGACCTCACAACTTACAGGACCTAAATGACCTGATACTGATGGCTTGGTGCCAGATACCACAGCCTATCTTCATGGGTCTAGTGTCTTCCATGTCTTGACAGGTCTGTTTTGGTGGCAAGGGGGGTTTTGAAAGCAAAAGTGGGATCTACTTAATATTAGGTGGGTAGTCATTACGTTATGGCTGATCAGTTTCATGTTTTCTTACTATGAAAATAGCTAATTTTGAAAACACTGGCCTGCTTCGATTAAATTGATTCTAAAGTAAAATAACAAACTTGTACCTACCTGCTCTGTGCAATAGCTTTGCACAGAGAACCCTTATCTTCTCTTCTTTTTTGAACCCCTGCCAGTGGTCCTGGCTCCTCCCCCCTGCCGAGCACCCCCAATAGCAACCCTCCTGCTATGGGGGCACTCGAGCAGGCCAGCTCCTGAGCTGCCCTCTGTATGTCCATTCACACACAGAGTATGGCTTGGCCCTGCCCCCACTCTCTCCTTATTGGTTTACTGGCTGCGATTGACAGCATCAGGAGCCAAATGGCCAGTCTGACTGGTCTACAACTATACTCCCCCAACCCCCCAGTAAGAATTGGATCTGTTCCTGCCTATGGCAGATACAATATTATAGCTTATATACAGTGACAATAATCTTTGTGCAATCAGATTGGCCATTCTGTCAGCCAACCATTGCAATTATAGGGAACAGCAGGGCACAGCACCATAATGAAATCTCAAACAGATTAACAGTGAATTTACAACCGAGCATACATGCACTAATAATTTACTTCAACTATCTCTCCAGGAGTTATGAATTCTTAACTTATTACACAGAAGGCCACTAATCATTTTTTTTATTTAGTTTTCCTGTTTCCATTAAGAAGTAGTAATTGTTTTATCCTGCTGGTGGGAGCACACCTGGAAAATAATTGCGCTCCGGCGGATACATTTCCATCTTTACTTTCATGCTTCCCAATTTAAAAGGGGAGTGATGTGGGATGGAATCTTTCTCCTTGGCCAATCACTTTTTGAGGCGTGGAAACAACAAGGTGTCCCAATCGCTAAGCCCTATATTGATCCACACTGCCCCTTGTACCAGGGCCAACCAGGTGCAGCTGTCACAGTTGGTATTTGGAAGTTTTGTGCAGTCTTAGGTTCCTGTTTGGGTAGGGACTGATTTACTGCCGGACCACTGTGCAATCTACTTAAGAACTATTCTTCCCCGAAACGTTTTGTGTATTCTTTGTTTCTTGTTTGGGCAGGGGCTGATTTACTGCCTGACCAATATGGACTCTGCTGAGCCTGCATACCATGGCGGACGTGTTCCATCTTGCTCCACTGGTCTAGTGGCCATTAACCCTTCCACATTTGGACCCACCGACCCCAGTACTGTATCAACTTTAATGATTTAAACGGTATTGTCCACAATAAAAAATTGTATTGAGACTTTCCATTGGCTCCGCTCCTTACATCCTATATTTTGCAGGTGGTACTTCCAATCAAGTGAATGGGCTGCCCTATGCTGTTGTGTGACACACATGCCAAAAAACGCTGCAAACAAAGGAGCGTGTTACATCACTCAGGTGTGAATGCAGCCTTAGGCTGGCCATACACTATACAATTTTCTTCTTCAACTTTCCTTTAGATTTACCAAAACCATGTAATATAGGGTCAAACCTAAACACTTTCAATTTGTATGCAATCAGACAGGCCCTTGCACTACATAGTTTAAGGTAAATCTAAAGGAAATTGAATAAGAAAATTGTATAGTGTATGGCCAGCCTTAGACTGGTTCACATTGCACTGCACTACACTGCATGACTGCATTACTAGGCATACATGGTAAAGATGCTGCACGTTAATATGCATAGCGTTAAGCCAGCCCATTCATTTACAAACAAAATGTGCAGTGAGTTGTGCTGTGGAAACATGCAGCATGTCTAGTGTTGGTTGTAAAGTTTGCAGCACTGACTTTGCAGTTTATTGATCCTGTGCATATTAGGATGCAAGGGGCATCTCTTTGTATATCAATCCTTATTTATACACAGGCAGTGTTGGTTTTTTTGCAATATCTTTCTTCAAAGCACCTTCACAACTGCTAACAAGGTGAAGCTAATTCACTTTAATGGAATTGCTTGTATTCTGAGCTGCCAGCTTTTCTATTTCATTTTGGTCTATAAATTATTGTGACCATTAATAACAAATATTAATTTTGAAAAAAATGACATAACTTTTATAATTGCCTTACAAGCCTTTTTGTAATTTAGTGTTAATACAAATACCTCTCTAATGCATTCAAGAATGATTTTCTTACTGGAAACCTAAAAAAAAGACCAATAGCACTTTATTGTAAAAATGTAGTACTCACATAATATTTAAAATTCTGTTACTTAAACAAAAAAACCCCCATAAAAACCAGAACTTTTAGGTGCGTATGCATGATGACGTCACTTCTAGTTTGCACATTTTTATCACGTCTTCCTTAAAACATCCTGAGGAAGTCACCTGATGAAAATGCGTCACACAGATTTTTATATTTAAAATGCTGTTCCTTAACCACTTAAGCCCCGGAAGATTTTACCCCCTTCCTGACCATGCCCAATTTTGCGATTCGGCACTGCGTGAGTTTAACAGACAATTGCGCGGTCATGCGACGCTGTACCCAAATGATATTGACGTCTTTTTTCCCCCCACAAATGGAGCTTTCTTTTGGTGGTATTTGATCACCTGTGCGATTTTTACTTTTTGCGCTGTAAACAAAAAAAGAGCGACAATTTTGAAAAAATAACAATAGTTTTCACATTTTTTTATATGAAATCCCCCCCCCCAAAAAAAAATGTAAAAATCAAAATTTTTTAACATTTTAGGCCAATTTGTTTTCTGCTACATATGTTTGTTAAAAAAAATCGCAATAAGCGTATTTTGATTGGTTTGCTCAAAAGTTATTGCATTTACTAACTAAGGGAAAGATTTTTGTCATTTTTATTGTGTTTTTTTTAACGAGTAATGGCGGTGATCTGCGATTTTTTTTGCGGGACTGCGACATTGCGGCGGACAGATCGGACCCTTGACTGACATTTTTGACACTTCTGGGGGTACCAGTAACATTACTACAGTAATCAGTGCTATACATATGCTCTGTTACTGTAAAAATGACACTGGCAGGGAAGGGTTTAACTTTATTGGTGATGCAGGGGTTAAGTGTGTCCCTAGGGGCGTGCTTCTAACTGTAAAGGGGTGTGGCTAGTGATGTAACCACAGAGACATACGATCCTACATAGCAGGATCATATGATCTCTGCAGTTAGATCAGGGAGAATGACAGGCGGCTTTGTTTACATTTGCCGCCTGCCTTTCTCCCTCTGCACCGGGAGATTGCGAGTGACCGGTGGACATCGGGTCCGCCTGTCACACGCGCGGACATGTCAGGGAACGAGCAGGGGCAGGAGCGTGCCTCCGGCGGCGCGCGCTCGCCCCCTAGAGGCTCTCAGGCGAGCGACGTAGTACTACGTCACTTTGCCTGTACGGGGCTGACCGCCGCAGTAAATAGTCGTGCGGCGGTCGGCAAGTGGTTAACAAAAACCCATAAAACCGTAACTTCCAGGTAAGCATGCGTGATGATGTTACCTCCGATCTGCACATTTTTACAAAAGACACAAGTCCATCTAGCTCTAGCAGGGGGAAAATTCCTTCCTGATCTCCCAAGAGGCAATCAGATATTTCCTGGATCAATTTTTCCTATAATTGTTAGTATCCAATTATATCCGTTTTCATCATATAACTTCTTCAGGACTTCATGCACACTTAGAAGTGATGGTTTTCCACATTTATTGGTGCAGACATTGAGTCCACTGTACCCACCAATCAGCTCTTGCTGTGTATATTCAAAGCAGGCTGCCGGCGGCACGCATGTGTGCCCCAGACCCGGAAGTGTCAGATCACATACTAAGTACGTGATCTGGCGCAGAGCAGCCGCCCTGCCGCAGTAAATCTACGGTGGGTGGTTTGCAAGTGGATATAAGTACAGGGAGTGTGTTTGGGAGGTATTCCCAGCTAAGCTTCTTTGTTGTTACTTTAGAATCGGAGGGTTCCCCATAGGGCTCCCCTCACCCAACAAGTACTGCGGCCATGTGGACTAGTTCCCATCATTCCTACCACATCCCTCAAATATGGACATTTGCCATACTTAGGTAATGACATCATTAGCATCCTTTCACTTTAAATTGGATTGGTAGGACCTATCACTCAATACCCAGTGTGGGTGGCCACCATCCCGATAAGTAGATATAGGAAAATCCCCCAATGGTATGGGATTTTATATGCCACACACACACTGAAAAAGAATACGAGAAGTATGCATGTAAAAATCAACTTTATTTATAACACATAACAAAAGATTGCACAAACATGTATGTCTAGAATGGAGTAGACGCGACAATTAAAAACTTGCAAGTATAGACAGACCAGTATCCGTACAGAAGACCCTTGGGTGTCATTGGTAGGATGAACCGGACTGGAACCTACGCGTTTCGGTTTAAAAACCCTTCATCAGGGATCACCCAAAGTTCAGAACACAATGTCAACCTATTTATGGGCATAAATTACATATTAGTGTTGTAAAATTCATAAACCGTACAACATCAAGATTAAGTAGTTCATTGTATGCGGTATATAAACAATACATTGATAATCTTAGGCTTCAAAGGTCAATACCTACCCAAAGAGGTCTTCTTAGTAGGGGCAACTGGGCTGTCGATTAAAATCGGTGTCAACCGAAAAAAGGATGTCAGATGGCGAGGAGAACATAGTTCATTGGAAAGGTAAGGAGAGAATAGAACAATGTGGGCGGAAGCCGACCAGATCGAGGGCACCACAATGATCCATCACTGGTCCAGATTTCTCATGAGTAGTTATAGTCACTCAAAAGAGTCACTCAATGTCACTGAAATAGTAATAGGGTAGGGGAAAGTGAGCAAAGTATCAAACACATCTGGACCAGTGACGGATCATTGGGGTGCCCTCGATCTGGTCGGCTTCCGCCCACATTGTTCTATTCTCTCCTTACCTTTCCAATGAACTATGTTCTCCTCGCCATCTGACATCCTTTTTTCGGTTGACACCGATTTTAATCGACAGCCCAGTTGCCCCTACTAAGAAGACCTCTTTGGGTAGGTATTGACCTTTGAAACCTAAGATTATCAATGTATTTTTTATATACCGCATACAATGAACTACTTAATCTTGATGTTGTACGGTTTATGAATTTTACAACACTAATATGTAATTTATGCCCATAAATAGGTTGACATTGTGTACTGAACTTTGGGTGACCCCTGATGAAGGGTTTTTAACCCGAAACGCGTAGGGTCCAGTCCGGTTCATCCTACCAATGACTCCCAAGGGTCTTCTGTACGGATACTGGTCTGTCTATACTTGCAAGTTTTTAATTGTCGTGTCTACTCCGTTCTAGACATACATGTTTGTGCAATCTTTTGTTATGTGTTATAAATAAAGTTGATTTTTACATGCATACTTCTCGTATTCTTGTTCAGTGTGTGTGTGGCATATAAAATCCCATACCATTGGGGGATTTTCCTATATCTTTCACTTTAAATAGTCTGTTTGGGCCAGGTTGGCCCAGACAAACTATTTCTATAACTAAAGTGGGGTACACACTATAAGAAAATCGGGAAAACGATCATCCGATTTTCCTCGTTGTTTTACAGCAAATCAAAACCGATGAACGAAAATTTGTACAAAAATTCTCGTACGACAAAAGCTTTTTTTTGTTGTTTATTGCTTCTTATCATGCGCAGTCTTTCTTTTCTGATTTTTCTTGTACAAAAATCATACGAAAACGGCACACATTTTCGTATGAAAAGTTGGAATCGGTTGTTGAAAGTTGTGTACACACTATATGAAAATCGTGTGAAAGTTCTTTGAGCAAAAATTCTCATCATGCACACTCGGAAAGGGATAGTTTTTTTTTTTTTTAAAGAAACATCATTTTAAATACCATGAAAGTACATTTTTATAATAAAGCACTTTTTTTTTTTTTTTTACATACTGCACTATGGAAGTTTTTTTATTTTGAAGGTGAGCTGGATTGCCTTGAGATCAAGAGGCGATTGTTGGCATTGAATGCTTCTATCCCTGGTCTGAATTGGTGATAACAGAGTGAATTTGGGGACTGGTGGAGGAGCGTGTTTGACTCACTTGTAAACAGGGGGTCTATATCCTCTGGTTAGCCTCCTTTCTGTTTACTATATGCGATTGATTTAAAGAGACAGTACATTTATATGTATATTATGATTGACTGCGTGGGACATTTGCATTTGTACGCTTTTGGGATGGATGCTGAAGTGGTGATTGAGAAGATCCTTGTGTATATACAGAGGAGCCCTGGGGGAATATTGTGACTTGTGTTATTTAACAGGCCTTTTACATCCGGTGAATGTTTTATCACAATAATATATAAGATCCTTTCATATATGGTATTTCTCTGTATGTTTAAATGTGAGTATGATACTATGAGAACATTTTAATCATCTAAAGATAGTACATTGTGGAGTTGTCTATATTTTTTTAAATGTTGTCCCTGAGTTAAGCACCAAGAAATGTGGAAAACATTTAAAAGAGAAAATCTTTGTTATGAATAAAGAATAAAAAAAAAAAAAAAAAAAAAAAACATAGATTTCGGAATAAATCCTTCTTCAAGTACCATTTCTTAGGACATGCTGTCAAAGCCCAATTTGGTGCTGCACTTGTTGAAATTTCCTCCTACCCTCTGAAACAATTTATATATATTTCTAATCATGAAAAATTGGTCACTACCTTCTATAAGCACTTACAACTAGAGGGTTGTAACCTCGTACAGGATATGGCTTCCTTATATTCCTACTCTTACTAATGATGACTGGGAAGAGGTTACTGAAACATGTTTCAAAGATATTATCAGCACAGCTGATCAGTTCATTCAGTTCAAATTCATTCATCATCTTCATTACACCCCAGCGAAACTCTCCAAGATGAGTCTCTCAGCTCCAGTCTGTTGCCAGAATGTGGAGAGGAGTCTACAACCCTTCTACATATGTTTTGGATGTGTCCAAGTATATCAACTTTCTGGTCTGACTTTCATGCCTTATTGGAACTCAACCTGGACTTTCCAGCACCCAAAACATCGGAAGTATGTCTCCTTGGAATCTTTGAAACTTTTGCCCCCACATATATAGTCACTCTGTTTTGTTTACTTCTCGTTTATGCTCTGTAAGCTATTCTACTACACTGGAAGAACCCAGCTTCACCTACTGAACAATACAGTTGTCGTTTGATTAATAATGATCTGGCAAAATACAAAATACTTTATGTGGGCAGGTCTTGTCTAGAAAAATTCACTAAGATACGGCAACTGTGGTTAGATGCTTCACAGGTTGCTGTTATCTCAGTAAGCTATCTGGTGTCGTTTTTCTTCCTACTCTATTTCTTTTCCCTAGGGTGGGTGGCCACCCAGAATTGTGTACCAATGTTGTCCGTTATACTTGCAAAGTTTTGCTTGTCTTCTGAGGGTAAAGAGAAAGGAAAGGGTGCGTGTTTGTGGTGTGTGCAAATGTGTGTTCTACCTGTGTTTTTGCTTTTTTACCACAATTGGTTACTATGTACATATACCAATTGTCTAAGCACCTTAACCGGTACTTCTAGGTTATATGGGCTCTGTGCAGCCTAACAGGGCTTTATTACATCTGAGTGCCACATGATAACATGTTTTGTGCTTCTTGTTAATAATCATGAAAAATCAGAGAAAAGTGAAGTGGGGATTTAAGTTCTAGATCTGCTCAACCTGGGAGAAGACAAGGAATTTACATATTTGGTTTAATCGGCCCCCCTGTGAAAAGCGCTGTATGACCTGCTTGTTGTCGATAGGGGGGGTCAGAATTTTTCAGTGAGCCTTTAATGTGCTTCAAGATAACATTGAGCATGCAGTGGAATATTGGTGGAAAGTGGAGAAGGACTTCACACTTTGGACTTGTTTTAATATATCATGGACTTTTTTGTTAAATCACTGACTTTTTACTTACAGCAGTAATAAACCGCTGAAAAAGAAAAAACCTGCAGGACAATATGACAATGTGCTAGTATGCATCGCTATAAAGCACATCCAATAAAAAAAAAAAAAAGAAAAAAATCAAATTTCTTTATATATTTTTTGTTAATAAAATCCCAATATGCTTATATTGTTTGGTTAGTTATACAACAAAATATGGGATATTTTATTTTTTTAATAGTAATGGTGGTGATCAGCGACTTTTATAACGTAACTGCGATATTGGGGCGGACAAATCAAACACTAACTGACACTTTTGACATTTTTTGCTGGCTAGTGACACTAATCCAGTGATCAGTGCTAAAGAATATGCACTATCTCTGTACGAATGACACTAGCTGGGAAAGGGTTAACATCAGGGGCGATCAAAGGGTTAAATATGTGCCTAGCTGGGGTTTTCTTACTGTGGGGAAGGTGCTTGTACTAGGGGGAAGGAATGGATCATGCTCTTGCTTTACAAAGACACAGGATCCATGCCTTCTGTACTGACAGAGCTTGTTTACAGATCACCGTTCTCCCTCCGTACCGAAGCATCAGAGGGTGCTGGCGGACTTCAAGTCCACTGTACCCATCAATCAGCTCCCACTGTGTATAATCAAAGCAGGAACGGCCACCCCAGACCGGAAAGTGTCAGATCACGTACTAGATATGTGATCTGGTGCAGAGTGGCCGTCTTGACGCAGTATATCCACGGTGGGCGGTTTGCAAGTGAATAAACAATAAGTACAGGGAGTGTGTTTAGGAGGAAGCTTTTTTGCTGGTACTTTGTAATCAGAGGGTTCCCCATAAGGCTTCCCCCACCCAACAGGTACTATGGCATGTAGACTAGTTCGCCATCATTCCTGGCACTTCCCTCAAATATAGACCTTTTTCATATTTAGGTAATGACATCATCAGCATCCTTTCACTTTCCATAACTAAGTTATTCTTGACTGTCAGTGCTGTATCATACTGTACTAGCATCAACTACATAGAGTACGCAGCACTGTGTTTGGGCAGCATACAGTAACAGGCAACCTTTCGTCTGCTGCAGGAACAAACCTGAGTCAGGTTGACTGCTTCTCAATTTTTCGAAGGAAGCCTTGTCTTTTTATCAATGAATACAAGGCTTCTGATTGGCAGTGGAAATTGTGATGTCATCTATCCTCTTTTTAACTTTGACCAACAAAAGGAAACCTTGTATTCATTCATAAAAACACGGGCTTCCTCTGAATGGCTAAGAAGCATTCAGTCCAACTCGATTTTGTTTTAACAGCAGACAAGAAAGTCGCCCCTGATGCTGGTGGTAGCATGCTAAACCTCTTACAAAGTATGGAACTTACCACTGTAAGTACCTGAATTTGACTCCGTATCAAAATCTTGAAGTCCCTGTACAGCAGAACTCAGATTGGTAGAGGAAGAAGCAGCACAGGGAGCCAATAAGTTGTGCTGCAGTGCAAGGAGCATGTGCAAGTGATCAATCAGTGCAATCCAATACTGTAAATACAAAAACAATCTGTGCTGAACACCTATAAGTGATTCAAAACTTATTAAGCCAAACTATTACCCAAAATGGTGTAGAACTAGGAACCCCGTACATGACGTTATCCTGCGGCCATCTCTGCACTAAGCTGTCTCGCTAGTGATTGCCAAAGACGAGCGAGATATGGTTAGCACTGTCTATAGTGCTGTATTTTGTAAGTGTAATATTTATTCTTTTAAAAATTCTGAGTTTTCAATGAAGAACACTAGGGTTGTGTGCTTCCTCTCTCTGCATATGAATTGCCGTAATTGGCGATCCACTCAGCCACCCATCCACTCATGTGAGCAGTAAGGACATCCCCATAGAAGGAAAACTGCGTGGTGGGACCTTCTTGTAAAGCAGGGGTCATGTCAGTGAGGTGAGAGGCTATTCAGTACGGGTGGTGGATTCACTCTACTTAATGCATGTCATAATAGTGATGTCCGTGGATTGAAGCTGGATATACTACTCACCGTTTTTTTAAATAGTTGCATATTTGGACATTTATTGGACTATAATTTATATATCTTTGGAGGCATTGTGTATGATAGAGAAGATTACAAAAAAAAACTCATTTTTGAATGCACATTGGTATTTGTTTACACACTATGTTTTTGTATGTTATAGATATTAGGTATCTATGGTGAATTGTTAGGGAGAGTTGCCCTACACCGTTTTGATTAATAGTGCAAGGAGCATGCCAATAGGAAAGAGGAGAGTGAAAAAAGAGATAGGTTCATAGGTCTACTGCTTCTCCTTTCACTGACCATTCACAGGCTGGGAGAGGGACAAAATCTGGAAGAGTTAATACATTGCAGCAGAGAAAAATCAGGCATAAATCTCACAACTGGATGGACAGAAATACAATTCCCTTGTCTGGGCAGGTATAACAGCTATCTTATATATACACAGAGGAAAGCTGGCATATGAGGGGCATGAAAGTGTCTTAGTCCCGATATGTATGAAGACAAAAAAGAAGAATACCCAAGGGACTTTGTAAGACACAAACCACAAGGTATAAAATGTACAAAATGTATTAAATTTTAAACACTTTGGTACATACAATTAAAAATAATTCTGATACACATACATATAAACAAAGAAAGCAAGTTCCCCACTCGGTGGGACTGTAACGACCTACAGTAGAAATTCAAAAAAATAGGTATGTAAAGGTAATAAAAAAAAAATACATATTTATTACGTAAATCGTTTAAAATGTCAAAAAAATTGAACCATGATAGCAAAGCAACATAAAAAAGAACAATCTGGTTGTTGACATGGCAAAGTTATGATACATAGACACAATCCATGTATAGAATACAGTGGCTCACAAATTAATAAATGTAAGACAAGGCGAAGAAAAACCCAACGCTTTTCGGAATGAATGATATTCCTTCTTCGGGGTTGGCATACGTCTTGTAATCACATAATATAAGCCAATGGAAATATACTTAACAGCCAGATTTTAACCAAGGACCGGATAGTTGGCAGCAGTGAGAAATGAGCATACAGGAAGAGATTATCCCAGGGTTCCTCCCAAAAACAGCAGTTCCTCCAACAAAGAGGGCCCAAAACAGGATCAGCATATGGGGATAGGTAAGACTGGATTTAAAAGTCTATATTAGGTCCAAAACTTAGATGGAGTCCACAGGATAGGGGTATAAAGTCTTCATACTATATGCTTACAGCCAGAGACCTCCCACCAGGTACATACATATATGCATGGGTTTCCATAGTTACTTAAATCAAAGTAGGACTGACAATCCAAGTAAATATATATGATACATATATATGATACATTTCTCTACGCATTTCACGAGACCATGCTCGCTTCTTCAGGAGATACATATATAATTGCCTGAAATTAGAAAATTAGAAAAGTTGTTAGTTATCAGAGCAGAAAGGAAGGATAAGAAAGGAAAAGGGGGGAATGTCAGTCATACTTTGATTTATGTAACTATGGAAACCCATGCATACATGTATGTACCCATGTCTATCAGAATTATTTTAAAATGGATGTACCAAAGTGTTTAAAATGTAATACATTTTGTACATTTTATACCTTGTGGCTTGTGTCTTACAAAGTCCCTTGTGACTTCTTCTTTTTTTTTTTCTATTTTATATATATATATATATATATATATATTATCTGTGTGTTATGCTTATTTATTGAGTTCCGCTTTAAAATAAGCATTAGTTAGGAGCTAGGAGTGGTGCTGATCCTCATTTTTGGCCACCAAAGCACTCTAATAAACATGCACGTGAAACTTTAATACATATCTATTGTATTCACCCTCCTTGTAGCTACATCAAATCACCAAGGTCATTCTGTCCAATGATGGCTGTAGCAAACTGTATTATTTGAAGATGATTTCATATTCTAAGTAAAAATAGTGCTTATTGCTGACTATAGAATTACATAGAGCCGCTCTATACAATTGCTCTGAAAGGTCTTCTCCCCGGAGAATACAAGATTTAATAAGCCTAGGAAAACAGAGAGCTCAGCCAGATCTGTCACGATACAGTAAATGTGTTTGTTTTCCTCCCACACTGGTCACTAAATGGCAGAAAATATTTTAGATATTCCCACCAATTCTCCGAACGATTCCAGAGTTCACTGAACTGTTATTAACTGCTTATTGGGCCAACTTCAATATCTTTAACTTCTGGTCTCCAAAATGCAAATACCGAAACATATAAAACTATGAAACATAGCACTAATATTTGTATCTGAGTGCAGTGTTTGGATCCTAATAAAAAGGGAATTTAATTTTTGTTCTTTTGCTTCTTTTTTTTACGGTTCTTTACAGCCAGACCGGTAACCTGGCATTTCAAGCTCTTTAGGGAAGGCTTGGTGAGCTCAGTAACATTGTTGGACTGCTCAAGGCTGTATTGGATTACCCTGCATGAATCAATCTTCACTTTGATTTCATGGCTTTAGAGATTAATTGGCTTGTTACACGTTTGTTAAATGTTTGGCTCACAACGTATTTAATAACTGCACAGCAACAAAGCTGTTTTAAGTAATCACGCTTTAAATGTGAAGTTTATCAAAGCCAACAGTATTGCTGAAGTGCGGTAACAAAAATATTTGCAAGTATCTGTTATTTATAAACTATATCTAAAGCCAAAACTGTTTTTTTATTTCATTTTGGATAGAGTAGAAAACGGTTAAAGTGTCTCTCCAGCCAAAAATGATAAACCTTATGTTTCCACAGTACATACACATTGAACATATGTACCTTTTTCATAGCCTTAGATTAGATAAAGAAGGGGCATGGCCTGAAGCTGAGCGGAGCTTTCCCGGCGATTCTCTGCTTCTTTGATCCTTCATCTCTCCTATGGAGCCTAATCGCCCTTCTTATGACGCCGACACCCCAGCAGCATGTCACCGCCTTGCAAAGTCTCAGAGGCAGCCACGAAGCTTGACAAATTCCGACGGCAAGACGGAGGTACAAACTCTAAAGATGGCGGCTCCCTGTCCTCTTCCCCTGCTCTGACCGCGCCACCGGCTGACCAATGCAGGATCCTGGAGGCTATCTCTAACTGCCAAACCACACTCACCACTAAATTGGAGGAGATGAAGGTAGACATCTCCCTCCTCTGCCAGGATCTCCAAAAACTCAGGGGCCGCGTGTCAGAGGCAGAGGACCGCCTGGGCCGCATGGAAGATGATATCCCCCAGTTAGAAGTGCTGTGGAGCAGCCATTCCGTGACATTGTACAGCTCTTCCAGAAACAGGATGACCTCGAGAATAGGGCCAGACGCAACAACTTGCGGTTTATTGGTATGCTTAAGGGTGCTGAAGGCACTAACCCGGCCACCTTTTTGGAGGAACTGCTGGTCAATACCTATGTCCGAGCTGCTTTTTCCCAGGCCTTTATTGTGGAATGAACCCACCGGATGCCAGCTAGGAGACCCTCAGGGAGCTCCGCCGCAGGTTTTCATTGCAAAGCTCATCAACTACAGGGACCGTGATGCTGTACTTTGCCTAGCTAGGGAAAAAAGCAAAATTCCACTGGATAATCACAGAGTGCTGGCTTTCCCTGACTTCCCTGCGGAAGTGCAGAGACAACTTAGAGATCAAACGGCGTTGAAGTGTTCACAATTTAAAATACTCTATCCTCTACCCTGCAGGCTTGCGAGTTGGGGGAGAAGACCGTGTCCACTTCTTTGAGGACCCAGACACTGCTGTCACCTGTCTTGACCAACTGCATTTGGCCTGTGCCTGCTCTGACTTTATCGCCTTCTCCTTTGGATCCTCTTCCCCCGCTGCTCAGGTGACTGCTGTCCCTAACTGGTCTTGCTATTCCCCCACAGTCTACTGACAACTGTTGCCACTGCATCTTAGATTTAGATTAGATAAAGAAATGATTGTATGATGCAGGTTTTCAACTGAATATTACCCTATTTCCTGTGCAGGTCTTACAGCGCTATTTAGCTGAAATACAAATGACTAATCCCCAGTGTTGTTGGTACCTAGAAGCCATGTCACTCAATCACCTGTGCACCCAGGGCACGTTAGTCCATTCAACCTAGTGTGCATGTGCTGTTATTAGGTCTGAGCTAGATATGTGCGGTTTGTTTTGTTCTGCATAAATATTCAGACAATTTATTTGTGATTCGGATATATCCGAATACCCGAAATGCAGCATAAAGGAAGTTTACCGAATGATCCGGATAATGAAATTCGCCTGAATTTCAGAAATTCTAATTGAAATTCGTATTGAATCTTACATCAAATTCCTGTCAAATTTGAACTGTAAACATATTTCTGATATCAAAGAATGTGTGTGTTATTTGAGTACCATTTCAAAATATTGCTGTTTTTGTTAAGCCAAAGAGGATTTACTGTAAAGAGTCCTCGTAATCATTTGATGAAGATTTTTCTTTTGTTTGTTTACTTTGCCACATTCGAACTGAAAATTTTTTAAAAAAATTTATTGATTTGAACGTTTCGAATCTGAAAAATAGGTAAATTCAAAGAAAATTGGAAAAAGACATAAAACAAATTCCGAATATGAATTCCCAGTACGAATCCCAAATACGAATTGAACAAATCAACCAAATTTAATGAAACAAAATAACTAGATTAACAAATCTAAACGAAATGAAACAACAGGGGCGGACTGACAACTCATGGGGCCCCCGCGCAATAGGAGATCATGGGGCCCCCAGGTTTAAAGATGGCTGCCACACTTTATGATGCAACATTAATGCATTAGGCCTGCATGGAAGGGCACCAAGATCATGAACATGCAGACAGGCCACCTTACCAGCATCATGGGCCCCTGGGCAAACTATTGGGATCCTTAGCAGGTAGATGTTGACCTGCAGCGTGCATAGTGCGTCGTGGCACACAGTGGGTGTGGATAAATGATGCCACATATTTGGCGTGGCATTTTAGTATGATTTTTTTTTTTTTTTTTACAATTTAGATTTTATTCAATTTTGATTTTTAATTGTAATTTAATGATTTTTTACATTTTTTTTTTCAAAACTCTGGTGGGAGCAGGGAGCTTTGGTGAGATATCAGGGGCCTAAACAGGCACCTGAAGTCTCACGTTTGATATAGAGAAAGGGACTAAAGACACATGCTAAGGAGGGTATGCTGGTGGGTATTATGTGCAGGAGAGGAGTGTGGAGGGTATGAGAGTGAGCAGTATGTACAGGAGAAGAATGTAGAGGGTATGCTGTTGGGAGTTTTGTGTAGGAGAGGAGTGTGGAGGGTATGACAATGGGCAGTATGTACAGGAGAGGAGTGTGGAGGGTATGACAGTGGGCAGTATGTACAGGAGAGGAGTGTGGAGGATATGACAGTGGGCAGTATGTACAGGAGAGGATTGTGGAAGGTATGACAGTGAGCGTTATATACAGGAGAAGAGTGGGGAGGGTATGAGAGTGGGTAGTATGTACAGGAGGGGATTGTGGAGGGTATGACAGTGTGCAGTATGTACAGGAGAGGAGTGTGGAGGGTATGACAGTGTGCAGTATGTACAGGAGAGGAGTGTGGAGGGTATGACAGTGGGCAGTATGTACAGGAGAGGAGTGTGGAGGGTATGACAGTGGGCAGTATGTACAGGAGAGGATTGTGGAAGGTATGACAGTGAGCAGTATGTATAGGAGAGGAGTGTGGAGGGTATGACAGGTCCGCCCCTGCAAAACAAAACACATTTTTTCGTCATGCACAGTCTGAGCTCCAACAACTCTCAAACCTGACAGAGACATAGAGCAAACCCCTCCACCCTCGCTTCTGGTATTGGAAGTAGCAAAGAAAGAAGTCCTCAGCCATGGTCCACCTACTTATTTACAAGTGACCCAAACTAGTGCACCCATCAACAGTGTTCCTTATTGCCACCATACCAGTCCCAGTTTCAGTAGACCAGTGCTGACAGCAACCGTGTTCCTGTTCACCTCCACACCAGTTGCAGTGTCATCAGATCAGTGTAAGCCAGCAACCATGTTCCTGATCGCCACCACCAACGTTTTAGTGTCACCAGTCCAGTGCAGATAGCAACAGTGTTCCCAATTACCTCCACACAAGTCACAGTGTTATCAGACTAGTGAACAGTGTTCCTGATCACCACCATACCAGTTCCAGTGTTACCAGACCAGAGTAAGTCAACAACAGTATTCTGATCGCTAACCATGCTAGTCCCAGCATCACCAGACCAGTGTAAGCCAGCAACAAAGTTTCCGATCACCTCCACACCTGTCCCTGTGTTTTGAGATAAATGCGGCCATCAACAGTGTTCTGCCAGACCATTGTAAAACAGCAAGCATGTTCCCGATCACTAGCAACACCTGTCCCAGTGTCACCAGAACCAGAATGGCCATCAACAGTGTCAACAGTGTCCCTGATTTCCCCCACATCAGTACAGTGTCACCAGAGCCAATGCAGACAGCAACAATGTTCTTGATTACTGCCACATCCTTTTCCTGTTTGCTGACATTTCGGTGTCCCTGAATTGACCCATCACCATGTCCCGCTGACTGCATTCTTGTAAGACAAAAATCTCAGTCATCTCATGCAGACAACTGCACTCCTGAAACCACTGGAGCTCTTGTTTAGCTTTTGTTCAGCCTCCTGTACTTCCTAACCAGTGTACATGGCATTCCTGGGGGCAGCCACATACCAGTAGGTTAGGTTTGCTTGGCTTATAGGTATGAGGAATACTATGGATGACTCTACAATAAGTTACAGTATACAGTATTCCCTGCCCACTCATACAGAGGTGGGAATTATGGTACGCTGTTTTTAATACAATGTTGGTTGACTTTTTATAATACAAAAAATTCAATGTGAAAAACATAATCAGTCCAAATTGAATTGAAAAAGTCTCACATCTGTGATATCCCCATACTTGAAACAAGAAGCAAATGTGTTTTGGGGTGTAATTCCAAGTAACCTTATGCTGTGTGTGAGAAATATCTTATTAGAAGAGGAAAAAAGGGTGTTTTTTGTCGGACTGTACAGGCCAGAAAGGAGCACACATCGAATCATAAAATATCAAATGTTTTCGTTCATAGGAGAAAATAGATTCTAATATTTTTCCCTATGTAGTAAAAAATAAATAAAATAAAACCAGTGGTATTTAATTATAACCAAAAGAAAGCTCTATCTGTTTCAAAAAATGGTAATAAAATGTATTTGGGTACAGAGTAGCTCGACCATGTAATTGTTAGTCAAAGTATCACAATGCTAAAAAATGGCCTGGACAGGAAGGTGGTATGCTGGCCGTCAGGTGGTTGAAGACTAACTTAAGAATAAAGGATATCTATTATTATAAACCTGGATGATTTTTGTTTTATATTTCAAAAACAATTTCTTGTGCAATAGAATAAGTTCAGTTGTCAGGCCAACTTCACTTCAGTTTTGAAATATAAATAACTATTCTTGCATCTCTTCAAGGCACTTCAATTACATTTTGCATGTATTTTCACTTGGTAATGCATATGTGCAGTGATGGACAATATATTTTACTGATCTGAAAACACATTTTTTACTGTATCTGAGATATTCTGCATTAAAGTGTTTTCTTGAGTAAAAAACAGTCCACCCCTAGGATGATCTACAGTATGTACTGCACATTGTAAGGTGTGTAATGTTTGGGGGGATTGTGGCTTCACAGGACCGAGTGTAAAACCGTTAAACTTTAAACAAAAAGGCTTTTATTCAGCAGGTAACACAAAAATAAGGCTTCCAGCCGCACACAAGCACAAAAATACAAAATAAGGTCCGCTTATCTTCAGCACAAAGTAAACGCAAAAACACATACAGTTTGTAGTTGGGTCTTCGCCCCAAGGTTTAACAGTCCTTGTTAAGTCCTGTTTCTTGCAGCCTCCAGCCAAACTCACAGCTCTCCCAAACAGGTGCATACACCAACTCCTCCTCACCACTCCTATCACTACTTCCTGTCCTTTAAGAGCTGCTTCCTGGAGGTTCTTAACCCTGTGTGTGCTGGAATCCTCATAGTCAGAGGTGGAGACCCCTTCCCACCCGAATATCGCTTCAGGGTCTCTGAAATCCCGGGTCCCAAATATTTCTCTATTACACCAGAGAGAACTGTGAGTCAGTCCTCTCCTGCTTCAGGCTATTACCGGGAATTCCTCACCCATCCTGGGTGACCCCCTGAGTACTTCCACACTTCCCTTAAAGGGACAATACCCCAAAAATCAGTGCTATATAGCACCCGTCCAGGACCCAACCTTTGCCTCCTGTACAGGTGTTTAACAAACTTTGTAGCACACTCCAACTTTTTTCTGTTCTGAAGAAACTGCTGTTTGTTTCAACACGTATCGTCAAGACTTATTCATGGTGAGAGGGTCTGGTTCATTACAACCACCTGGTTTATTTTCAGTGTTCTAATGAGATAAGTTGTAGTGTTTTCATCTATTTAGATATAATTAACCCCAAGAAGTATCCTATTACTATTACAGAGGATGCCTAAAATTTTACTATTGCAGAAAATGCCTATCATTTTACTTGTATCTTAGTGCAGATATCTGAAAATCTGTGAGAGAGTGACACAAGCAGGAAATTATTTACTAACTGTATGCCAGTTGTGTACAGAACACCTTTGGGTTGCCATAATACATTCATTTTTTTATGCTATATTAAACTTTCTTTTAACAAAAGTTTAATTCCCCTTAAAAAAATATATGATCTATTGAAAAAAAAGACAAAGATCTTAAAGGGCCCTATGAGAATTTCAGTATTTATTCAAAGCTGAACTGTACTTAAATATACAAATGAAATACACATATGAGAACTGATTTCCACGTGTAGCGCCACCCCTGAAGGAGCCGCTTGGTAAATTTGGGTTCCTTGTTCCACTCCTCGACTCCAAGAGCAATCTCAGCCCCTCTGACACAGCTTCTGTGAGCTCAAGTAACACCTGTGGGAGATTAGCTCGGTGGCGGATATGGATGACCCCTTGAGGGGGTTTGTTACACAGGGAGATAGCCGAGAAGTGGTTGCAAACAGTTTGGTTTATTCATGCAATTTTCTTCACCAGACTGCAAGGGTCAAAAACATCAAAATAAAATAAAACACAAAATAAATCCTTGCCACTGTGGGCGGCTACCTTCTCACATACAGGAACCTACCTACGGAGTCTGTCTCCAACCTACTGTTGGGCAAACTTTGCTGATCCTACAGTAGACACTCAATAGTCCATTTATTTTCTCTTCTCACAGCACATGTTCATTGGACTTTCCTTTCACATAGAAAACATCCCTTTGTTTGTCTCTTCACACTCTTCACCTAGCAACCATTCCTTTGCTTGTCTCTTCACATAGCAAACAGTGCATTTATTTCTTTCCACATAGAAATAGTCCAAGACCTCACCTTGAGTAGTCTTCAGTCTTAATTCATTTCCCCTTCACACAGGAAATGTCCATTGGTTTCTTTTCACATAGAAATGATCCAAGACCTCACCTCGAGTAGTCTTCACACTTGTTACCCTCCTCAGCGCACATCGCTTCAGGAGGTCTTCCCCGTGCTCACACAGCTTTCAGGGGGCACACATCTGACTGTCCTCCTCTCCCCATGCCCACACAGCATCAGGAGGCAGCAATCAATAGACTTCCTTTGGACAAATTATAGAGGCCTTAACTTCCTCATTCCGAACAGCTGAAGGTTCTTCAACTTCCTTAAGCCATCCTGGCTACCTCTGCAGCCGACACCCTATAGTAATTGGTGAATTTTCTAAACCAGGTGGAAATGTATCTCCTGTCTGTGACTACATCCACAGATTTACCTGACTTCCTGTCACATACCCCCCCTCTTGTTTCAACCCTAGGGTTGAGACACAGATTTCCAGACACGCATGTGTCAGGCACAGCTCTTGACTCTCACTGATAAGCCTCCTAGTATCTTCAAGTTTCAGGATGAAACTGTTTCTGTCATCTTCATTGACAGATTTCTCATAAATGTCAGACAACTTGTCCCTCATCTCATATACACATTCTTCAACTGCATTTTTGGCATCATTTCGATCCTTCTCAGGTTTGTCCTGCATAACCGTCTGTCCTATCCACCAAGGAGGGCCGTGATCCATAGGCAACTCAATTGTGCTAGTCTTAAAGTCTTCAACATTCTTGAGCCGCCTCTCTCTGCAATCAATAAATGATTTCCACAAAACTTTGAGAACCTCTGCTTCACTTGGCTTTATTCCAAGAAATGCCTTCTTGAGCTTGGCTTGCTCTAAGATGCTGCGCAGAAGGCTTTCCCTTTGCGACAACAGGCTGTCACACATCTCTTCAAAGTGACCCCTGTTCATTTTTCCAGCAACCTCATCAACTTTCCTTCCACCATCATATGGGTCAAAGGCAACAACACAGTCTATTACAGGTTTCTTCAATGCACTTTCTGCAATTGCACTACTTTTCCCTTGTAGCTTCTTTAGCATTTCCTTGCGTTGGTTGAAGTGCATCTCTGCTGAACTATTTGACCGCTCAAGGTCACCTAGTTCCTTTTCTTTATCTGAACTCCACATGGAATGTATCTCAAGATCACGATCAAACTTCTGCCACCTGTCTTTCACCAGTTCCATTTTGGAAATATTCCCTGAAAGGCACTTATTCATTTGCTTCACGTTTTCACCAACAGCCTTAGTTTTCTCCACTAGGTGGCGTTTTTGAAGGAAATGTTTATTCCAGAGGGGTGATTCAAACAACATGTCATCAAATTTCTCATGCTCACTCAGGACATACCCCAAAACACTGATCCTTTTATAAACTGCACACTATCCCCTCTTTGGGACAGATCCTCTGTTGCCTGTAATTCCTCTTCAAGTTCCGGCAACGGAATCTTCATCTCTTCTACTTGCTGTTCTAAGGCTCGCTTAGACTTTTCTAGCTCCTGAACGCTTTTCCCAACATCATCCTTGGAGCTGACCAAATCTTCCATTTCTGTACACAGCTGTTTGTTAACTCTTTCTAGTTCAACCTTACACTCTAGAGCTTCCTCCAAGGAGTGAGCCAAGAACAGCGCTTTGCTCTCTTTATCACGCGCCTCCGCTTCTGCACGGTCGTGTTCTTCTGCATATTTTGCAGACACAGTCTTCTCCTCACCAAGCATCTGATCAAACTTCTTTTTCACATCTTCAACACTCTCTAATGAACCAACGCTTTCTTCCATGCGTTTTTTCATATCCGCTATCTGAGCTTGCAGTGTTGCGACTTGCTCTGATAGGTTTTTCTTTGCTTCCTCCTCCTCTTTTAATTGTTCCAGGAAGCCATTTTTCTCATCTTCCATTTGTTTGAGCTCTGTGCTAAAGCTCAGCCTTTGACACCTCTCTTCCTGTAAGAGTTCCTGCGCGTCTTGCAGCTGCAATTCCAAGATAGAGAAATCTTTGCAATTTCTCTAGATTTGCAGTCTGTTTGAGAAAGCTGATTTGTGACATTGTCCAACTCAACCTGCAGTCGGTTTGCCTTCTCTGACAGCTTAGCACACAATCGGTCACCTTCTGACACCTTGACTTGCGATTCCAGTAGCTGTGCCTCTACTTTTTCCCTCTTATGTTCACAATCTCCTTTTCCCTGCATAAGAGCCTTCACCTCATTGGCTAGTTTCTGGGAATGAGACTGTAATTCTGCCACACAGGCTTCTTTCTCCTTTAACTGCTGCTGGACACGTTGGGCTTCATCTTTCCAAATTTCACGGTCCGTACGCAATTCATCTACCACATTGCTCAAAGTGGTGAGCTCATACACAGTACTCAGTAATTTAGCCTCTCTCTCACTTTTCTCCTTGTCGCTGAGAGACAATGTCGTTTTCAGAGTGACATTCTGTTCCTGCGCCTCCTGCAGGTCTATTTTTGTAGCTTCCAAAGACTGAAGACTTTTTTTCAGCTGATTACGCAACTCCAACATATCACCCTTACTTTGCTCCTGCAAAGTCTGAATTTCAATTTCCTTTTCCATGAGGATGGTATCTTTCTCCATTATAGTGTCTCTGCGTTTTTGCAACTCGGAAAAAAGAAGAGCAGTGGATTCTTCCCACTGTAACACCTGAGCCTGCAAGTTTCTATGCTCCATCCTAAGCAACTCCAGGGTGTGTTCCTTTTCTTCCATTTTCCGTTGCAAGGCATCCATCTCAGCCCTGCACACATACTCGGTTTCCTCCAAACCGATGACCTCCATTTGCTGCTGGCGTCTCTGTTTCCAGCCTGCCATGCTCTCTTGGTGAGCTTTTTGTTGAGCTGCAAAGCTCCGCTGAAAATCCACATTTGCCTCAGTGTTGCTAGGGACAACAACTTCTCTTTTTAGCAGACTCTGTTCAGGCATGGATGGAGCTCGTTCAGGCGGTAACATCCCCTCCATCCATAGAATCCGGTCTCTCATTTCAGCTATCTTTGCATCTTTCAGGTGTTTTGATCACCCCATCTTCAATAACTCCACAATACATTTTTCACAGTCCAGCAAAAAATGTTGAGACCACTGTCTCTTTAAAGCCAGCAGCTTTTCTCTCTCTTGCAGGATCTCCTTTCCTGCAGACACAGTTTGTGCAGTCTCATGCACCAGACAAAGTTCATCAAAAATTTTGAGACTACTGTCTCTTAAAAACAAGTAGCTTTTTTTTTTTTCTCTTTCAGGATCTCCTCTCCTGCACACATAGATTGTGCAATCTCATGCACCAGACAAAGTTCACAGGACAGATGAACTTCTTTGCAGGGATCTCTGCTTCTGCCCAATGCATACCTCCACCATATGTGGGAGATTAGCTCGGTGGCGGGTATGGATGACCCCTTGAGGGGATTTGTTACACAGGGAGATAGCCGAGAAGTGGTTGCAAACAGTTTGGTTTATTCATGCAATTTTCTTCACCAGACTGCAAGCGTCAAAAACATCAAAATAAAATAAAACACAAAATAAATCCTTGCCACTGTGGGCGGCTACCTTCTCACATACAGGAACCTACCTACGGAGTCTGTCTCCAACCTACTGTTGGGCAAACTTTGCTGATCCTACAGCAGACACTCAATAGTCCATTTATTTTTTCTTCTCACAGCACATGTTCATTGGACTTTCCTTTCACATAGAAAACATCCCTTTGTTTGTCTCTTCACACTCTTCACCTAGCAACCATTCCTTTGCTTGTCTCTTCACATAGCACACAATACATTTATTTCTTTCCACATAGAAATAGTCCAAGACCTCACCTTGAGTAGTCTTCAGTAGTGTTGAGCGAACACGGACTGTATTATTCGTGTTCGTACCGAATAATTGGATTTTTTGTACCCGAACACGGACACGGACACTTTACTGTATGTTCGGGTAAAAATCCGTGTTCGGTCGTTTTATTTCCGGGTTTTGCATGCTTTGGCGCTCTTTTCATGGCGGGCTTTCAACAGCCAATCAACAATCGTTTAACTGGTGTGCCTTAAGCCATCCCAGCCATGCCTGCAAATGTCTCAGTAGCTGTGATTGGCCGTCTGAAGCATGTGACCAAGTCTTTATAAGTTCGAGGCAGCCGCAGCGGCGTCATTATGCTGCTTAGATTCAGGGACAGAGCACACATCAACGTGCTGGCTGCTGATTAGGGAAAGATAGGCAGGAAAAAACCATTTGTGTCCGGATAGAATTGAGGGACAGGTCGGAGTGTTTAGGCAGGGCGAGTTGTAGGCATTTTAGGGATAGAGTCTGCTGAATTATATAGGGTCAGTGTCTTCTACAAACTACAATCGATATTGCTGTGTGGGGGGTGGGGTCTGCACTCAATCCTGATCTACGATCTCTTCTCAATCCTGTTAGGGACAGAGTCTGCTGAATTTTAGGGAAACTGTGTTCTACAAACTACAATCGATATTGCTGTGTGGTGTGGGATTGGAGATAGGCAGGTGTCAGTGATCCACATCCATTTTTCTGTGTGTGAGCTGCAGTGAACACAATCTTTTTGGGCTGCAGTGAACACAATCTTTTTGGGCTGCAGTGAACACAATCTTTTTGGGCTGCAGTGAACACAATCTTTTTGGGCTGCAGTGAACACAATCTTTTTGGGCTGCAGTGAACACAATCTTTTTGGGGTGCAGTGAACAAAATCTTTTTGGGGTGCAGTGAACACAATCCTTTTTGGTGTGCAGTGAACACAATCTTTGTGGGGTGCAGTGAACAAAATCCTTTGTGGGGTGCAGTGAACACAATCTTTTTGGGGTGCAGTGAACAAAATCCTTTTTGGGGTGCAGTGAACAACATCCTTTTTGGGGTGCAGTGAACACAATCTTTTTGGGGTGCAGTGAACAAAATCCTTTGTGGGGTGCAGTGAACACAATCTTTTTGGGGTGCAGTGAACACAATCTTTTTGGGGTGGAGTGAACAACATCCTTTTTGGGGTGCAGTGAACAAAATCCTTTTTGGGGTGCAGTGAACAAAATCATTTTTGGGGTGCAGTGAACACAATCTTTTTGGGGTGCAGTGAACACAATCTTTGTGGGGTGCAGTGAACACAATCTTTTTGGGGTGGAGTGAACAACATCCTTTTTGGGGTGCAGTGAACAACATCCTTTTTGGGGTGCAGTGAACACAATCTTTTTGGGGTGCAGTGAACACAATCTTTGTGGGGTACAGTGAACAGAATCTTTGTGGGGTGCAGTGAACACAATCTTTGGGGGGTACAGTGAACACAATCTTTGTGAGGTGCAGTGAACACAATCTTTGTGGGGTGCAGTGAACACAATCATTGTGGGGTGCAGTGAACTCAATCTTTGTGGGGTACAGTGAACACAATCTCATACTGAAGGTTTGAGGGTGCTGCCTGTTCCATACTCCCCCTACTCCTCATCTAGCCTTTTAGGGGTACAAACAATAGTAATTGGGGCCTAGTGTGGTTGTGTACGTGTGATATACATACACTTTTTTGGGATCATATTTTCTATTCCGCTATTTAATCAAAAACCTTTGGGGATCAGTTAAATTGGGGGATAGTCTGTGTTGGTACGTGTGAGAGAGATCCACCTTTCCAAGTTGTTGGGGTTCATCTCATACTTCTGAAGGTTTGAGGGTGCTGCCTGTTCCATACTCCCCCTACTCCTAGCCTTTTAGGGGTACAAACAATAGTAATTGGGGCCTAGTGTGGTTGTGTACGTGTGATATACATACACTTTTTTGGGATCATATTTTCTATTCCGCTATTTAATCAAAAACCTTTGGGGATCAGTTAAATTGGGGGATAGTCTGTGTTGGTACGTGTGAGAGAGATCCACCTTTCCAAGTTGTTGAGGTTCATCTCATACTTCTGAAGGTTTGAGGGTGCTGCCTGTTCCATACTCCCCCTACTCCTAGCCTTTTAGGGGTACAAACAATAGTAATTGGGGCCTAGTGTGGTTGTGTACGTGTGATATACATACACTTTTTTGGGATCATATTTTCTATTCCGCTATTTAATCAAAAACCTCTGGGGATCAGTTAAATTGGGGGATAGTCTGTGTTGGTACGTGTGAGAGAGATCCACCTTTCCAAGTTGTTGGGGTTCATCTCATACTTCTGAAGGTTTGAGGGTGCTGCCTGTTCCATACTCCCCCTACTCCTAGCCTTTTAGGGGTACAAACAATAGTAATTGGGGCCTAGTGTGGTTGTGTACGTGTGATATACATACACTTTTTTGGGATCATATTTTCTATTCCGCTATTTAATCAAAAACCTTTGGGGATCAGTTAAATTGGGGGATAGTCTGTGTTGGTACGTGTGAGAGAGATCCACCTTTCCAAGTTGTTGAGGTTCATCTCATACTTCTGAAGGTTTGAGGGTGCTGCCTGTTCCATACTCCCCCTACTCCTAGCCTTTTAGGGGTACAAACAATAGTAATTGGGGCCTAGTGTGGTTGTGTACGTGTGATATACATACACTTTTTTGGGATCATATTTTCTATTCCGCTATTTAATCAAAAACCTTTGGGGATCAGTTAAATTGGGGGATAGTCTGTGTTGGTACGTGTGAGAGAGATCCACCTTTCCAAGTTGTTGGGGTTCATCTCATACTTCTGAAGGTTTGAGGGTGCTGCCTGTTCCATACTCCCCCTACTCCTAGCCTTTTAGGGGTACAAACAATAGTAATTGGGGCCTAGTGTGGTTGTGTACGTGTGATATACATACACTTTTTTGGGATCATATTTTCTATTCCGCTATTTAATCAAAAACCTTTGGGGATCAGTTAAATTGGGGGATAGTCTGTGTTGGTACGTGTGAGAGAGATCCACCTTTCCAAGTTGTTGGGGTTCATCTCATACTTCTGAAGGTTTGAGGGTGCTGCCTGTTCCATACCCCCCCTACTCCTAGCCTTTTAGGGGTACAAACAATAGTAATTGGGGCCTAGTGTGGTTGTGTACGTGTGATATACATACACTTTTTTGGGATCATATTTTCTATTCCGCTATTTAATCAAAAACCTTTGGGGATCAGTTAAATTGGGGGATAGTCTGTGTTGGTACGTGTGAGAGAGATCCACCTTTCCAAGTTGTTGGGGTTCATCTCATACTTCTGAAGGTTTGAGGGTGCTGCCTGTTCCATACTCCCCCTACTCCTAGCCTTTTAGGGGTACAAACAATAGTAATTGGGGCCTAGTGTGGTTGTGTACGTGTGATATACATACACTTTTTTGGGATCATATTTTCTATTCCGCTATTTAATCAAAAACCTTTGGGGATCAGTTAAATTGGGGGATAGTCTGTGTTGGTACGTGTGAGAGAGATCCACCTTTCCAAGTTGTTGGGGTTCATCTCATACTTCTGAAGGTTTGAGGGTGCTGCCTGTTCCATACTCCCCCTACTCCTAGCCTTTTAGGGGTACAAACAATAGTAATTGGGGCCTAGTGTGGTTGTGTACGTGTGATATACATACACTTTTTTGGGATCATATTTTCTATTCCGCTATTTAATCAAAAACCTTTGGGGATCAGTTAAATTGGGGGATAGTCTGTGTTGGTACGTGTGAGAGAGATCCACCTTTCCAAGTTGTTGGGGTTCATCTCATACTTCTGAAGGTTTGAGGGTGCTGCCTGTTCCATACCCCCCCTACTCCTAGCCTTTTAGGGGTACAAACAATAGTAATTGGGGCCTAGTGTGGTTGTGTACGTGTGATATACATACACTTTTTTGGGATCATATTTTCTATTCCGCTATTTAATCAAAAACCTTTGGGGATCAGTTAAATTGGGGGATAGTCTGTGTTGGTACGTGTGAGAGAGATCCACCTTTCCAAGTTGTTGGGGTTCATCTCATACTTCTGAAGGTTTGAGGGTGCTGCCTGTTCCATACCCCCCTACTCCTAGCCTTTTAGGGGTACAAACAATAGTAATTGGGGCCTAGTGTGGTTGTGTACGTGTGATATACATACACTTTTTTGGGATCATATTTTCTATTCCGCTATTTAATCAAAAACCTTTGGGGATCAGTTAAATTGGGGGATAGTCTGTGTTGGTACGTGTGAGAGAGATCCACCTTTCCAAGTTGTTGGGGTTCATCTCATACTTCTGAAGGTTTGAGGGTGCTGCCTGTTCCATACTCCCCCTACTCCTAGCCTTTTAGGGGTACAAACAATAGTAATTGGGGCCTAGTGTGGTTGTGTACGTGTGATATACATACACTTTTTTGGGATCATATTTTCTATTCCGCTATTTAATCAAAAACCTTTGGGGATCAGTTAAATTGGGGGATAGTCTGTGTTGGTACGTGTGAGAGAGATCCACCTTTCCAAGTTGTTGGGGTTCATCTCATACTTCTGAAGGTTTGAGGGTGCTGCCTGTTCCATACTCCCCCTACTCCTAGCCTTTTAGGGGTACAAACAATAGTAATTGGGGCCTAGTGTGGTTGTGTACGTGTGATATACATACACTTTTTTGGGATCATATTTTCTATTCCGCTATTTAATCAAAAACCTTTGGGGATCAGTTAAATTGGGGGATAGTCTGTGTTGGTACGTGTGAGAGAGATCCACCTTTCCAAGTTGTTGAGGTTCATCTCATACTTCTGAAGGTTTGAGGGTGCTGCCTGTTCCATACTCCCCCTACTCCTAGCCTTTTAGGGGTACAAACAATAGTAATTGGGGCCTAGTGTGGTTGTGTACGTGTGATATACATACACTTTTTTGGGATCATATTTTCTATTCCGCTATTTAATCAAAAACCTTTGGGGATCAGTTAAATTGGGGGATAGTCTGTGTTGGTACGTGTGAGAGAGATCCACCTTTCCAAGTTGTTGGGGTTCATCTCATACTTCTGAAGGTTTGAGGGTGCTGCCTGTTCCATACCCCCCCTACTCCTAGCCTTTTAGGGGTACAAACAATAGTAATTGGGGCCTAGTGTGGTTGTGTACGTGTGATATACATACACTTTTTTGGGATCATATTTTCTATTCCGCTATTTAATCAAAAACCTTTGGGGATCAGTTAAATTGGGGGATAGTCTGTGTTGGTACGTGTGAGAGAGATCCACCTTTCCAAGTTGTTGAGGTTCATCTCATACTTCTGAAGGTTTGAGGGTGCTGCCTGTTCCATACTCCCCCTACTCCTAGCCTTTTAGGGGTACAAACAATAGTAATTGGGGCCTAGTGTGGTTGTGTACGTGTGATATACATACACTTTTTTGGGATCATATTTTCTATTCCGCTATTTAATCAAAAACCTTTGGGGATCAGTTAAATTGGGGGATAGTCTGTGTTGGTACGTGTGAGAGAGATCCACCTTTCCAAGTTGTTGGGGTTCATCTCATACTTCTGAAGGTTTGAGGGTGCTGCCTGTTCCATACTCCCCCTACTCCTAGCCTTTTAGGGGTACAAACAATAGTAATTGGGGCCTAGTGTGGTTGTGTACGTGTGATATACATACACTTTTTTGGGATCATATTTTCTATTCCGCTATTTAATCAAAAACCTTTGGGGATCAGTTAAATTGGGGGATAGTCTGTGTCGGTACGTGTGAGAGAGATCCACCTTTCCAAGTTGTTGGGGTTCATCTCATACTTCTGAAGGTTTGAGGGTGCTGCCTGTTCCATACCCCCCCTACTCCTCATCTAGCCTTTTAGGGGTACAAACAATAGTAATTGGGGCCTAGTGTGGTTGTGTACGTGCGAGATACATACACTTTTTTTGATCATATTTCCTATTCCGCTATTCAATAAAAACCTTTGAGGATCAATTGAATTGCGGGATAGTCTGTGTCGGTACGTGTGAGAGAGATCCACCTTTCCAAGTTGTTGGGGTTCATCTCATACTTCTGAAGGTTTGAGGGTGCTGCCTGTTCCATACCCCCCCTACTCCTCATCTAGCCTTTTAGGGGTACAAACAATAGTAATTGGGGCCTAGTGTGGTTGTGTACGTGCGAGATACATACACTTTTTTTGATCATATTTCCTATTCCGCTATTCAATAAAAACCTTTGAGGATCAATTGAATTGCGGGATAGTCTGTGTCGGTACGTGTGAGAGAGATCCACCTTTCCAAGTTGTTGGGGTTCATCTCATACTTCTGAAGGTTTGAGGGTGCTGCCTGTTCCATACCCCCCCTACTCCTCATCTAGCCTTTTAGGGGTACAAACAATAGTAATTGGGGCCTAGTGTGGTTGTGTACGTGCGAGATACATACACTTTTTTTGATCATATTTCCTATTCCGCTATTCAATAAAAACCTTTGAGGATCAATTGAATTGCGGGATAGTCTGTGTCGGTACGTGTGAGAGAGATCCACCTTTCCAAGTTGTTGGGGTTCATCTCATACTTCTGAAGGTTTGAGGGTGCTGCCTGTTCCATACCCCCCCTACTCCTCATCTAGCCTTTTAGGGGTACAAACAATAGTAATTGGGGCCTAGTGTGGTTGTGTACGTGCGAGATACATACACTTTTTTTGATCATATTTCCTATTCCGCTATTCAATAAAAACCTTTGAGGATCAATTGAATTGCGGGATAGTCTGTGTCGGTACGTGTGAGAGAGATCCACCTTTCCAAGTTGTTGGGGTTCATCTCATACTTCTGAAGGTTTGAGGGTGCTGCCTGTTCCATACCCCCCCTACTCCTCATCTAGCCTTTTAGGGGTACAAACAATAGTAATTGGGGCCTAGTGTGGTTGTGTACGTGCGAGATACATACACTTTTTTTGATCATATTTCCTATTCCGCTATTCAATAAAAACCTTTGAGGATCAATTGAATTGCGGGATAGTCTGTGTCGGTACGTGTGAGAGAGATCCACCTTTCCAAGTTGTTGGGGTTCATCTCATACTTCTGAAGGTTTGAGGGTGCTGCCTGTTCCATACCCCCCCTACTCCTCATCTAGCCTTTTAGGGGTACAAACAATAGTAATTGGGGCCTAGTGTGGTTGTGTACGTGCGAGATACATACACTTTTTTTGATCATATTTCCTATTCCGCTATTCAATAAAAACCTTTGAGGATCAATTGAATTGCGGGATAGTCTGTGTCGGTACGTGTGAGAGAGATCCACCTTTCCAAGTTGTTGGGGTTCATCTCATACTTCTGAAGGTTTGAGGGTGCTGCCTGTTCCATACCCCCCCTACTCCTCATCTAGCCTTTTAGGGGTACAAACAATAGTAATTGGGGCCTAGTGTGGTTGTGTACGTGCGAGATACATACACTTTTTTTGATCATATTTCCTATTCCGCTATTCAATAAAAACCTTTGAGGATCAATTGAATTGCGGGATAGTCTGTGTCGGTACGTGTGAGAGAGATCCACCTTTCCAAGTTGTTGGGGTTCATCTCATACTTCTGAAGGTTTGAGGGTGCTGCCTGTTCCATACTCCCCCTACTCCTCATCTAGCCTTTTAGGGGTACAAACAATAGTAATTGGGGCCCAGTGTGGTTGTGTACGTGTGATATACATACACTTTTTTTGGATCATATTTTCTATTCCGCTATTTAATTTAACTGGGCCTCCATGCGAGACCTGTGTGCCTTGTTGCGCTGTTTTGAGTACTCCACCAACATGGCCAGTGGCAATGACGCCGTTCTCAGCTTAACTATCCCACTTCCATGCCTCCTTGAAAAAACAATTCGGGCGATGATGGAAGAGGATGTGGCACAGGATGAGGAGGAGGAGGAGGATGAAGAGGTAACATTTCCAAGGCTTTCAGGGCAGTCATTCGCAAGGGGCTCCGAGGGTGGGTTCCTGCACACGCAAACGCCAGGGACGCAATTGTCCAGCAGGGGCACAGTTCTGGAGGATGAGGAGGATGAGGAGGAGGAGGAGCTGGAGGAGGAGATGGAACCATGTTCACAGCAGGGTGGCACCCAGGCCAGCTCATGGCCATCACTGGTGCGTGGCTGGGGGGATACAGAGGACACGGACGATACACCTCCCACAGAGGACAGCCTTTCGTTGCCTCTGGGCAGCCTGGCACACATGAGCGATTACATGCTGCAGTGTCTCCACAACGACCGCCGAGTTGCCCACATTCTAACTTGTGCTGATTACTGGGTGGCCACGCTGCTGGATCCCCGTTACAAGGACAACGTACCGTCCTTAATTCACTCACTGGAGCGCGATCGCAAGATGCGCGAGTACAAGCGCACGCTGGTAGACGCCATGCTGCTGGCATTCCCATCTGACAGCGGGGCCACAGTGGAAGCACAAGGCAGAGGAGGAGGAGGAGGAGGTCGCCAACGCAACCAGGGCACCGCCAGCACCTCAGAAGGCAGGGTTAGCATGGCCGAAATGTGGAAAAGCTTTGTCAGCACGCCACAACAAACAGCAGCACCAGCAGCTCAGATGGAACGTCTTAGCAGGAGGCAGCATTTTACCAACATGGTGGAGCAGTATGTGTGCACACGCCTACATGTAGTGAATGACGGGTCTGCCCCCTTCAACTTCTGGGTCTCCAAATTGGGCACATGGCTTGAGCTTGCCCTTTACGCCTTGGAGGTGCTGGCGTGCCCTGCAGCCAGTGTATTATCTGAACGGGTATTTAGCACGGCTGGGGGCGTTATAACAGACAAGCGCAGCCGCCTGTCCAGAGACAATGTGGACAAGCTCACGTTCATTAAAATGAACCAGGCATGGATCCCACGGGACTTTTCCGTACCTTATGCAGAATAGCAATGGATACCGACCTTACCCACCCATTGTTCCATTTTTGCTCTTTCTCACTCTTTTGGGGTGTACCCTCATTTAAAATTTTTGAAAAGAAGCAGTGTTGGCTACCTCGTCCTCCTCCTCAGGGCCAGATTAATGTAGGGGCTATTGGAGCTGCAGCTCCAGGCCCCTACCTTTTATATAGGCCCCGGGTTGGCCATATTCACTGTTACCGCTCTTCTGTCACTTGTAAACACAGAAGTCTGGCTTCTATGCTCGCTTCCCCAGGCAGCACCCTCAGAACCTCCCCACACAGCGTGAAGGCCGGACAAGGAGGGACAGTTGGCGATGCATGGATGTGTTTATGGGCTTCAGAGACAGCATCCCATGTTGAATTAGGCATGCATGGCTGCACCCTTCCTCCTCTGGGTGCATGGCAAGGCACGGCCCTTAAGGCCCTTCAAAATCCTCAGCACCAAGCCCATGATGCTGTTAATCCGGCCCTGGTCCTCCTCCACCGCCGCTTCCACCTACACCGCCCATAGGTGTGCGCAGCCTATTGCATTAAGGTGTGCACCCCAAAGTTGAAATACACATGCATGTGTTTGCCAGCAGGGAGAGTAATGTATCGGGGCCATGTACCTGTAGGCAAGGAGAAATAGAGCAGAGCAGGTCCCAGGGAGATCTTTCCCATCTCCTCACTGGCAATGCTATGTGCCCTAGGTGATTAGGGTGTGCCCAGGCACACCCAGCACACCCTGTGCGCACGCCTATGTCACCGCTAGGCTTGTGACGGTATCAGATTTTCATGCTGCGATTAATTGATTAAGGTTTTGCCACGGTATACGGTATTATCACGGTATTCTATTATTAAATTTAAATTATTAAATTTCCACCTCACTTCAATTTCATTGCTGAATTTAGGGGCTTTGGTTCACTTATGCACATTATTATATAGTCAGTCAGTACAGACTCTGTGAACCAGGCCTAAAATAGGTCATCAAGCAGTGTCTGGCCTAACTGGTGATAACTGGTTCTGGCGCTCGGCTCCGATCCGATGGCCTGGTCATTAAGAGGGCAAATCCTTGTGGTCAAGAAGTGGTTAAACCTGAAGGAGGTGTTGTTTATAAATTACTTTACTATTGCTTTAGGCCTGGTTCACATGTATGCGGGTTGGTGGTTCACATTTGCACAGGCATAGCAGCCCATTGATTTGAATGGGCTGCTATGCCCTCATTTTCCGCAGAAAAAAGGTGCATGCAGCATTTTTTTAAAATTCAGTGGCCTTGAAATCCATCCTGCTTTTGCACCATGCGACTAACCTGCAGTTCCTGCTCTGGCAAGCTTTCTGCATTTTTTGTATACGTGGGCACGGCATTTAAAAATAAACAGTTTGCGTGTGCAGCAACGGCAGGTAAGTCGCATGGTGCAAAAGAAGGATGGATTTCATGGCCACTGCATTTTTTTAAATTCTGCATGCACCTTTTATCAGCTGAAAACGCAGGCATAGCAGCTCAAGCCCATTCACATCAATGGGCTGCTATGCCTGTGCAAATGTGGGCCCCCAACCCGCATACATGTGAACCAGGCCTAAAGCAATAGTAAAGTCATTAATTGGTTAAACCTGCAGGAGGACCGGTGTTTTTATCTATTAATGACTTTACTATTGCTTTAGGCCTGGTTCACATGTATGCGGGTTGGGGGCCCACATTTGCACAGGCATAGCAGCCCATTGATGTGAATGGGCTTGAGCTGCTATGCCTGCGTTTTCAGCTGAAAAAAGGTGCATGCAGAATTTAAAAAAATGCAGTGGCCATGAAATCCATCCTTCTTTTGCACCATGCGACTTACCTGCCGTTGCTGCACACGCAAACTGTTTATTTTTAAATGCCGTGCCCACGTATACAAAAAATGCAGAAAGCTTGCCAGAGCAGGAACTGCAGGTTAGTCGCATGGTGCAAAAGCAGGATGGATTTCAAGGCCACTGAATTTAAAAAAAATGCTGCATGCACCTTTTTTCTGCGGAAAATGAGGGCATAGCAGCCCGTTCAAATCAATGGGCTGCTATGCCTGTGCAAATGTGGGCCGCCAACCCGCATACATGTGAACCGCCAACCCGCATACATGTGAACCACCAACCCGCATACATGTGAACCAGGCCTAAAGCAATAGTAAAGTCATTAATAGATAAAAACACCGGTCCTCCTGCAGGTTTAACCACTTCTGGATCGCAAGGATTTGCCCCTTTAAAGACCAGGCCATCGGATCAGAGCGCCAGGACCAGTCATCACCAGGTAGGCCAGACACTGCTTGATGGCTATATAATAATGTAATGTGGGCTGCTAGGCGTGTGTGTGTGTATATATATATTTATTAGAGCTGCACGATTCTGGCCAAAATGAGAATCACGATTTTTTAGCTTGGAATAAAGATCACGATTCTCTCACGATTCTCTGTGTAACAAAAAAAAAAAAAATTGGGATAACTTTACTGTTACGTTTTTTTTTTTTTTTTTATTCATTAAAGTCTAATCATTGCGTTTGAAAGACTGCTGCGCAAATACAGTGTGACATAAAATATTACAACAATCGCCATTTTATTCTGTAGGGTCTCTGCTAAAAAAATATATAAAATGTTTGGGGGTTCTAAGTACTTTTCTAGCAAAAAAAAAACTGATTTTAACTTGCAAACAGCAAGTGTCAGAAAAAGATCCAGTCTTTAAGAGGTTAAACTTCCTTTCTCCCTGGCAGAGGGAAGGAAAAGATACAAATGTAATCATTTTTGTTTATAGTTAGGAGACTTAATGCTGAAAGGTGTTAGCTGAGTGAGTGAATGAGTCATCCAGCTCACTGAAATGTATCAATTCACAAGTCAGGCAGACTTGACAGAGAAACTCGGTATTTTAAAAATGCCACAATAACAATACCGTGGCTATGCAATACCGCGATATATCGAATTACCGAAAACCGGCATATGTCTAGTCACCGCCACATCCACCACCACCTCAACCTCCCTCCTACTCCATATGGGCCTCGTCCTTCAGAGATGAAGAAGAACATTGTTTTATTTTTCTGGTTTTTTTTGTTGTTTTAAGTTATTTCCCTATCCACATTTGTTTGCAGAGCACTTGCCATGCTCTTAATTACGTTTTGCTGCCATTTGCAGCACTCTAGCCCTTTCCTTTGGTGTTTTAGAGCCATTTTAGTGCCTTAAAGTTCGGGTCCCCATTGACTTCAATGGGGTTCGGTGTCCGGGAAAAGTTCGGTAAAAGTCCGGGACACGGACCCGGACTTTTTTTTAAAGTTCGGCCGAACCCGTCGAACACGGACATCTAGGTGTTCGCTCAACCCTAGTCTTCAGTCTTAATTAATTTCCCCTTCACACAGGAAATGTCCATTGGTTTCTTTTCACATAGAAACGATCCAAGACCTCACCTCGAGTAGTCTTCACACTTGTTACCCTCCTCAGCGCACATCGCTTCAGGAGGTCTTCCCCATGCACACACAGCTTTCAGGGGGCACACATCTGACTGTCCTCCTCTCCCCATGCCCACACAGCGTCAGGAGGCAGCAATCAATAGACTTCCTTTGGACAAATAATAGAGGCCTTAACTTCCTCATTCCGAACAGCTGAAGGTTCTTCAACTTCCTTAAGCCGTCCTGGCTACCTCTGCAGCCGACACCCTACATCCACAGATTTACCTGACTTCCTGTCACACACCACAAATGTAAAATACCCTTCTCCTAGCTGTGAGGTTTTGCCAGTAGAAAAAAATCACACCAGGTTAGGGATAACTTGCTTAATCTATAAATGCAGATTACCATAAATGGCAATTTCAACAGAATTAAATAACAGATTAGGCAAGATCCGACACAGGCTGCTAAACAGGGTAAACAAACTATACCCAAGTAGAAAAGGGTAAAAAAAAAAGCAATATAATAATAATACTTTTTATGTTTGCCTACAACTGAGCTTTAAAATATAGAGTGGAAAGGTATAAGGCAAGAGAAAAATGCAATAACCCCATGACCCTAAAATAATGTTTTCATCAAAAACTTCCTTCGTCATAGAGGTGCTGTTTTGCATTCAAGCTTTTGTAATGCACTATTTGTAAACATAGAATAGATCCATTATATAAAGTAATGATGAAAATAATTTTAAGTAGGCAGACAATATGTCATGGTCACACACATTCATTTTCCGCATGCAAAGAAAATCTTCCCTGTGCATGGTTCAATATCATGGTGCCCAAACTGATTTTGTTTTCACAAATCTTTGGAAGGGAAAAATCAATGTTATGCTAAGAAAACTACTTTTTTAACCACACAAAAATCTTGTGAGTACAAACAAAAAAAATGCTTATATTTCTTTTGATTTAACCAATAGACACAGTACAGTAAGTAAACATTGTTACCGTAAGACAGAAAGTATGTTAATGGCACAATTATTACATGACAATACTGTAAAGCAAAAAAGTCCAAAAAAAGAAAGCTAATTCAGCCTCTACATGTAATGACTAGTGTAGCCACCCTCCTGCATGGTGTTGTAGGTTGGACTCAATTCCGTCAGGGAGAAAGCTAGCATTTTGCCTTCAGTTGGATCCGTAGCTGCACATGACAACGAAAGGCAACAATTTTTATTCAATTTCATTTCTCCAGCTTCACAGGGAGAGAGGGTTATAGGTAGGTTCCCAAAAGCAATGAGGGCTTCCAGACTGTATAAGTCCAAGAGAGTGCCAGGATACTCTGTGGGCAAACACCAATCCCCCTCCAGCAAACATCCATTGGGCTCTTCCACCTAGAAGTGCATACCCTCCTCAACCAGGCAGGGCAGCTTGAAGAATTCTAAACTTGGATTCTGGCCTACACAGCACAAACACTTTTCACATATTCTCCCCAGTCCAGAGCCTCACCAGACCACTCCCCAAACTTTTATAGCCTCCCCCAGCATGTACCACTGAAGGAAACTACTAGTGGTAGTCAGAAGGGACATAAAGGCTCAATAGCACCCGATTTTCTACTATTGCCCTAAGTGCCAGTGACACTTAGTCGTGACAGTAGGGTATTGCAGCAATCCTAAAACATAGGAGAGAAGCCAAATGAGAAACTAAAAAGTGTCCCAGGCAAACTCCTACCCAGGAAAAGTAAATTTATTAGACACCCCTGAAACACAGGGAAGCTACACTAGTAAGCTGAAATATATAAATGTTTTGTTTTTTGGGTGTGATACCCTATAAAATGTATCTAAGACCAAAACCTTCATTTTGGCACTGGCACAGATAGGTGCCTGCTTGAAGCAGAAATAAAAGCAATACTTTTTTGGTTTCGAATAGGGAGGGTTACAACTCCAGGCAGTTTTTTTTTTTGGCCAAAAAAAAGAAAAGAAAGGAGTGCCAGACCAAAACCGTAAAGGAGTCTAAAATTTGAGTCACGTGAAGTCAGCTATTTGAGTCACGTGAATTCAGAAGGGGGTTGTGTCACGGGTGACATAGTGGGATGGCCCCGCCCCTTGCCTATATAACAAATGTCAAAGCGCAGAGCAGGCATATGGTGGGAGGCCTCCCCGGGGATTCATATAGAGGGGGGGGGCGAGATTTGGGCTCCCCCCGCAGACAACAAACAACCACAGCCCAGGGTTTTCAGGAAGAGGACCTTGTCCCCATCAACATGGGGACAAGGTGCTTCGGGGCGGTGGGGGCAAAGACTCAAAGCACCAACCCCCCACGTTGAGGGCATGTGACCTGGTATGGTTCAGGAGGGGGCCACCCCTTTCCTGACCTGCCTGGCTGCATGCTTAGATAAGGGTCTGGTATGAATTTTGGGATGGCCCCATGCGTTTTTTTTTTTTCTGGCATTTTATTTCTTAATTTTTTTTATTTAGCTGTCATAGGGGGAAACCCTTTGACAGCTGATGACTCATCGGTTGTTAAGGACACTGCGGCCAGCTTCCCAGCCCCACTCCTTAACAACAAGCTTACACTGCGCCCTGATTGGGCAAAGCTTTAAAAAATTTAAATTTTAAAATTTAATTTTAAAAATTTAATTTAAAAAAATGTTTTGCCTTTAGTTATATTTTGATGTTTGTGTTTCTTTCTTTTTTTATCTTTTTACAACAGATTTTACTATGACATTACCAAACACCAATGGCATTAAAACAGATTCTTCACATGACTCATTCTAGGAAATACATAGGCTACAATGTAAAAGTAAACAAAATGCCAACTTAAAGAAGTGATAATTGGCGACAGAGCCTGTTATACATTTTCAGAACAGACGTTGTTAATGCCTTGGTGTGCTGGCTTGGATACAAATTAACCTTTAAATGGAAAAAGGTAGGAGAATCATTTTTCCATAACAGGGGCACAGACAGTGATAAAAACACGACAAGCATTTGAATCCCTCTCCACTCTATTCCCTTTCTTATTCCATTCCATTTCCATTCTAATCCCTCTCATTTTAATGTTTGTGTTTTTTCTTTTTTTAACTTTTTACAACAGATTTTATTATGACATTACCAAACACCAATGGCATTAAAACAGATTCTTCACACGACTTATTCTAGGAAATTCACATACTACAATGTAAAAGTAAACAAATGCCAACTTATAGAAGTGATACTTGGCGATAGAGACTCTTATACATTTTCAGAACAGAAAATTTAAATGGAAAAAGGTAGGAGAATGATTTCACGGGATATGAAATAGATTATGGAAAATAGTATTTAAAGAACAGTTCTTATTTAACTGCTTTTTACCCTCTTAAAATGAGCTGTAGAACTGTGTCTGAAAATGGATACTATCTCAATCAGCTTATCTCCATATAACACTTCTGAATATTTTCCATAGTCACTATGTAACCATAGTCGCCTTATCTGATCGTTTTTTCATAATTTCCATCTATAACACTTTACTTTATTTCTCATTCCTACCTTACCCAGACAAAGATGCCTTATTTTTATTAACTCTGCTTACCCACAGTCTGACTTACTTTTCATACTGTAAGGTCCTATGCACACTGAGCATTTTGCCCCGGTGCAGGAGGTTCTGATGTTTAGGGTTGCCTTCCAGCCCTGCTGCTGACAGCCTGTCGCAATCAATGAGAGACTAATAGCTGCTGTGACTGTACAGTGCACCTAACAGTATTACCTGCAGTGTGCACTCAATGAGGAATGTTTGGAATGCATCAATTCTGCAATCCAAGAATTCATCCCTGGGTGCATACTGCCCCAAATGTTATTACTGTTTGGTGCAGTGTTCAGCCTCATTCAGCTGCAGCAACTTTCAGCATGGGCATAGTGTCAGGGTTCACAGGGGTCGCAATAGCGACTCCGCCAATGCTCCAGGGGTTCCTGCGTCCTGCCTGTCACACTGGACTAGAGGGGTGGCATTTATTAGAACTGATTACTTGTTTTTTTCACAAGCGGCCTGCTTCTCCTCCTCTACTACTGACATTCAGCTGCTGCAGGAGGAAAATACAAGTTATCCACACAAACATCCTGGAGCACAGTGTCGGGTGCGCTTGCATGGGGAAACCAGTCACACTGGTCCCACATTTCTTCCAGGGTGCCCTGGATCCAAAACACTGCAATAGTATCTTTCTTTGGCAGCCAGCATTTTTCTCTCTGCCAGCTGCCTGTACAAGCTCTCCCTGCAGAGTGGACTGAAGCTGCCTCCTCCTCGGCTCTGACATTTCAGGGAGGAAGGACAGTGTTCTGCATCTGCACTGATCTGAGGTTTGTAGGATATTTAATGGAGCCTTGCAGTTAAGGGGGACACAGCGACTGGGAGGGGAGATGGGGGGAATAGGCAGGCATCAATGATTCATGCTGCCAGGGGTGATTTTAGGGGGGGGGGGAGGTTAGGAGTAAATGTGCTCAGGGTGCTTTGGAAGGGAGAGTACTTGTGCTAGAAGAGGGGGTCAGATTTGAAGTCTGCCCCCTCCTAACACAAGTCTTACCTCCTTCCAAATTACCTCTTAGCACATGTCCTCTTAACCACCCTAAAGCAAAGAGATGCCGGTTGCCAGGCACCCTGCAAGAGATGCAAGGCAATTGTCCTGGGTGCCCATGCTAGCATGCCCCTACCAGACACCTGCTGACACACCCACTGCTGTACTGACACCAACCTCTGCTCTACTAACACATCCACTGCCCTCCTGACACCAACCTCTGCCCTTCTGACAGCATTCACTATCATACTGACATCATTCACTGCCCTACTGACACCATCCATTGCTCTACAGACACCAACAACTGCCATTCTGACACCATCCACTGCCCTACTGACACCAACCTCTTAGCTACTGACACATCCACTGCCGTACTGACACTGTCCACTGCCCTACTGACACTATTTTGATTAATTCTGTACCTTCTACAGAAATGTGTAGCTGGTTAAATGATTTTCATCCGACTGACCCCATGTTATCTTTTTTAAATGGTTAATTCAATGTGAACTTATGCTAATTTTACTTAGTAATGAACAGTTTATAGCAGTAGGAGTTTAATTCAACTACAGTCACTGGTAGTTGTGGTCAAAAATATGAGTGGTCTTATCATCCCATGAAAATTGATCAAGTCATCCAGTGGTCTGGACATTGTTTCCAGCTTTATATGAGACCTTACCATGTGGCCCTTCTAGTAATACAATGCTATTTCTCTACCATATACCCTTGCTCCTTTATGTATGTTCATCTCTCCCCCTGTTTTTACCTATACTACGGTACTATCTCATATGGATCAAAAGAGCTTATCCATGATGTACAGTTTTGCCATGTTATGCTTGGTTTGCAATTTTTTGTAAGATGCAATAAAATAAGATTGAACTAAAATGCAAAATCTATTTAAATAACATGCCTGGAGAATGCTTTTAACTTGCTTGTGAAGTGGCACTTTTTAGGGTGTATACAACCTACTACAGAAAACTAGGCGTTTACAAAGGAAAAAAAAAATGTGCAGTTTAACCACTTCAGCCTCCATGACATACCAGTAAGTCGTGAGGTTGAAGGGGTTGTATTAGGATACAGCCTGCAGCTACGGACATCATTCTAGTATCTTTTTTTTTTCTTCTGGTGATTGGATTTAATGTAAAAGTGATCCTAGTGGCTAATTAGCGGCTGAATTGCTTTTACAGACAGGTTTCAGCCACAGGTGGTACAGGAGAGCCCGGGACTCAAGCCGTTGGTTCTGCCAGTTGACCATAGAGATGACTGAGGACCAGAATATCCCTGATCATCTCTCTGGTCTAAGAAACCAAAATGGATGAGTATTTTGTCACTTCTGGTTTTGCCAAGATGTAAACAAGCCATTGCTGGTAGGTGAAAGGCAGCATCAGATCCATAAAGAGGAACTGTTAGTGCTCCAGCTATCACAAGGGATGTTATTCATCCCTTTTAATAGCCATATAATAAAAAACACTTTTTAAAGTGCCCAGGTCCCTCCGTGTTCGCATGTCAAGGCGAACTCATACGGAGGTCGCGCACGTACAGTGTTTGCACCAGACATGTGAGTTATCACCACAAACGTTATAACAGGAGCAATAATTCTAGCACCAGACCCCCTGTGTAATTCTAAACTGGTAACCTGTAAAGGCTTTTAAAGCGTCGCCTATGGATATTTTAATGTACTGTAGTGTGTCGCAGTTCCACAAGTGTGTGCAATTTTTCAGTGTGAAATGTTAGATATCTATGTACTCCGCGTAACATCGTCTTTTATATTTTACCAAACAACTGGGTACTATATTGTGTTTTTGCGCACAAAATTTAATTTAAGTGTATTTTTTTCCAGAAAAATTGCATTTGAAAAATTGCTGCGCAAATACCGTGTGACATGAAAAATTGCAACACACATAGAGAACTCAGGAATGCCAGGGCTCCCTTCTGACGTTGCATCACAATTAGACCAACCAATCTCTGACAATTTCTTTGGTGCACTCAAAACCATGTAACCAGGGACGATACTTGGTCCAGACAGCTATACTATGTCCTAGTACAAGAAGTTTTCCACTACTTTGGATTTGTAGCAGCCTGGTCAGATGGTCACAATATTCCAGATGTCACGCTTCAGGCAATTCTTAAAGAGGGGAAAGACCCTGCTCAATGTGCCAGCTACCGGCCGATTTCACTCCTGAATGTTAGCCTAAAAAGCTTTAATTGTAGCTACCAGACTGATCCCTCACATTCCCTGCCTGGTTCATCCAGATTAGTCTGGGTTCACTCTCGACAGGGAAGGACATGACAACACACAGCAGGTGCTAAACACGATTCATTATGCCCAGATACGTCATTTTCTTTTGGTGCATTTATCCATGGATGCAGAGAAGGCATTTGATAGAGTAGATTTTCCTGCAGGCAATGTTGGAACACATTTGTCTTGGTATAGGGATGTGAAAATGGCTTGCTTTATACTTTATACTCTACCCCTTCAGCCAGAGTGAGGGTCAACAACGTTCTTTCAGAGGCCCTCCCAATCTGTAATGGCACACGCCAAGGATTCCCTCTTTCGCCACCTATTTTTCTACTCACCCTCAAACCTTTTCTGAGAACTATTTGGGCCCACCCTGGCTTTACTGGTATCACCACCAAAACTCAAGAACACAAGCTTGCAGCTTTTGCCGATGATTTAATTTTTATTTCGTGACCTCCAAAGCATTACGCCCCCGTCCCTTTTGTTTGAATTGCACAGATATTGGCAACTGTCTAATTTCAAAATGAATTATACTAAGTTCAAGGTGATGGGCATTAAGCTAACCCCAGCGGCAGAGACTTTGAATACAGGTGCATCTGAAGATATTTAAATATCATCAAAAAGTTAATTGATTTTAATAATTTAATTCAAAATGTGAAGCTCATATATTATCTAGATTCATTACACACAGAGTAATATATTTCAAACATTTCTTTCTTTCAACTTTGATGATTATGACTTACAGCTCGTGAAAACCCAAGATTTAGTATCTCAGAAAATTTGAATATTGTGAAAAAGTTTAATATTGTAGTTTTTTTTTTACTAAAGCTATGGAGGGTAAAATTAGTCCCATTTCTGCAGAGAAACCAATCAGCTTCTAACCTCGGCTTAATAAGCTTTAGCAATAAAACCTGGAAGCTGATTTGTTTCTCCTCAGAATTGTGACTAATTTTGCCCTCTCTAGCTTTAGTAAATAACCCCATAGTGTCACACTCTAATCAGCTAATTCACTCAAAACACCTGTAAAGGTTTCCTGAGCCTTTAAATGGTCTCTCAGTCTGGTTCAGTAGGTTACACAATCATTGGGAAGACTGCTGGCTTGATAGTTGTCTAGAAGACAATCATTAACACCCTCCAAAAAGAGGGTAAGTCACAAAAGGCCATTGCTTAAGAAACTGGTTGTTCACAGAGTGCTGTATCGAGGCATATTAATGGAGAGTTGAGTGAAAGCAAAAAGTCTGGTAGAAAAAGTTGCACAAGCAACAGGCATAACCGCATCCTTGAAAGGATTGTGAAGCAAAGGCCATTCAAGAATTTAGGGGAGATTCACTAGAAGTGGACTACAGCTGGTTTCAGTGCTTCAAAAGCCACAACAAAAAGACATATCCAGGACATGGGCTACACCTGTCGCATTCCTTGTGTCAAGCCACACCCGAACCAGAGACAACATCAGAAGCGTCTTACCTGGGCTAAGAAAAAAAAATGGCTGAACTGTAGCTCAGTGGCCAAAAGTCCTCTTTTCGGATGAAAGTATGAAAAGTTTGCATTTCATTTTGAAATCAAGGTCCCAGATTCTGGAGGAAGATTGGACAGGCACAAAATCCAAGTTGCATGAGGTCCAGTGTTAAGTTTCCACAGTCAGTGATAATTTGGGGAGCCATGTCACCTGCTGGTGTTGGTCCACTGTGTTTTATTAAGTGGAAAGTCAGCGCAGCCCTCTACAAGGAAATTCTACCGCACTGCATGCTTCCCTCTGCTGACCAGCTTTATGGAGATGCTGAATGAATTTTTCAGCAGGACTTGGCACCTGCCAACACTGCCAAAAGTACCAATACCTGGTTTATTGATCTTGATATTTATTACTGTGCCAGTAAACTAGTCTGACCAAAACCCTATTGAGAATCTGAGGGGTATTGCCAAGAGGGAGATGAGAGACACCACCAGACCCAACAATGTAGACGAGCTGAAGGCCGCTGTCAAAGCAACCTGGGTTTCCTAACTACCTCAGCAGTGCTACAGGCTGATCGCCTCCATGCCACACCGCATTGATGCAGTAATTCATGCAAAAGGAGCCCCGACTATGTATTGAGTGCATACTATACTGTACATGGACATACTTTTCAGTAAGGCAATATTTCTGTATTAAAAAAATATTTTTTTGGTATTATGTAATCTAGTTATCTGAGATACTGAATTTTGAGTTTTTATTAGCTGTAAGCCATAATCATCAAAATTATAAAAATAAATGCTTGAAATATATCACACTGTGTGTAATGAATCTATATCATTTTTCCCTATTTTATTTAATTACTGAAATAAATGAACTTGTTAAAGATATTCTAATTTTTTTTGAGCTGCCCCTGTAAGCTTGAACTTCAATTTTAAATGGACAACATCTCACATATATTACCTGGGAATGAAAATCCCTTGTAAACTCCGCAGGATTTTTAAACTCAATTTCTCAGAATCTTTTGCTTTTCCCACAAAGCATCCCAGGTCAGCAGATACCAGGAGGGGGGTTATAACATCCTCCCTTGTTTGTACAGGACTCCAATAAAATAATGATAATCACATTTTGGCCAGTTACCTAAAACCTGCTGGTGCTGTGAAGAGTCTAAAGGGACTCTTCTTCATGTTTTCTGAGAATGCTCAAAATTACAAGACTTGCAAGGTAATGAAGTAGAAAACACAATCCAGACCCTAAAGGTGAACCCCTAACAAAAATAAAGCTGTTTACCTCCTGAATAACTCTCCGTTATCCAACATAAAATTCAAAAACTCCTTTCTTCAAACATTTGCTCACAGCAGTGAAGGCTTGTATTACTGCACTATGGAAAAGTACAAGCCCCCCAACATTAGCTCATTGGAAGAAGAGTATTGAGGAGATCCAGGGAATGGAAAGCCTCACTATAATTGTAAAGTAAAGGGAGGGCAAATACTGGAAGACCTTAACTCCCTATTTCTAATGTGACCAGACCCTCCTTGCCTCTCAGCCATGATTTGTTCTTTGCAAAGATTCTGGTTTCTTTTGACCTTATCAATGGCATTATCCCAGAGGGAGAAGGTTCCTCTCATCTAACCTTTTCCTCCCTGCTCCTGTCCCACCCTTCCCTTCCCCATCCTGCCCCTCCCCCTTCTTTTTTTTTTCTCCTCTGGTTTTCCCTCTCCCAGTTCTTCTTCTTCTTTTTTTTTTTTTTTTACTATTACTCCTTTCTATTAATTCTTCTGTAGTATACCTGTTGTAAGGCATACTTTCCTGCATGTAAATTACACAAAACATCCAACTTTAATTGCTGAATGCTGACAGCTTATAGCTGTTATAAGGCCATTTCTGCATGGGCTATTTCAACTGCCCTTTTTCATGTGTATGTTTTCTATTGCTAGTTGTATTGTATGCTGCCTATTTGGCGATCATTATTACATGATGCTGTTGTATCCTTTTCCCTGTTATGTGTCACATTGCTGAATTCCCTGAATGCTAAATAAATAAAAAAAAAATTGCAACACCAACACCCCCATTATATTCTCTAGGTCATCTGCTTAAAAAATATATAATGTTTGAGGGGTCTACGTAATTTTCTAGTAAACAAATGCTGATTTTTACGTAGGAGAGGAATGTCATAATTGGCCAGGGGCTGAAGTGCCAGCAAATGACAGCTCCCGGCTGCTTAGTTCTGTTTGTACACAAACTGCTGGGGATTCCTTTCATCTATACTAGATTCTTTATCCTAGATGAGCTGTTGAAAAATAGGAGTTCTACAATAAATTCCTGCCTGGTCGTAGCTCCTTGATACTCCATACCAGGATATATATACTATCATCCTGACGGATTTGGTCCCAGCTCTCTTTGTTGGGGTTTCCATCTACACTTTTCATCACCCTTGCTCATTCAGTTTACTTGTCTGGGGTTCTACATGGTCATATACATTTTCTATCTCCCCCATGTCTGCCGGGGGGATGGGTCTTGCCTGGTGGGATCCACTGTGTCTATTCAACGGATTGTGTACGTGCTGTTGAGTAACTGCTATATATACCCTCCTGAGGAAGCAGGCTTTGTCCTGTGAAACATGTAGAGCAGTGATGGCGAACCTTGGCACCCCAGATGTTTTGGAACTACATTCCCCATGATGCTCAACTACACTGGAGAGTGCATGAGCATCATGGGAAATGTAGTTCCAAAACATCTGGGGTGCCAAGGTTCGCCATCACTGATGTAGAGGAATATCAGTACTGAAAATAGGTGGAAAGTGTTGTCATCTATGGTTTTTCCTATCAGCAATACACACTACTGTGATTTGTTAACCCCTTGTTTGGGGATTTGACATTTTATTGATATATGTTTGTTGTATTTCATTGTTCAGATGGACACATTATTGTTTAATGTCCCTCTTTTTATATTTGTTTGACATGTGAATAAAATAAATTACTTTTTTATATATGTCTTTTTGATTCAATGTGTATACACTTGGCCTATTGTATGCTGAAAAGTCCCGCTCTAGTACATTGAAGACATGGCTTATTTTCAGCATCTCTTCTTTCTTCTTATCCATTTTCCAAGATGAAGTTCTGATAAACAGTAGATGTTAACAGAATGGTTTTAGACAAAAAAAGGTTGGCGTGGGGTTCCCCCTTAAAATGTTTAGTGAGCAGGATTTGGTGGAAATCCAGATTAGGCCCCACTCTTGGCTAGCTGTCTAATTTAACAATGATTCTTTTGGTAAGAGATCATGAATAAAAAAATACATTCAGCAAACTAGAGAACTGCAACTATAAATAACACAAATGTGTTGAATCTTTCAGCAGTTATGGGAATTTAATGCAAAATTGCATCTAAATGTAATGTTATTAATTTTTTTCCAATTTTTAGTGTTATTAATTAATCTCCTTACAGGATCCTTGCTTGGCTAACTCTTTGTGTACAAATTGAGAAGTCAAAGAGACATTGTATATTAACAATACAGAGTTTTCATAAACTATCTTTCATTTATTTTGATATGATTTGAAAAAATGGTCATTATTAGCTAATTTACAGATTGTTGGTTTGATTACTATGTTAAACAAGTACCTCACTGTACTGGAGTGTACTTTGTGATTGATGAAGCATTTATGTAGCTTGCCAATTAGTGGTTAGAGAGTTGAGAGTTAAATCTGTAACTTTCACATATTACAGGCTTATTTTAACCTCAACCATCAGCGGAACATTTAAAGAACACGTGTAGACGGTCTTTGTTTTCCTGCTTTTGAAATGCAATCAAACACAGGTCAGCAGATTCCTTATCACTTCAGTGGAGTAGCGTCGATCAGCCTTTATCAACCAGGGTGTCAAGGCACCCTGGGGTGCCTTGGGGTTTCTTCAGGGATGCCTTGGCAAAATGTCTAAAAATTGCCCCAAAATTATATACAAGCCGGTGTGTGGGTGAAACCTGCCTTTTAGTTTAGTTTTCATTGTAGACCATTAAAACCTTCTAGCTGCCAACCTCCTAATGACCAATGATCTCATCAGTTGATAAGGAGGATGTTGCCTGCATACCATCCTTGTTTGACCCTCCCTTGCCTCTCTCTATCAGCTTTTGGGTCTCATTAGCTGAGTGATGGAGAAAAACTTTAAGTTAACTTTAAGAATAAATCACCTTTAACGTTGGGTGTCCTATGTGTATTGATGTTACTGCATTATGGAAAACTATCAGAATAGTTTATACAATTTAGAATGTGGCGCCTCAAGACTGTCTGTGATTTTGGAGGGTGCCTCGAGATTTTCCAGGGTGGAAGGGAGAGATTTTTGAAGGGTGCCTTGACTGAAAAAAAGGTTGAGAAACACTGGTGTAGATGACGGTTCGAAACTTGTGCTTGACCTGCTTTGCCTTGCATTGCTTTTCTTTGGACACAACATATCTTATTGAAATGTGTTTTAACTGCAGATAAAGCTGGTCAAAAGCAGTAAAAATAAATAAATAAATAAAATAAAAAAGAAATTCATGCATTTGAGCAGCCCTGCGTTTGATTGTCTACATTAGTGTTTCTCAAACAGGTTTCTGCGAGACATCCCCAGGGATTCTGCTGCAAAACAATATTGATGTACAGTATGCTGCCTAATCTTGTTTCCAATATTGTTTGTAATGCGCGTTGACAGTCAGTATTGTCAGCACACATTAATACCTGATGCCTTCTCTGTAGTTCTGGCCCCTATAAAGTCAGTGGGTGGGGCCAGGAGTAGTACAGAGAGTGGGAGTAGAAGAAGGAGGTGACACGGTATTGCGAGGGGGGGGAAAAGAGAGCCACCAGAACACATGGCTGGATGGGAGGTGAGATCTTCTTAAAGATGCAGAATTTGGGGGGGGGGGGTTTGAGGGGCAGAGAGGAGGTAGAAGATGACATCTTGTGTATGTCAGCAGTAATGCAGACTGCAGAGAGCAGGAGCGCACAGCTTGATCAGACTGAATGTAGCAGGATGTGAGATGATAGCTTTTTGTTGTTATGCCATAACTGCACATAAAGCTGTTATGATCCCACCTCCTGCTACATTCAGTCTCATTCAGCCACGTGCTCCCACTCTCTGCATTCAACGCTGCCATAAACTGGATGTTACCTCCTACCTTACACTCCAGTCATGTGCTTCACATAGTTGCCGACATTTGAAAAAAATTTCCAGGGACACTTTGCAGCACAGCTTTCAATTACTTACCACACCCACTTCCACGAAGCTCCACCCACTCCGCCTACTTATAAGATTATAGGGTCTGCTCAATATAGAGAGAATTACAGTAAATTAAAAAGGGAATTTCAAACTTAAGGCCAAAGTAGCAGAGTTGGAATAAGTCTCCCATTCAGCTGCACTACTTCTGCGTAACATTTACGGGCAGCCCGATTAACGGTCGCTTCCAGGGACAATGTAAATTACCCGGGACAGGCTTCTTTTTGCCGGGACTGTCCCGGGAAAAAAGGGACAGCTGGCAAGTATGGCTTCATCTACAGCTCAATGATAAAATCCAATGTCCTGAGAGCTTTAGATCTGAACACTTTTTTCATGGGTTCCCTGAGATCTAAACCTTTATGCCAAGGGTTCCTCGAAGGCAAAAAGGATGAGAAACACTGGTCTACATGAATACTTAACATCCTAGTTTGTTCATTACACAGAAAACATAATCTTTTCATTTTCACTTTCTCTTAAAGGGTAAGTTCACCCTTTCATGAAAAATAAAAAAGTGATCTACTGTAAACCCAAATACTCTGGGCACCCCTCCAGACTCCGCTGCAAATAGCGCCCTGGTGCCCTATGCTGCACTGGAGTACATATCCATCATAATGCCTAAAAGAAGAAGTCTCAGATGTGGTTCTCATTAGTCAGCACTGTCATGTGGTTATGCTGAAAAATGAAAGCTTGCTATTGCGAGCATTATAATGGATTCTCTATCCAACTCTCCGACTATAAATTATGGTATGCAGTGTATGGACTGCTGAGCTGCCATCAAGTCCACATGTTGCACCATGCTTTTATGGGGTTCTTAGGAAGTGCCTTATAACATAATGGCAAGCCCATGATCTAATCATGTCAGTAGTTCCAGCACTAAACCCTGCCCCAACCTGCCATAGCATCTGAGACCTAGTACCATTTTACATTTTGCTGGAAACTGGTTGGTTAAAAAGGAAAAGTTCTGCAGTCCAGTAGGACACTAAGCACTATTGAGCAATGGCCCCACTGGCCCAATAAATAGAAATTGCAAAATCCTCATTTATATATGCATTTATTGCAAACTTGTTTGGAATGTACATTCATGCATACTTGCAAAAGCGTCTTTCCAAGCCTATATGCATATATGGCCCAGGTGTTGTGCAGGTGCAGCAGCAGGATCCAGAAAGTTTTATGATCTCTGCCTTGATCTGATCTAGCTACCTAGCTCAAAGGCCTAGGACTTTCTTCCACCTTCCTCATTGTACATTAGAACACTCAGCTCCACAAAATAAGCAGTGCATAGCGCTGCCTAGCTTTTTCTAATCCCACCCCACATCTCCCCTTCATATTCCTTTAAACCCATTCCACCAGAAGAAAGCAAAGAGACTGAGAATGACTAAGCAAGATGGTGAGCAGACTTCTTGTGTTGCAGGCATTTGTTCCTGAGTGCATACTGTCCTAAACGTTAGTACTGCTCGATACATCATCCATCTCCATCCAGTTGCAGCACCTGTCAGCCTCTCACAGAGTTTAACAGGCTGCCAATAGCAAGGATGGAAGGTGCACATGTGGCTTCTGCCAGAAGCAAACGCTGGGATCTCATGCACCAAGGCTAAACTCGCAGTGTGCATTTGGGTCTTATCTGCAATGAAAAGGACAAAGCAGGCCTATACTGTGGAAGCTTAAGTCTAAAATAATTAAAAAAGCAGAGGGCCAAAAACTGGTCACTAGTACTGTCTGTGGTCTTCCTGGAGCTGATCTTTCCCCAGAAACTGCTTATTATGCTTCATTTCATTCTTTGCCATTGTACAGGGATTGCCATTTTGGTAAAAGAGCAGGCCTTTGCTTCCTCATGTCAGACCCACCCCTTGATGACTGGGAATCAATGATCAGAAGGTAGCAGAAGAGATGGGGAGTCACAGATCCACAGAGAGCAGTAGTAGCATAGTATGGTGGAAGCATCAGTAAGCCAGAAGAACAATGAGCAACAGCAGTAGTAACAACACCAACTATCACTACAGTGATAGGAAGACCCTCCAAATCTAGCTAAGAGGCTGCAGGAACAGAAGTGCCTTAGCATTGTAACATTTTTCATTCAAAATTCACAAAAAAAAGTTAGATTTTTTTTAAGGTAATGCTTCACCACAATTGCATACTTGATTTATAGGTTTTGGCTTCATACACATGTGCATTCTCTTGTGAAGCATAAACATGCTGCAAGTTTCCGGTGCTACCAATGTCCTGGAGTTCGGTACAGCTGCTCCTAGACCTGAATGGGGCCTGTACACAGCTGCACAAAGTAGCGCATTTGCACAGATGTAATGTCCTGAGTGTGGTAGTGTGCTTTAAGGACATTATGTCTGTGCACATGCGCTACTTTAGTAGTAGATTATAGCTGCTCCAAGACATCCCAGGCATGCTATGTAGTGCTACTCCCACAGGAGTCGCTGGTATTATGCCCGGGTCTTCCCCACTTTTACTCCACAGCCAGGCACAAGGTAGGTTCACACAGCAGGTGCACACATACACTTCTGCTCGTTGTCTCCAATGACTAGTCTAGGGGTTTTGTTTTGTTGATTTACTGGAGAACTTGAATAGGGAAGGGATATAGGAGAATACTCAAAATTAAACTATTCAGACTGAGGACTCTAACTTCCTTTCCTAGTAAAACATGAAGTCCCTGCAAAGGCATATGCAGGCTTCTTCACAGCAGCACAGAGCAATATCCCTTAGAAAAGTAGTTGATGGTTCTGGACTAGCTCTAAGAACACTAGCCATCATTCTTTTTTGTGTGGGACTTTGGCTAAATTAGAGCACAAGAGGGTATAACTGTCTAAGGATCCTTAGGGTATCTGTATTCACAAGGCTCCTGAAGCACCAATGGGAGCCTCCTCTCTGTGATCCCAGACCAGATGCATTGTAGACTTTCCCCTCTATCAGCTATGGTAGGACCAGGATTACCAAACAGACTTCAAGCTCTCAGATCTTCCATCTGAAGCCGCATGTCAGCAATTCAGACCCTTAGGTCCCCCACCTGAGACCACATGGCCACAAGTGCTGGGGAGGCAAAGTGTCTCCCTCACAGCCCGGTGCAATCCTCTCCTGAGAATGACCCAGACCCCAGGTGCTCCTGAAACCTAAATACAGGCACCGAGCATGTTTAGGGGCGCCTCCCCTTACAATTGGCCAAGGCTGTATGCATATTCATGTTGCTCATCTGCTTAGTCTCCACCTCTTCCTAGTTTCTTGAGCACAGGGAAACTTAGACAGCATAAGCAGCACCAGAGCACACTGAACCGCCTACACTAACCGATCACCACTCTCTGTTAGGCGGACAGGACATAAATTTACCTAGCTGTCTCCCTGTTAAGCAGAGAAACCAAAAACTATAATACACTCATCCTAGCACCTACCTAGAAGGGTGCTACAGCTACATGGACGAATGAGCCAGGGTGCATGAATTCTACTCATGTGCTTGAAGGTAGGTAGTCTACTTTCTCAAAGGCAGGTGGCACACTTCTGCACTGTTGCTGGAGAGGAATTCAGGTGGAACAAAGTTCCTCTATGGTTTCCTGGGTCACTGGGGAAGCTATCCTATTGAATGCTGCTGCCTTGTGTGACTTAAGGCCCTCGCTCCTGCATCTTGGTGCGCTTTTTGCAAGTGGACAGAGTAGGGACAGGTACCCCGTATGTTAGGGACAGCACTCGAGTTAGGGAAAGGTCAGGCTACATTCTGCTCCCCCTTAACAGACTCTGTCATTCAGACTGGAACCTGCTCCTGTCATACTACCGGAACTGTGAGTATACCCACCTAGGTAGCTTTCCCACCGGGTTTGTTGTATACTGTTGCTACTTGCTTCAGTACAAGTTATTTTTGCACCAGCCTGTGTGAGATATTGTCTCTGCATCACGCTGCAACCCACCTACATGCTTCCAACCAAATTTTCCTTTTCTTTTCTTGTAAGTTCATCATAAGCCATGACGTTTACCTCTTTCTGACTAGACATTGAACGTTCAAATTGGTATCTCATTCTGGTAGATTGTCTTTATATCTGTGAACGTTTTTATTTATCCAGCCTGTTTCACAGCAATTAGAACATAATCCCATTCATCTTCATCTGGACTTGTTCTGTAATGCTGAAGCCATTTCATCACTCCTCCAAGTGCCTTCCTGTCCAGCCTCGGCGTCCCTTTAATAGGGTCTGTACACATAAAAAAAAACTGATTGGGGTTATAAGCCTCCTTCACTCTATCCAAAATGAAAAAATAAAATTGCCTTTTGTTCTACTTTAAAATTTAACTCTGGGCAAAAAAATTTTTTTTTCCCATGCAGTGGGGCTATGACCTCAATGCATGGGTCAACTGCTTGGTTTTCTCTAGGAGATTTGAGAACGCTTATACTCACCTGATTCCATCTGCAAATGACACTCCCCCACGATCCAGCAGTGGACTGTTCCTGACATCCTCAATTCCAGAGCAGGTCTATGGGCATGATGATGTCAGGAACAGTCCACTGCACAAGACCAGAAGACCAAAGGGAGGATTAGAAGCTACATGGACTGGTCTTGTGTGGGGAGGATTGAAGGATTAGGTAAATTTATCACTGTTCTCCAATCCCCTAGACATAAACAAACAGTTGGCCTGTGCAGTGCAGGCTTTTTTTTTTCAGCTTTAAGGGCTGGTTCACACCAGATGCAGTCCACTGCATTTATTTTTTGTATTCAAATTGACTGCACAGTGTTTAACATGGATTCCAATGGCCTTAGTTCCCACCAGTGATAGTGCAATCAACAAAAGTAGAACATGCATTTTCTTTGTATGGAACGCATCTGAAATGTGGTAAAACTCATCAAAAATGCAGCAGAACACATATGTCCCCAGAACGTATCAAAAACGCACCAAAATGCATCCAAAACATCTATTTAGAAACACATCAGGAACACAGAAATGGTAGTGTGAACCATTTCTAGTGGATTTTCCTGACAAAAAAACACTGTTAAAAGTTTGTTCTTTTGAGAAATATTTTCCATCCTGCTCCTTCAAATTTTCCCGTCACTGTGGTTGAAAACAAATCTTAATTTGACCCTCCTAATGATTACAAATGTAAAAAAAATTGATCAAATTTCTACTAGAGAGAGCAACAGAAGGTACTTTTTTGAGTTAGAAATACATGCTTGAATATATTTTTTTTACCAGAGTTTTTGTCACTTATGGTTATATAGAATTCATTTTTTGGTCATTGAGTTCTTAGGTTGTGGTGACACCCAAAGGGTGATTACACTTGAAGGTGCCAATTGTTCCCCTGTTTAAAGGTTTCCTTTTTCAGACGGAATATCCCTTTTGAATTGGCCACTGATTTGACAAAAAGCATCCTACTTGTAATGAATTTTAAAGGAAATATTCTCTCTTTACTGAGAAAGAAGCCTTTGTAATGTTAACAAAGCTTGTTGGTACAGTAAGTCTTTTGATCTTTGCCTAATTAGCCTTGTACAGTTTCTCTGAACAATGTATTCCGAATTGTTGATGATTTGCTCGGGAAGTAAAGGGCACATACAAGCTTATTTGTAACAACGTAGTTACTTTCTCCCTAAGCAGCCATAAATTGCATACTCATTAATCCAGCACATGGTTTAATGTAATCAAAATGCTTAGGAAACAAATATAATGTAATGCTTTTAATTCTATTTACGCAAGTCCTGCTAATCCTCTCCTATATCTCCTCTCTTATTTTTTAATAACATTATCATCAGAAGTACCAGGGTTGTTGAGTACTCGTAATAACGCATCATGTATCATATACCATGCACACTCAGCTGCATCCCAGAAGTCCCCCATTACAGAGCATTTCTTGATCTAAGTTATGTTTTTCTTGCATCTTTCTGCTTCCCTGATTCGCTTTCCTGGTTTTTGCTGCATCAGTTGTACCCTACGATCGTATAAAAATTATTTATCATAAACGCAGGAACTTGCTCTCAGAAAATCCTGCGTATAAAACCACAAACGTGAGCCATAAAGTTAATCGGTTCACACACATACAAACAGTTATTTTGGCATTATGCACACGGCCCCAAAAAATGCATTTCAAAGCATTTTTTGAATATAGATCTGAATGCAGGTGAATTGTATTCAAGGCCCCTGATAAGGCAGTACAGCCAGCCCTCCTATACTGGGCCCCGGTCCCATCAGTTCAAAAGGGGGGCCCAGGCATCTGCTGAGTAGGAGGGGACAGCTGTACTATCGTAGTGCAGACAGACACCATTCCTTTTCTTCCTTCCCCTGAAATGCTGCCAGCTTATCCCTCCGGCTGCACTGCAGGGGAGTGGTTTTAGCACATGCACCCCTTCCATCTGCTGTCCAGGCCCCCCTGTGTGCCCTTTTCCCCCACAGCGCTGCTGGTTTCCCTCCTCTCCCATTGGCAGCTGTGGGCACACAGGGGGATTTTTCAGGATGGAGAGCGTGGGAAGTGGCTGGTAAATATATAATTTATTGGCCCCTTCCTTTCCTGAATAAACACAGTGAGTGATCGGTACCAATCACTCCTGTGTCCATTCATCACTGAAGTATAATAAACTATGTTTACTTTTCTTCAGTTCAGTTTGTGAGCAAGAAGAGCGCTCACATTCATCTCATTCATCTTTGCAACTGAGGCTGCAAAGAAAAGGTCTGGTAAATCTATGTCCACAGTCACTTCTGGCCGGGGGGGGGGGCCTTGTCAGGTAGGCTTTATGGGGCCCTGAGGTTTCTAACAGCAGCTCTAATTGTATTCTATGGGGACATGCACAGGTGGATAAACATGCAGTGTGTTCAGATCTGTAACCAGATTCAAAAAATCTGCGTCTGAGGACATGCGTTTTACACTCTTGGGAGTGTAAACACATGTAAATGCATGTATACATAGATGCAAACAGTGCAATCTGGCATTAAAAAAAAGTAGGAGGATATAGAACTACAATTTTAGGCATTTAAAAAACACATCTAAAGGCAAGCATTTTACTGATCATTTATGCAGAAAATGTTGTGCCAGAAATCCATGCTTATATGATCAATAAAATTCTTACAGCCAGGTGCATGTTGTTTTTTTCTTTTTTTTTTTTTTGCAAGCTAAGCTTTAAAGTAGGTGGAGCTCTCTGATTTCAGGGCTCTGAACGCATTTTTACAGTATGCACAGGGCAGCCAGTCTAGCACAGTGAACATGTAAACAGAGGAGGAGAGTACAGAAATAATCTTGCTAGTGTGCTGCTGATTTTTAATTGCTCAGATAGCGGGCGGATACTGAACCAAAGAAACCCTGTCAACAACTTAAATTGTAAGTAAAAGCACAGTCAAGTCAAGTATTTAAAATGCTTACTTGTAGTGTTTTACCATTCCATAAGTGATTTTTATTCTCTTGCAATGTGCCTTTCACTTGCCGCATTTTGGTGCGTACAGCGGATAGTTTTGTATACGTATAAACGCAACACTATAACAATCGATGAGCCCATACTGTGTGCGCATGCAAACTGTGAAGAAGATCAAAAGTAAGATATCGCTGCATCCAGAGCCACACAGATCTGCAGATTTTTCATATGTACGCACATAAATGCGCCTAAACACGTACATGCATAAATGTGTAGCCATTTATTTGAATGAAAGAAGAATTCTACATTTCTAAATACTGTATGCATCTACAAACCCAATTCCAAAAAAGTTGGGACACTGTACAAATTGTGAATAAAAACAGAATGCAATGATGTGGACGTTTCAAATTTCAATATTTTATTCAGAATACAACATAGATGACATATCAAATGTTTAAACTGAGAAAATGTATAATTTTAATGGAAAAATAAATTGATTTCAAATTTTATGGCATCAACACATCTCAAAAAAGTTGGGACAAGGCCATGTTTACCACTGCGTGGCATCCCCTCTTCATTTTATAACAGTCTGCAAACGTCTGGGGACTGAGGAGACAAGTTGGCCAAGTTTATGAATAGGAATGTTGTCCCATTCTTGTCTGATACAGGTTTTTAGTTGTTCAACTGTCTTAGGTCTTCTTTGTTGCATCTTCCTCTTTCTGATGCGCCAAAGTTTTCTATGGGTGAAAGATCTGGACTGAAGGCTGGCCATTTCAGTACCCGGATTCTTCTTCTACGCAGCCATGATGTTGTAATTGATGCAGTATGTGGTCTGGCATTGTCATGTTGGAAAACGCAAGGTCTTCCCTGCAAGAGGCGACATCTGGATGGGAGCATATGTTGTTCTAGAACTTAGATATACCTTTCAGCATTGATGGTGCCTTCCTGATGTGTAAGCTGCCAATGCCACACGCACTCATGCAACCCCATACCATCAGAGATGCAGGCTTCTGAACTGAGCGCTGAGAACAACTTGGGTTGTCCTTGTCCTCTTTAGTCCTGATGACATGGTGTCCCAGTTTTCCAAAAAGAACTTCAAATTTAGATTCATCTGACCACAGAACAGTCTTCCACTTTGTCACAGTCCATTTTAAATGAGCCTTGGCCCAGAGAAAACGCCTGCGCTTCTGGATCTTTTTTGGCCTACAGAATTTTAGCTGGCAACGGCGAATGGCACGGTGGATTGTGTTCACCGACAATGTTTTCTGGAAGTATTCCTGAGCCCACGTTGTGATTTCCATTACAGTAGCATTCCTGTATGTGATGCAGTGCCGTCTAAGCGCCCGAAGATCACAGGCATCCAATATGGTTTTTCGGCCTTGACCCTTACGCACAGAGATTGTTCCAGATTCTCTGAATCTTTGGATGATATTATGCACTGTAGATGATGATAACTTCAAACTCTTTGCAATTTTTCTCCTTTCTGATATTATTTTTTCGCCGCAGCATTGGTGGAATTGGTGATCCTCTGCAAATCTTGACTTCTGAGGGACACTGCCACTCTGAGAGGCTCTTTTTAAACCCAATCATGTTGCCAATTGACCGAATAAGTTGCAAATTGGTCCTCCAGCTCTTCCTTATATGTACATTTAAATTTTTCGGCCTCCTATTGCTACCTGTCCCAACTTTTTTGAAATGTGTAGCTCTCATGAAATCCAAAATGAGCCAATATTTGGCATGACATTTCAAAATGTCTCACTTTCAACATTTGATATGTTATCTATTTTATATTGTGAATAAAATATACTTTTATGAAATTTGTAAGTTAGTCCATTCCTTTTTTACTCACAATTTGTACAGTGTCCCAACTTTTTTGGAATTGGGTTTGTAAATGTGTCTCAAAGCAAGTACTTTAGATGCATATTTTCTACAGGATCTTCTGCTATCAAGAACCTGCATTCCATGCAGAAAATATACATATGCCCGTGTGAATGAGGCCTAAACTGCTGGAATCTCTGACTACTCCAGGAGAGACAGTTCCTTACCACAGCCTCCTTCCTCCTTGCATGTCATACCTCTATCTTCTTTTGGGAGTGTCCAAATACTCTCCATATGGCCCAGCAAAATGGTTTGTTTGAAAAACAAAAGGTAGCATTTTGAATTCAATCTTTTAAATAAATTACAATATAAAAAATACAACTCTGTTTAAGTTAAAAATTAGTACTTGAAAAAATGAATTAACACCAAAAATGTATTGTAAGCTAACTTAACCAGTTACTACCCGCCCGCCGTCAAATGTACCTATTATCCTGGGATGCCACCATATGACGGCCCCCGGGGGCGAGTGGAGCGGCGATCGTGACCGCGCCGTGTTGCTAGGACACGGCGCAATCCCGATCTCGGTAAAGAGTCAATGACATGACTCTTTACCCATGTGATCGGCTGTGTCCAATCACAGCCGGTCACATGTAAATGAGGAAGTGCCGTTATTCGGCTCTCCTCGGCTCACACTGTCAGTGTGTGAGGCGAGGAGAGACGATCAGCAGCTCTTCCTCATAGGGGACACAGGGAAATGTAATCAGGGCACTGATCACCAGTGCCTTGATTACACAAGTGTAAAATAAAGTGCCATAACTGCCCACCATCAGTGCCCACAGTGCCCACCATCAGTGCCCGCAATCAGTGCCCACAATCAGTGCCCATAGTGCTGCCAGTCAGTGCCCATCAGTGTCTGCTCATCTAGGCACTGATGGGCACTGACTGGCAGCACTATGGGCACTGAGTGTGGGCAGTGATGTGGCTGCCCATCAGTGTCCATCAGTCCCGCCCATCAGTGCTCATCAGTGCCACCCGTCAGTGTCCATCAGTGCCACCCATCAGTGTCCATCAGTGGGAAGAGGATGAAAGTGCACTGTAGGCAAGTGGTTAATGTAGCACTAATCCCGTAGAAACCGAAAGAATAAGGCCCAGGTCTTCCCCAAGCTTCGCCCGTCAGCCAGGTACACAGGCTCACTCACACATTTCTCCAATGACCAGTCTAGGGGTGTTTTATTTTTGGAGAACCTGGATAGGGTTGAAGGAATTGAGTGGGGTACCCCAAAAACAGGAATTATGTTCAACTTGAGGACTAAATATTCTTTCTGGAAATACTATAAAAAAAATCAGTGCTTGGAACAAACAGTGGACTTTAGCTTTGAGCTAGTAACAGTAGTTAACTGAAAACTCCTTTCTTAGAGCCACCAGAGCAGAGTCCCATTTCAGAGAACTAAATGGACTAAGCTCTTTAGGTCATCATCAACCAATGTCTCCTTTAACAGACCCACAGTTGACTCTTCAACACAAGAGTAATGGCAGCAGCCCAAATGTCTCTAAGATCTCTCAAAACTGTCTGTACTCCCACAAGACCCAAGGGCAGCTGATTGCCTCCTTCCAACTTCCAAGCGACACCTTTTTCCGGTGATACCAGACCAGATCTTCAGCAGACAGCCCATCAGTCAGCTCTTTTCAGGAGCCCAGTATCTAGTCTCTTCGCCCACCTGAGGCCTCACAGACAGCAGGCATGTTGCAGCATCGCCCTGGGGGGCAGCAAGCTCTTCAAGCTGGACTGATCCTCTCCAGGAAAAGACCCCAAGCTTAGCATACTCACAGAATGTATACAGCATGGCTTTGGGACCAGATCCCTGGGATTGGCTGGGGCTGCATCAATATTCATACTGCCAACTGCATAAATCTACACCTATGACCCAGAAACTTCTCCAGCTCTTTGGAAACAGAGGGAATTATCGGATTGGCAGAAGCTGAGCACACTGAGTAGACCTAACTAATTAAACACAATTTTAATTAGTTAGGTCTTGAATTGAATACAGTGGGCAACTAAATTTACCTAACACAGCAATTGCTGCCACACTGAGTACAGTGCGGCAACTAAATTTACCTATCAAAAACATAGCTCCACAAACCACAGTGAGCCAACATTAAATGTATCTATCTAATCCTAGCACCTACATAGGAGGGTGCTACATTAATATTCAGCGTTTTCCTAATTAAGGATACCTAGTTACAGCAACAGCCTTGTTCCTGTTGGGATAAAGGTTTTACATAAATACAGTAAATACCTCTGTCAGTGCTAAATGGTTTGTCTCAGCCCTCTAACTGCTACAGATGCAGAATGGCATGTTCTGTTGAAAAACAGACTTACTGGCAGGATCACCAGTAGAAAATAAAAGATAGAAAACCTAAAAAAAAGGAAAACAAAGGCAGCCACCACTTCTAGAAATTGGTAAGCTGCAATATAATAAATATTTGCATTTCAGTTTAATACCTCTTCAATTGTTTTTTTTTTTTTCAGGTATTAGTTTTAAAACAGAAAAAGGTTTTGGTAATGTACAGTCAGGTCCATAAATATTGGGACATTGACACAATTCTAATATTTTTGGCTCTATACACCACCACCATGGATTTGAAATGAAGCAAACAAGATGTGCTTTAACTGCAGACTTTCAGCTTTAATTTGAGGGTATTTACATCCAAATCAGGTGAACGGTGTAGGAATTACAACAGTTTGTATATGTGCCTCACACTTTTTAAGGGACCAAAAGTAATGGGACAGATTACCAATCACAAATCAAACTTTCACTTTTTAATACTTGGTTGTAAATCCTTTGCAGTCAATTACAGCCTGAAGACTGGAACGCATAGACATCACCAGACGATGGGTTTCATCGCTTGTGATGCTCTGCCAGGCCTCTACTGCAACTGTCTTCAGTTCCTGCTTGTTCTTGGGGCATTTTCCCTTCAGTTTTGTCTTCAGCAAGTGAAATGCATGCTCAATCAGATTCAGGTCAGGTGATTGACTTGGCCATTGCATAACATTCCACTTCTTTTCCTTAAAAAACTCTTTGGTTGCTTTCGCAGTATGCTTCGGGTCATTGTCCATCTGCACTGTGAAGTGCCATCCAATAATTTCTGAAGCATTTGGCTGAATATGAGCAGATAATATTGCCCGAAACACTTCAGAATTCATCCTGCTGCTTTTGTCAGCAGTCACATCATCAATAAATACAAGAGAACCAGTTCCACTGGCAGCCATACATGCCCACGCCATGACACTACCACCACCATGCTTCACTGATGAGGTGGTATGCTTTAGATCATGAGCAGTTCCTTTCCTTCTCCATACTCTTCTCTTCCCATCACTCTGGTAAAAGTTGATCTTGGTCTAATCTGTCTATAGGATGTTGTTCCTGATTTGTGAAGGCTTTTTTAGATGTTGTTTGGCAAACTCTAATCTGGCCTTCATGTTTTTGAGGCTCACCAATTGTTTACATCTTGTGGTGAACCCTCTGTATTCACTCTGGTGAAGTCTTCTCTTTATTGTTGACTTTGACACACATACACCTACCTCCTGGAGAGTGTTCTTGATCTGGCCAACTGTTGTGAAGGGTGTTTTCTTCACCAGGGAAAGAATTCTTCGGTCATCCACCACAGTTGTTTTGCATGGTCTTCCGGGTCTTTTGGTGTTGCTGAGCTCACCGGTGTGTTCTTTCTTTTTAAGGATGTTCCAAACAGTTGATTTGGCCACAACTAATGTTTTTGCTATCTCTCTGATGGGTTTGTTTTGTTTTTTTTCAGCATAATGATGGTTTGCTTCACTGATAGTGACAGCTCTTTGGAACTCATATTGAGAGTTGACAGCAACAGATTCCAAATGCAAATAGCACACTTGAAATTAACTCTGGACCTTTTATCTGCTCCTTGTAAATGGGATAATGATGGAATAACACACACCTGGCCATGGAACAGCTGAGCAGCCAATTGTCCCATTACTTTTGGTCCCTTAAAAAGTGTGAGGCACATATACAAACTTTTGTAATTCCTACACCTTTCACCTGATGTGGATGTAAATACCCTCAAATTAAAGCTGAAAGTCTGCAGTTAAAACACATCTTGTTTGTTTCATTTCAAATCCATTGCGGTGGTGTATAGAACCAAAAACATTAGAATTGTGTCAATGTCCCAATATTTATGGACCTGACTGCATGTTTTATATTGCAAAAGCATTAAAAAGTGGAATGCAAAATGCTGCCTTCATTTTTTTAACCACTTGCCGACCACTCACATTGAGCGTACTGCGGCAAAGTGGTTCGTTATCGCCCAGCGACGTAGACCTATGTCGCTGGACTCCTCCCCCTGTAGGCGGCGCTCGCGTGCTGCCGGAGGCGCGCTCCCGCTGTTTTCATTCACAGCGGGAGTCGGGCCAGGGGAGGAGCGGCGGCGATCGTCGCTGCTCTGCCCCGATCGTCGGGGAATCGAGTGAGGAGATCCGCCCGCCTGTGTAAACAGAGCGGGCGGATCTCCTAAGTGACAGGGACTGACAGATCGGAGTGTTCAGCATAGCTGAACATCCGATCTGTCCTTCTGTCACTCAGTCACCTCCCCCCCCACACATCAGTAAGCACCAGGCATACATTAACCCCTCCCTCTCCAATAAAATTAACCCCTTCACTGCCAGTGTCATTTTTACAGTAACAGTGCATATGTATAGCACTGATTACTGCAGTAATGTCACTGGTACCCCCAAAAGTGTCAAAAATGTCAGTCAAGGGTCCGATCTGTCCGCCGCAATGTCGCAGTCCCGCAAAAAAATCGCAGATCACCGCCATTACGCGTTAAAAAAAAAAAACACCAAAAATGACAGAAACCTTTCCCGTAGTTAGTAAACGCAATGACTTTTGCGCAAACCAATCAAAATACGCTTATCGTGATTTTTTTTTTACCAAACATAGGTAGCAAAATACAAATTGGCCAAAAATTTTAAAAAAATTTGATTTTTACATTTTTTTGGGGGAATTTCATATAAAAAAATGTTAAAAATATTGTTATTTTTTCAAAATAAACGCTATTTTTTTGTTTATGGCACAAAAAGTAAAAAGCGCACTGGTGATCAAATACCACCAAAAGAAAGCTCTGTTTGTGGGAAAAAAAGGACGTAAATTTCGTTTGGGTATGGCGTTGCACGACCGTGCAATTGTCAGTTAAAGTCGCACAGCGCCGAATCGCAAAACGTGGTCTGGACGTAAGACAGCAAAATCCTCCGGTGGTAAAGTGGTTAAATTAAATCCAACAAAAAATAAAAATAAAATAAAAAAAAATAAATCCAACAAACCATTTTTTTTAGAGAGAAAGCTTCCTGATTCCTGGGAAATTCCAAATTGTTTCCATACCACCCTGGAAATATAGCACCTATTCTAGTGATTCTAGCACCTTCTGAGATGTCACATGTCCTCTTCACAGCGGGATGATAGAACCTTTTTTGAAGGAAACGGCACATGACATCCAGACCCCCCACACTTGGCTTATGTTGATTTGAAGAAGCCTCTCTGCTGCAATACACACATAATCTAGTGTCAGATGAAAAATGATTGAAGATGTGAGCATTGATGTATGTGTGATATCTTCTATCAGTTTTGCGGCAAGGGTTTGTTTTGTACTTGCTTCAAGAAACGAATGTCAAAGTTTTATCTAAGCTTCTCAGTAAAAATAGTTCCCAGCAGAATGTTCACATTGACTTCCATATTTCATCAGATATGAGCCTGGGAGAAGATTGCTAACGTGACGGCATTTATGATTTTCTGGAAACTTGTTTAGTTTGAATCTTGTTTGTCGTAAATTATCTGCCACTGGCTTCAACTTCAAGTGCAAACTCTCTCTCGCTTGTTTTTCACTCTTGTTTATTTGTCTTGTATATTTGTTCATTTCCACCTAATTACACCTTTCGCAGCACATAGTTAATAAATAGTTGAACTGGGTACTATTATGTCCTTAATGCCACTTGCTTGCTCAGCTGTTTTGTGACCCAGCAAATAGGCACACCTACTTTTAGAAATGCATTATGCTTTACTTTTTGGTTTGATTCATAATTTCATTTCAATTTTCCTTTGTTTTTTTTCTTTTGTTATCCACTGTTTTTTTTTTTTTTTTTTTTATCTGTTATGCCCTGCAAGCCTGGGTATGCCCAAAAGGCAGAGGCATAACTAGAACCTTCAGGGCCCAGGTGCAAGAAACCTTTAAGGGCCCCCCAGACCCCTGGCCGGGGCCCTTCCCTTCAAGCCTGGGGCTCTTCCCACTGATCCTGGGGCCCTTTACTCTCGTTGCTGGGCCCTTTATTACGTTCCCGCAGTGGGACCCTTTCACAAGTTCTGCGGTGGGCCCCCTTCCTGCCATCTTGGGGCCTCCCCGCGGTGGTGGAATGCCAGGGCCCGGTTGCAAGTGAGACCTTTGCGATCCTGGAAGTTCACCCACTGTTGAGTTTGCATTATTTTTTACCATTTTATTTTTTTTTACAATGTCACTGACTATGACTCTGTCCATTCAGAAAAGGAAGGAGCTGGTAAACTACATATTTACGGACCCCTTCCTAGTTCTCTATTGTGACACATCCCCTGCAGCAGCCGGCAGGAGAGGGAAGGGAGCACAGTGGGGGGACCAGGGGAGCACACAGGGGCCCAGAGACCGCAGAACACAAGTGAACTGAATAGGAGGAGTGGTGGGGACAGATGAACCAATCTCCTCCATTTTCCTCCTGCAGTTACAGGAGGAAAAAGGAGGGCAGTGATTGCTCTACATGCTCCCCCCCCCCCCCCCCGCTGGCCCTCCTATCCAGGTGTATAGGGGAGCTGCACAGGCCCCCCTAGAGCACGGGGCCCAGTTGCTATTGCAACCCCTGTAGTTACGCCCCTGCCAAAAGGCTCTGTTTTATATACCTTAAATTCTTAAAATCAGAATAGAATTATTAAAAAAAGAAAAAGAAATGTATTGTTATTTTTTGTTAAACAGAAACCAGGCAAATAAACAAAAAATTGTAAAGTATAAGTAAAATCTTACCAAGTAAAATGACCCATTCAGCTTAAAATAGAAGTGCATGCAAAACATTTGTGTGTATATTCACAAAGACATTATTAATAGCTTTTTCTTTTTGCTGTATGCGCGATCCCTCTGTTCTCAGCTGCATAAGGGGCTTAGAGGGGCAGGAGTAGAGGCTGGACATGTTAGCATGAGGCAGAGAAACAGCAGCACATTGATCTTCTCAGTGATTATCTGTACAGGGGGGCGTGTCAGCATACGTCTCACTATTGGATTACAGGCAGGCTGTGCCCCCAACTAGAATGCAAAGCAGAAACTGACTATGTTGGGAAGGATGTGCTTCCATGCTTAGCGTGGTCAGTGTGAAATAGGAAATCAGAGGGACTGGCAAGATCACCAGGTTTTTCACACAAAGTAAGTAATGTACAGTGAACAGGATGCTTTTTCATACAAGTACATGGTACAACAGACACATATCAGGAATATGAAATGTTGGGGGGTAACATAAACTTTAAGAATAATATTTTAGGTGTATAAAAATCCAAACTCTATTTTTTGGTCTGTTTGGCATGATATCTCTCTGTGAATAGTTTTAAAAGCTTACTGCACCATTTTTACCATGTTTCAGGTTACATCCATATTTAGGGTGTAACATAAAAAACATGGTCAGAGTCCAAAGGTTCTCAACACAGATCGTTACCCCAATTATACGTTAGGGGGTTCTTTTTCCCACTAGCTCATGTAAAATTTCATTTCAGCATGGCTTCACCCGAAGAGCAGTGTCATGCATTCACAGTATAACAGAGAAAAATAATTTGATTGGACTGCTACAGAATGTGACACACACATAATAAAACAATGCCTTTATATTCCATCATATTTAAAATCCAGAATGAGTCATACAACCCTAAAATTTGTATATCTACTACCCTGCAGCATAATTTAAACCATACACAATTTACATACATTCCAGAGCTGCGCTACACAAAAATGCGATAAAAAAAAAAAAACAACAAAAAAACTGAAATAAACAATATTGTCCGCGCTATGGAGATAGAATTATATATATAAAAAATGGCTGCTGCCTACTCCTGAAATATAGACTGTGAAGTCAATATTAAAAATGTAAAAAATAGTGAGGTAATTGGCGCTGCCTAAAAGATGTGTAGAAGATTAGGGTAAAAACCAATAACTTATGTACAGAAATTCATCTCATATATATAAAATTCATATAAATATAAAGTGCAATAATGCAAAACAGTGTATCCACAAAAATATATATATATGTGTTCTATAGAAACATAAAGTGCAATAGTGCAATAAAATCAATAACGTACTCACATTTAGAAAGGTAAATCAGGCGACAGGTACTGTAGGGACCGCAAGACCCTCTTTAGCGGTGGCTTCCGGGACGCTGTGACGTCACTTCTGCATCGTTGGAACGCATATCCGGTGGTTGGCTAACACAGCGTCCCGGAAGCCACCGCTAAAGAGGGTCTTGCGGTCCCTACAGTACCTGTCGCCTGATTTACCTTTCTAAATGTGAGTACGTTATTGATTTTACTAATAAAGGTTGTACCTTTTAAACGATACATCACTATATGAGGCTCATTTCTCTCTATGGCACCCTGGACATATTCCCTATGAGTACACTTGATATATTACATACACGATATACACGGCTCCAGGATTATTTTACCAGAGGGATCAGCTCATATGAACACCTTGTGACCGGATAGTGGATCTGTGTCCTACATGCTGGTTACCCCTGTAGGGGTGCTATTTTCTGGTGAGTGCGGGAAAGATTGGGAATAAGAGGGGATCACTGTCTCCACACCCGACACTTAAAATATCTGGAGCACCACGAAAATCACCTACGGAGTTGATCACTGCCACAGCTCACCTTTCTATGGACTTTTATGGACATTTTCTATCTATTTGATCGATTGATTTTTTGATCACTGCTACAGATTAATTATATATAAATTATATTTTCACTTTTTAATCGCATGGGTCCTATGATTGACATTTTTTAATCTGGACCACCTGCACCAATAGCACTTTATTATCATTTATTTATAGTTATATCCTTTGGATTATATATATCACATTGCACTTATACATTCTATTTCGGATTTCACTATACTAATCGCACTTTCTTAGTTTCCTTTACTATACAGTAACACAGCAATTTATTCAGTTGGAAGACCAAGCCATTTTTCCGTTTGGATAATTAAGGGCTCACTGGCCAGATTTTTAAATGGCTATTTTTACTATAATCACTTTTGTGTATATATATATATATATATATATATATATATATATATATATATATATATATATATATGCAGTAGATATATACAGATTTGGTGGTGTGCGCACTGTTATTGCACTATTGCACTTTATGTTTCTATAGAACACATATACATATATATATATATATATATATATATTTTTTTTTTTTTTTTTTTTTTGTGGATACACTGTTTTGCATTATTGCACTTTATATTTATATGAATTTCATATATATGAGATGAATTTCTGTACATAAATTATTGGTTTTTACCCTAATCTTCTACACATCTTTTAGGCAGCGCCAATTACCTCACTATTTTTTACATTAACAAAAAAAAACTGAATATACTGATCCACAATTGATAACATTAGATATTATAAAGATATAGTACAAAAAAATAACGTGAAAGTCCCAGTGAATAAGCAGAAGATTCTTGTTATAAAGGTCATAGATCGTTATCCATTACCAGCAGCATATACTTTCTAAGACTTTCTAGACTTTCACATTATTTTTTGCACTATATATTTATAATATCTAATTTCATCATTTGCGGATCCGATTACAGTGGTCAGTTGTATTGTTTTTTTTGGGGGTTTTTTTAATAACATTTTTGTATAACGCAGCTCTGGAATGTATTTATGTTTGAGCACACTAAGTTAAGTATCACAATGGTTGAGTTGCTGCTTTGCACTTTATTTATAATTTCATGGGTTTTGCACAAGCACAGTTTTTTTTTTTTTTTTTCATAAATCATACTTAATTTAGGCCCTAATATTTAACCACTATAGTCATTATTAACACATGGCCATGTAATAGTGGACCCCCTCAAGTCAATGCATTTCTCAAATAGCTTTTTCAGGACTGGTTGAGGATCATGCAGGCAGGTAGCAAAATGTACCAGACCTAAAAAATCATATAGGAACCAATTTACAACATATTATTACAAACAACATATAAGTGATATATTTCATATATTTTTACCAGTAAAGTTAGATCAATTAATTTTTCTGTGTTAAAGTGATTTAATTTCGGATGTGTTACATAGGTGGTCTTTTTCCTTAATTCTTCATTTTCGGGAATCAGTGAATGAAAAAACTACAAGCACCATCAGCCACCATGGCAGTAGGACTGTAGTTCTGACAGTGCTGAGTCACTGACAACTAGCAGCATTGTTGTCAGCCTGACAAGCATGTTTCTTCAGTTAGTAGGGGGCACCCAACGACTAACTGAAAGAGTGCACAGGGCAGGCTGGCAAAGCTGCTACTAGAAGAGAGATAGAAGTTTAGCATTTTTTAGCCTAAAAAAGGAAGTGCTGTTGCAGGAAAGATCTTCAGCTAAAAAACTTTGAAACAGATTCCCCAAAAATAATCACATTTTTTCTTGTAAATACCTTTATTACTATTTGTACTGGTCCTTCCACATTTCTTGCCAAGGTAAGAATAGCATAGCCCCCATCCTTCTGGAATATTCACATCGCACATTCCCGGAGGCTTCAGGGCAATCTAAAAAATATGTGCATGTGCAGTGGCGGTCATCTGGGAGATGGCTGCCTCTTCCTGGATCTTGCAGCCAGCCCTATGGTGACATGCTGTAGCACATCATCAGGGGGTCAGCTCCCAATGATGTAGGATAGGAAGATGGTGGTTCAGGAGCAGGTGTGCAGCAGCAGAGTGGCAGATCACTACACGCTGCTGTTTTGTGAGTATGTCTGTTGTGCATACCACTGTGCATTTTTTGTTACGAAAACTGTATACAGTAAGACATCATGGTAAACATACTACAAAATAGATTTGGGGTTTACATACACTATAATAGCTTTCTTGTAGCTATATGCTTATTTAGGTTCTTGGAATATTCATTGTGCCCTATGAGAAATGCTCAGATACTGCTATGAAGCTATGAAAACATGAGACATTGGGGTTGATTTACTAAAGGCAAATGGACTGTGCACTTTGTACAAATGCAAATGCAGTTGCTCCTGAGCTTAGTAAATGAGGTGAAGCATCACTTTGCAAAGCATACCCAATCACATGCAAGGATGATGGAATGATGGATGGATGATGGAAGTCAGCAGAGCTCATGCTCATTTACTAAACTCTGGAGCAACTGCTCTTACAATGTGCAACTGCACTTTGCAAAGTACCCAGTCTATTGGCCTTTAGTAAACCAACCCCATTGTGTGTTTAACCTTCTTAGCGGTATTCCCGAGTGTGGCTCGGGGTTAAATTTCTGAGCCAAAAGCGGTAACCCCCGAACCACACTCGGGGTACCGCCAGAAGCATCGCTGGATCCTGTAAAAGAGGTTTCTTACCTTGTCACCGGGATCCAGCGATGTGTCTCAGCAGTGTCTCGCGCCGTATCTTTCTCCCGATCGTCTCCGTGCCCTGGCTTCCTTGTCCTGCGACGTGACGTTCGCAGGGGGGGGGGGGGTGGAACCGGCGGCAAATTCAAATGTAAAAACACACCAAACACGCTGATTCAATGCAAAATAAAATAAATTCACATTACATTGCACCCCAGTCCTGCAGTTTTACTGTATATATATATAATAAATGTATACACTTGGTTTGGGCTGCTCATTCACAAGAATTACATGCAAAATAATGGTACCGCTTTCAGCACCTAAAATCCAAAAGAATCATACCGCCAGGGAGGTTAAGAACACATAGTTTTCTCTTTTTTTTTTGTTTTTCTTTTTTTCTTTATCTCTTGCTTTTTCTTTCTCTTTTCCATTCATTGGCAGTAGGCCTTATCCCCCAGAGCCTTTCTCATAGCGGAGGTATGATACCTCCTTGATCTATGCTCTACTCAGCCAGACATCTTCTCAAGTGCTACCGTGTTTCAGGCTAAGTTCACATGTAGGCGTTTTGGGGCATTTTTGGGGCGTTTTTCTGCTCTAGGATCAGCTCAAAAAACGCCCAACAAGACAAATCCTATTCATTTCAATGGCCCCTGTTCACATCTGAGCGTTTTGACGTTTTGAGCAAAACGCCCAACGCTCTAAAAAGTACATGAGCTTCTTTTTTGGGCAGATTACAGGCTTTTTTTTTTTTTTTCTATTGGTCACTTGTCAACCTAAAAACGCCTGCACAAAAATGCCTGTAAAAACGACTGTAAAGCGCCTGAAAAAACACCCATAAAAACGCCTGAAAAAACGCCTAAAAAACATATGTAAATAGCAACACCAAGATGTGAACGTAGCCTCAGAAAAGAGGCTACACCTAACCCTATTGTTTTTGCTGACTGATTTACCATTGGACTTGTTCCATAAATACTAATACGGGTTCCCTTTGGATGATAGGACCTATTGCTGATATTACGCCATACCCTAAACATTTTGACTTTGATGTAAATATTTTATTCACTGGACTATTGTTCACATGCTGAAGTTGCAAACTATTATTTTTCACTCAATAAAATCTTGTTGGAACAAAAATAAGTAACACATAGGTGCTTATTTGTAAAACATCTGTCAACTGACACGTGTGCTGCAAATGTTTTAGTTGTTTATTCTCCAAGATTTTCTGGTAACATTTGCCATATATGACACATCTTCAATATTGTATATTGCAGCTGTGATAAATGCCAAATATTCTGTGAATTTGTAAAGTACTACTCTTAAAATGAACTTTTACGGCAGGGGGTCCAGTGCGTCCTTGTTCTCCGTCTCAGGTGCAAATCTTTGCCTGAATTTGGACCTGAAATGGAGCCAAAGACACACAGGATCCTTTTTCAGTGTGTCCTTAGAGAGTCGGTCACACTCTCCTGTCATGCGAATTGGATGCAGTAAAACCCACATCCAATTCGCATAAGTGTTGTGCAAAATCTGGTGCAGATGTGCATGGTAACCAATCAGTTACTAACTTCAGCTTGTTCAATTAAATTGGAACTTTACCCGTAACAACTTGATAAAAAATAATGTTCTTAAGCAAGGAATATACATTCCACATTAATACTTATGCTACCAAAATTAGTGTTTGCTGTAAATTGCCTCCAGCATTGCTCCTGTTTATTCTTGCTGGAGGCTGCCGTTTTGCTGAAGCCTAGATCCCCTGAACAGCAGTAAATCATAAAGTGAAATTAAACCCATTGATTTAAAAGTTTCAAAAACAGTTACATTGTCAAAAAACAGTTACATTTGCTTGTGTCCTACAAACTGTCAAACCCTTAAATGGCTGCTGTCCTAACTGATCACATGTGCAGCACCATGGCAGTTGCAGCTCAAACAGAAGCAGCTTATTTGGATGAAAAGGATAGGAGGGTTTGATTTCTTTTTAAGGCTTTCAGCAGATTAGCTTCCACAATCTCGGCAGTGCCTAAAATGCCTAAGAATGGAGAGCAACTAAGCATGTGCAGAGCATGGTGAGACTTGGAGTGTATAACTGGATTTTATACAGTATAGGCACTTATTTTAAAGTTTTACATAGCTATACCTGCAAAAGGGGCTAGCCTGAAGTCATCTAGCAGGACCTCATTTTCTGACTAAAGTTCCACTTTAACCACTTGCCGACCGCCGCACGACTATTTACTGCGTCGGCCAGCCCCTCACAGGCAAAGTGACGTAGTACTACGTCGCTAGCCTGTGAGGCTCTAGGGAGCAAGTGCGCTCTGCCGGAGGCGCGCTCCCGCTCGCTCACGGACCCCCCCGCGTGAGTGACCGGCGGACCCGATGTCCGCCGGTCACTCACGATCGTCGGTTACATCGGAAAAAGGCACGCGGCTAATGTAAACAAAGCCGCCTGTTATTTCTCCTGTGTAACAGCACAGATCATACGGTCCTGCTATGTAGGACCGTAGATCTCTGCTGTTACATCACAAGCCACATCCAATCACAGTAAGAATCACGCCCCTAGAACCCCTTCTTCTCAAATAAAGTTAACCCCTTCCCTGCCAGTGTCATTTTTACAGTAACAGTGCATATGTATAGCACTTATTTGTAGTAATGTCACTGGTAACCCCAAAAGTGTCAAAAATGTCCCTCAAGGGTCCGATCTGTCCGCTGCAATGTCACAGTCCCGCAAAAAAATTCGCAGATCGCCACCATTACTCGTTAAAAAAAAAAACAATAAAAATGACAAAAATCTTTCCCTTAGATAGTAAAGGCAATAACTTTTGCGCAAACCAATCAAAATACGCTTTTTGCGATTTTTTTTTACCAAACATATGTAGCAGAAAACAAATTGGCCAAAAATTTTAAAAAATTTTGATTTTTACATTTTTTGGGGGGGAATTTCATATAAAAAAATGTGAAAAATATTGTTATTTTTGCAAAATTGTTGCTCTTTTTTTGTTTATAGCGCATGATCAAAAAATCGCACAGGTGATCAAATACCACCAAAAGAAAGCTCTGTTTGTGGGGAAAAAAAGGACGTCAATTTAATTTGGGTACAGCGTCGCACGACCGCGCAATTGTCTGTTAAGGTCACGCAGTGCCAAATCGCAAAATAGGCCCTGGTCATGAAGGGGGTAAAATCTTCCGTGGCTTAAGTGGTTAAGCTTTGGCATAAAGTCTGGAAGCTGATTGGTTTCTTTGCAGAGCTGCACCAGATTTTTCACTCTCCAGTTTTAGTAAATCCATCCCAGTGTCTCTCCTACACTAAAGTTTCTTACATGCCTGTCCACACATGCAGCTCAGAGTACACTTTCAGCATCTGCCCACATGAATGAATTGTGCACATGCGTATGAATGACATCATCTTGGCCAGGCCAATCAAAATAGCTGAAGATCGGAACCCAGAAGAAGGTGTTAGCAGATGGCAGGGAGCTTCTGGATATCGCATCGTGGGAGTAAGTCCCTGTTCACACTAAGGCGACCTGTGAGGCGACCTGGTCGCCTCACAGGTCGCCGTAGGTCGCCTCCCATAGGGAAGCTGCGGACCCGTTCTAATAGAAGCGACACAAGTCGCTCCGACTTAGAAAAAGGGTCCGGAGCTTCTTTGGGGCGACCAGGAGGCGACCGCCATAGACTTCAATGTTATGAAGTCCGTGGCGGCCGCTCCGAGGCCGCGGCGCGCTGCTCGCACCGCGACCTCGGAGGTCGCGGTGCGAAGTAGCGTCGCCCCTATGTGAACGGGGGCTTAAGGTAAGTATAATTCCACTTTATGCAATTATTGTAAGAATAAATGTGGCAGCTAGAGCTATCCATAGTGCTGAAACGGTGTAACCAGAGGGCAATGTTTAATGATTAACTTATTAACAATTTCACATCATTCACTAAGCCCCAAGAATTTTATCTTTTGCAAAGTGTATTTTAGCTAAACTTTGTGAATCCTCCAGTCATGTGCAAGCAATAATTCAGCTTTTTTAATTTTCCTTGCGCAGGAGTGTGTATTCTTTGCAAAGCAAATTTTCACTTTGTTCCGCCTCCTTTACCAAAATGAAATGTAAAAAAAAATCACATTGCAAAATGAAAACTCCTTTTGAGAGTGACCATGCTCTATTCATTTACTAAATCAGGGTCAGTGGGGTTGATT